>NC_091941.1:11974345-12317345 GCF_041260155.1 Ptychodera flava
ATGTTAGTCCAATTTTCGGCTATACCCGATGTGAACGTCGGAATAATTCGGGCTGTGATCGGGCGAGCGAGGTTGACCTCGAGAGCGATGCCCAGTGTATAGTACAACACGTTCGCTGATCGCGGTACTACAGTGATAGCAACAAGTTCACCGCGTAAATTGCTAGACTACATATAGCCACATCGGCACTTCTGAAATATTATCTGCGGCTTGCAAGACCACCAAAAAAATCTAATTATTGTTATCAAAACCAGAATTTCCGGGCCAGAGAGCGAAACAGTGCTGTAAAGTAGCCGGCCAAAATACGAAAGTAGCCGGTCAATTTGGCCGGCATCCGGCTAAAAATGAACACGCTGTTCTCATTTTTGTCAATCGATGAAAGCATTTTCGTCTTCCTTATTCAATCTTACTTTGACCGATGTGATATCCTGACCTACAGTGTCATTAGTTTTGACCAACGTTCAAAGACGTTGCCCATTCGCCCGGTTGACGAGATATTTTGCAAAACGGTGAAGAAATATTATTATTTATTTATTAGCCGTGTTCACAATAATGACACTGGCTCAGAAAGAAAGAGAAGGACAAGAAAATGTATAACACTGAAATATTTGGACACGTACGGCCGTACTGCATGGGGGCCCGGGAGACATCGATATCAGTCTTTCCGGACTGTTTACATGTAGCTTAGGGGATATCAAAGGAGATGAATCAGTTGGTTGAATAAAACAAAAGTTTTCAGACATATTTTATGTCAATGTTGTAAATGTTGGACTTTTGATTCGATTGAGAAACCAGAATCACCTACGAGAGATGTCTGTATTAAACACGGACGCACAATTCGGAATAGTTTGTTGTGCTACTGCAGGTCTCAGTCGTGGTGTCTCTCTCCCATAAAATTTCAAAGCTATAGGCCTACACTTGTCGTTTCGATTCACAGGTAGCAGTACACCGATGACCAGATATTAAAACAAGTCTAAGCAATTTTACGCCGTGAACGTCCTTGAACCTATGGACGTGCCCATTGTTTTACTGCGCCCATTAGCGTGTAAACCCCTGCTCGTTCCTAGCAGAGTACTTTTTTAAAGTTCTGTACATCAGTGAACACTTTGTGTATAAGCCCTAACCCTAGTTTAATTAGTCCCCGCGGACGAAGTCCGGCGGGGACTTATAGATTGGGTCCCGTCCGTGTGTCCGTCCGTCCGTCCGTCCGTCATCAACAGTATCTCAGACACTGCTTAACTGATTTTGTTCAAACTTGGTACAAAGGCATAGCACTATGACCTACAGATGCACGTCGATTTATTTTGTGATACGATCCAATATGGGCGCGAGGCGGCCATTTTATTGCGATTTTTCATGTCTTTGGACCATAACTCAGACATCCTTGAGCACATTCTGCTCAAACTGGGCACAAAGGCATAACATTATGGCTTTCATATCCATGTCAAATTAATTAGCTATATGTTTCAATATGGGCGCGTGGCGGCCATTTTGTTGCGATTTTTCATGTCTTTGGACCATAACTCAGACATCCTTGAGCACATTCTGCTCAAACATGGCACAAAGGCATAACATTATGGCTTTCATATCCATGTCAAATTATTTCGCGATATGTTTCAATATGGGCGCGTGGCGGCCATTTTGTTGCGATTTTTCATGTCTTTGGACCATAACTCAGACATCCTTGAACAGATTCTGTTCAAACTTGCCACAAAGGTATAACACTATGGCCTACATATGCATGTCAAATTATTTTGTGATACAATCCAATATGGCCACGAGGCGGCCATTTTGTGTGCGATTTTTCGTGTCTTTGAACCATAACTCAAAGATCCTTGAACCGATTCTGTTCAAACTTGACACAAAGGCATAACACTATGTACTACATATGCATGTCAAATTATATTGCGATACGATCCAATATGGGCGTGAGGCGGCCATTTTGTTGCGATTTTTTATGTCTTTGAACCATAACTCAGACATCCTTGAACTGATTCTGTTCAAATTTGGCACAAAAGCAAAACATTATGCCCTTCATATGAACACCAATTTATTTCGTGATATGATCCAATATGGCCAACAGGCGGCCATTTTTTTTGCGATTTTTTCATGTCTTTGAACCATAACTCAAACATCCTTGAACCGATTTGGTTCAAACTTGGCACAAAGGCAGAGCACTATGGCATACATATGCATGTATCAATTAAGCTTGGGATAGGATCCAATATGGCTGCAGAACTGCCATTTTGTTGGAATTTTGCATGTCTTTGAATCATAATTCAAAGGTCATTACACCCATTTTGTCCAAACTTGGCACAAAGATCGCACATGTCAATTTACTTCGTGACATATTCCAATATGGCTGCCAGATTGTCATTTTTTTCCAATATCGCTGTCAGATGGTCATTTTTGGATTTTTTCATGTCTTTGAGGCTTAATCATATGCAAATATTCTTTACCCAATGTTGTTGAGACTTGGTACAAAGATAAAGTGCTATGGCATACATATGCATGTCTACTAATTTTGTGCTATGATCCATATGGTCAATAAACAGCCATTTGATTTAAATTTTAGTGTGATTTTTTTATGTCTTTGAAACATAAACATAGGTCACTGTCCCTCGATGGACTGATTTTGTTCAAACGTGATACGAAGATAAAGTACTATGGCTGCATTCTTGTGCACATTAAATTGTTTCATTATATGATCCGAAATGGCTGATTACAACAACATACCCGATCCCATACCATTTCGAAAATTCCACCAAACCATATGTATAGTATGTGCCAATCACGACACTGGAGGCAGTAAGGGCATCGTTATGTGTGATGTAATCAAAAGTTCCTTGAGTGGTCATTACCGGCAGAGATGAGTCATTTATTGAACGTTCCTCAGATTACTTTATTATGCAAGTCACAGGCCTGATGCACCCGTTGCATCAATGTCATTCCACAGCTACCTAGACTACAGCTACCTAGACACCAAAGATTATAACAAAATGGACAAGCGGGGACTGTGTCATCAACGATGACTTGTTCAATTATGGAAAGGTATTAGTAAAGAATAAAGGGTCATTACAGTTGCTAAAATTGCGAGAAAAATGGCACGTTTTTCCAGTACTTTTACAGTTCTGTGCTTTCCATCCCCGTTACTCAAATAGAATAGTCCTATTCACAAGCGCTATTGTTTTAAATCACGTCCAGGATGTGCTGTTGATTTTCATTCTTTCGTGCAATTTCATTTGTTTGAAGCAACTATCCTTTCATTTGACTGCTCTGTGGGACTCTTCTGGATATGTGTTTTGGATAAAAAGAACTCAACAGTGAAAGACATAAACTTCGACGGTGATAGGTATACAATATCGGTTCGATGTGCGAAGATATACAGATTACAAAGTTATTTTACAAGTTCTCAAAACCAGTAAAAATATTTCTGCGCCCCACTTATTGATCGTGTCTTCATGTGAACGTCCTTGAATCCGTGACCACGACCATTGTTTTTGAAGGGTTCGACGGTCGATGATCGGTAGATTAATATGTTACTGAACTATCGTGTGTTTGTTAGCATGGTTAGGTAATAGACGGTGTAGTCTGTAGAGGCGATACGGCGAAATTCCAAGGCCCAAGAGAGCATGTGACGTACATCGCATGCTTTCTTACAACGAACGAGCCGTCGGTTTCCAAAGCTACGTGAAATCCGGCCTCACCGATGTCCCCGTCCTGATTCGGAGAACAACTTTCAAGCTGCGAGTTGAGGTTCAGATGTCCGATTTTTTCATATTCAAAAGGCTTATTGATTCACAGCGAACGCCCGTCTTGTTTTTAGCACATGAGGGCAATTGAAAATTCAAAGCCAAATAGCCAGTGGGAAAAAATTCCACCGGACGACTCGCTCTCACCAGCGGTCGCAATGAAAAAAAAATCGAAGTCTCTGAAGTCGGTATCATTGCTCCGCCATGTTTACTGTTAGTTGTACGGCCAGTTTAAAGTCACAGATTTTTATTCACGGCAAAATTCATATAATTGCCATACCGCGAAGTTCCCTGTGCAATATGTCTTATGTCAATTTGGCAGCAAAAGCGTCACGGACATTCGATCGATGGTGATGAACTTTCTCCAGGCCGTGACATGTCACCAGTTACGAACTTTACCGGTTTTCGATATGAAATATGCAATATATTATCAGCATTGTTCACGTTGTGTTTTGAGTCTGATATCGAATATAACAGGAAAAAACTAACGATTAGAGAGACGATAGAGACCATGCCCGATACGGAAAATTGACATCAACTACTTGCATTGAGCAGTGACCTGAAACTTCAGACTTATATATAAATGTCGACAATATAAAATATCGAAATACCGGAGAGGGAGAGAGAGAGGTTTATGCTGTCGCGATTTGATTATACTGTTTCGGATATGACTTCGGTATAGACGATACACAGACATCGAAAATGTACACCTACTTTCCAGGAATTCGACTAATCTTATAATAAGAGTAGAATAAATATAAAAGTGTTGGTTGAAGTAAATCTTCAGATGTTGGTTTTCCAAAGTTAGACAATACTTACAGAAATATGGTCATCATAGTCTTCTCTTAAAAACTATTATCTTCAACACCACGTTTCTTATGATCGGTGATGTCATTTTTTATTATTTTTACAAACTTTCAATGCATCAACGCCATTAGACTATCTCATCTGCCTGTCAGGGAGTTACTATATATTTCCAAGGGCTGGCACACGATGTCAACTTACGCGTCGTCCGTCGAGCGGCCGGTGGCAGTGTCACAGATCGCTCCGTCTGTAATCGCGGCCACTTTGATTTTGATGTGACACCCAGGTGTGTTTGAGGTTTTTTGTTACCTAATTTGTCGACCTCAAAAAATTCCACAGTCCATGCTTTGAAGCAGTCTCAACATGGCAAACATGTCTCGCGTAAATTTCATCCTCGTCGTTCCAATTAATTCGACCACTAAATTATTTCGGCAGTTTTAATTTCCTAATAAATCGACGATTTTGAAATCGTAATTATTTTTTTCTGGTCGAATTGATCGGGTTTTTACGGTAATCCATTTCTGTTCTGCCAGTCAATCAGCACACATCATGCCAGTGAAAAGGAAGAGGCAGACAAAACAGGACTGTGTATATTGCAATCATGGTGATCAACCATTGAGTGAACACGGTAACCTAATTCATATTGTATCATTCTACAGATGGAATGAAATTCTACATTTTGGGTTCCTATTTTATCAAACGATGGTGAAATTTGCATATATTCATTTTCAGTGCCAGTTTTATCATTTTTTTGTCTTTGACTGAGAAATGCTTGTTTGATAGCTTTGAATGCTTTCTATGTGGCTTGACTCGGAGATAACCTTATCCAGATGGTGAAATTGGCATATGCAAATTTTTGAGGCAAATTTTCTTAATTTTGGTTAAAACAACTTCTCTCCAAAATGATGGTAAAATTATTAAGTAGTATGTAGGTTTTTGTGCCAAATTTCTCATTTTTGGCCAAAACGCCTTTACTGAAAATACATACAGCTTTTAATCTTCTTTCTTCAGACTTACATAGTTTCTGATCAGATAGGAGTGTGGTGTAATTGATATATAGTTTCTCTATGAATCTAATGAGATTGATCTAGTAGGATACTACTTTCCCATTGAAAGTGACTTGATGTGATATTTTCTTAACCTGTAACCCCCTCTTTTCAGTGCATGAGTCAGCTGTCACAATTGAAAACAATTGGGTTCGGTCAAACCATAGTTATTGGTTGGAAGATTACATGGAGAATTCATGAAGTTTTTGTTGATGTTGTGCAATATTCTTGTGATGTGGAAATGCGCATATTTTGATTCAGTGCTGCAAAACTTGTTCAAAAGTAGTCACATTGGTAAATCTGTTGTGATATCGAATACCACGTAGTCTCAAACTAGAATCTATAAGTTCTTTAAACTTGAGGGACTGTACACTGACTAAAAATTTAAATTTTTTAACTTTCAGTAAGAACAGACAGACTGGAATGTCCATCATTCAAACTATATATCATGTGCAGCTGTAATAGCACAAGTAATCAGCAGAGGTTTTGCCAATAAAACTTCAAAGTCAGTCAAACAAGAGGCAGAATCAGAAGGTTCGTTTAAAAGATAACAAGCAAGATAGGCAGTATAACAGATGTCAATCACTTCTGTTATTGCAGTGCTGCCTGACGGTAGTTTCATTTGTCACTGATCGTAAACCTAGATTGTAGACATACGGTTGCAATCAAGCACATGTGGTGTCAAGGACGTATTCCAGTTTTCATGGGACAGATCTCCCCAAGAGCATTCATCTAACTGCAAGCATGCATAAGGGCTGAAAGCATACACTTGAAGTGTTCTTGAAGCCCTTTCACAAAGCAACGTACCTTGTAGATCCGTATGTTTATAATCTACTAGGTAGTGAAACCCCTGGAATAAACTGTTAACAAGAATGTGCAAGTTGCTAACCTCATCTAATACCTCTACCTGTTTAAAGGATAAGATGTCAATTGTTATGACCAGTGCTAATTTTCCTTACTTTTGAAAGTAGGAGGATGAAAGTAGGTGGATATTGCTATGAGCGAGCACAGCAAGCGCCCGGGAGCAAGCGAGCAACAAGTGAGCGGAGTGAACGAAGGGTGGGGGAGGGGGAGCATGAGTCAGGTAGTCCCCCTCTTGCAAGCCAAAACTTGAAATTTACAAGTGGAAAATTGAGCTTACTGGTGATGTCTGAGGGTAAATTTACTGAGACTCGGTGGGAATTTCTGCTCAGGTAATGATTATGTACTGAGTACCTGAAGACCAAACAGATGAACCAAATTAAAGCCAGTTTCATGTCTCTTTGGTTTTTCTTTAAGAACAGTCCAACAACCAACAAACTACTGCACCATGTCCTCGCAATCTTCATCTTAATCAGTATTATCTGGAATAAAAGAACAACTTAATCAAATGATACACACAGAACAATTATCATTCACTAACTGCAGACTGTATATACTGCCAGCAGAATACAGCCTTATGTCACTGAATAGGCCGTATAACATGAGTTTGTGTACACACATGTTGGGAAAGGGGACACCAAACTGCTGATCTGATACTTACGTTGCGTGACAGCATTGCCATGGGTGATCTTTAAATTGACTGGCGATATGGCTAGCCCTAGAATTTTTTGATAGTGAAAAGTAGCCAGGAAAAAATGCAAAACAGGCGGGTAATTTACTTCGACTCCCAGCATCCAATGACACCACTGTATGACTGTCTACCATTCTTTTCTTCCACACTTCACTTCAAATCAACTCCGCATTGGATGAATACAGTCACTGGGTTTCCTCTTGGTCAGCAGGTTATGTTCTCAAAAGTGAGAATTGTGTGCTAAAAAAATTCTCATTTTGAGAAAAATTTTCTCATGCAATAATTACCGTAGACTTTTTTCCTCCGTGATTAGGCCATCCCAGTACACTCTAAATTTCACTGTATTTCTTGAATTTATGATAGTTGATACAGTCAATTGAAGCAAATAATACTGGTACGTTCATAAGTTTGAATTTGTGAAGTCAGATATCTTTATTTCCAGTGAAAATACTGAAATGTAAGACAGTGAAAGTAACAATGTAGACCTGCATTTTTCAATATTGTGTTCTGTGCAGCAATGTTGTCCTGTCATATTCCCTAAATGACAATAAAATACCACGTATTAACAAAAAGAAAATTAAGTTTTGTTTCTCATCCTCGGTTGCTTACAAAAATGATACGATGACGTGCTTTATATATCATATTCGGGGTTTTTGTCAGCTTTGATATTTATGTAAATTAGGTCGTACATGTTGACCTTTGTTGCACCATAGTACAAAGTACTATGCTGAGTGGACGGACCATGGATAGTAGAAGCAAGACTGTCAATGATAGTAGAAGCAAGACTGTCCATGATTGTACAAGTGACCATCAAAACGATGATAATTCATATAAAATAAAAAGACACAAATGTAAACCAATCAATAATAATGGTTTGATTCGCTGAAGAAAATAAAAGAGGATATTAAAATAGACTAGACCGAATAAAAAATAAATACTGCAGTAGTACAGTATACTGTAAAATACCAACGCTCGATCCCAAAATAAATTATTTTCGAAGTTAAATTAGACCCCTGAATATATCTAAAATCGCGTGCCGTCAATATTCGAATCATGTTACTGAATGAGATATAAGTTACGGAACTGGTATGGCCATCTTTAAAATTATTTTCCAATTTTGATTTCAAACGTAGGTACCTCTGTATGACGTTCAAATCTGCTGCACAGGGCCAGGGACAACTTCATCTTGCTGAGCTCACCTAGTTCAAAACGGTAATCAATGCTCTTTTTTGTGAAGTCTCCAGCAATTTCGCAGTTTGTGGCTCTTTGTAGCCGAAGCTACTCGATCTCTTTCTTTGTCTGATAAAGCTTGCCACTGGCAATGCCTTATTAAAGTTTTGGAGATCGGACCACTTACTAGTTTAGTCATCGTCATGGCAAGCAGTATTGACCGCCCCGTATGTGAATAACTGCAATGCGCCATGTGACGTCTGCGGTGTGTCTGTGTTTGAAATGCATTGTCCAATTAAAAGACGGCTTTCATGCCGAAAGTGGTCCCAACATTAAAACCTGTGCATTACGAGCACAGAGACTTCATTATGGTTGATACAGAGTCATTGGTTGGTTGAAGATTTTGGACGATGTCATTTTAGTAGAAGCACTTACTCGTGTTCTATTGCATATAAAACCATGAAGTTTCTGGGCCATGCCATGCCAGGTTCCCGTTACAAACTCGGCAAAATGAAAGGTTTGGTGTAAAAACAATGTTTACATTTCCATTCAAACGTTTTTTCGTAGTGGTTTGTGGTCAAATATCTTCGCAAAATGTACAAATACTAACTAGAATATTTCGTAAACACCTGATTTTCTTCTGAAAATGCAAAAAAAACGAGCTGCAGCGGAAACACAGAGTCACTGTACTCTACGGCACATTCCAGATGTGGCACATAAAAGTAGGATATACTTTTACCTTAAGTTTCTCTTTTTCCTGGAAAACATATATCAAATGGTTATGAGATGGTTATTATCACAACTGGAAGTTGTGATATAGAGGTGGTTTCAACCGGTGTTTGATGTCGTCCATTTCCGTAAACGACAAAAAGTCAAAAACTGCTGAACGGACTGCAGTGATATTTGATACCGATACATAGACTGGTTCCAAGGTTCCAATTTGGAAAAATGGAGCCAAACGGAGCGCCGGTTAGATAGTTTTGGGAAATTTCTAACCCCCCTTTTTATCTAATTGATTTTAGGGGTCTTTCATATATGTAGTTTTGGAATGTACACCAATCCTGCATTGTGGACTGTTTTATGAGTTGTTGAACAGAAATGAGGTTTTGATGAATGTTAGAAATATGCAGGATGGCTGATTCGAAGTATAAGAGATTTCTATGGTCTTTTGGGCATCAAAAGCATTAAAAAAAACATATTTCATAGTTTAGATTCTCACTTTTGAGATGACCCTAGGCATTTGTTAAGTAAACATCCTTGAGTCAATATGCAGACTTTGACATTCCAGAGATTAAGTATCCACAACCTCACATGTTACAGTCTTTCACTACAATGGTATGGCCCAAACCCATTGTCATCAATGGAGAGTGTGGACCTGTCTACAGGAAATTGGGGTGAACAGGTTAGACAATGACGTTACAAGTTGTAGGTTAGTTATCAGGTAGCACCAGCATAGAGTCCTGAGTATCTGTCCATGTGTTCTCACAGCAAATTACAGGGAAAAAAATTATTTGAGAAGTTTCTCTCCTTTAAATAGAAGTATATTACAATTTAAACTTGTCATGGATAGATTGCTCTCAAATGATCTGAAACACAGTTATTGCCCATTAGCAACAAATCTATAGCAAGATTTATGTAAAGTTCATGAACTTACACAAGGTATTAGACAAAAGATGACCATGACTTTGCTACTTTTCAACATTTATTTCAATCAGATTTCCCCAGCTCAGTGTATAATTTTGTAATCTTAATTACTGTCAACTTAGCTTTACTAACTTATTCATACCTCATTATTCTTACACTACTGTTATACCTTATAACCACAAAATTTCAAGAGATGCATATATGATTGTCACTTAACAAACAATTTACAAATATGTCTTCTGCTTTTTCTCCATATACATATACATGTCTCTTTTCTCATGAAAATGAGCTTAAAATCGCAATGTGAAAAATAGTCTGTCAGCTATATGTTGCTCATTGACTTCGTGGTCTGTCTAATTCACAGTGAGTGTGGTTGTTGATAAATGCCGATAATACTAGGCGGTCATTATGTCCAAGCGCCATTGGCGGTATTTTTTAACATAATGACCATAGGTCATTACTGCTGAACAGACTGCATTGATATTTGGTAGAGATATTCAGACTAATTCCAAGGTTCCGATTCAGAAAAATGGAGCCAAACAGAGCAGCGGTTAGATAGTTTTGGAAAATTTCTTGCCCCCTTTAACTAATTGATTTTAGGGGTCTTTCATATATGTAGTTTTGGAATGTACACAATCCTGCATTGTGGACTATTTAATGAGTTGTGGAACAGAAATGAGGTTTTGATGAATGTTACAAATATGCAGGATGGCTGATTCAAAGTATCAGAGATTTTCATGCGCTTTTGGTAATAAAATTGATAAAAAACAACATATTTAATGTTTTAGATTTCTCACATTTGTTATGACCCTTAACATTACCGACTTGATGACATAACTAGCTGCTGGACCTGTTTACTGGCGCATTGATTTAAAGACAAAGATCGTTTTATTTTGTAAAAGGACGTGTGATTTCGTAAAACATAGTCTATTAGCCTGGAAATGTGATTTTTGCGAATATTGCTTACCCCACTGACAAACAGTGTGGTTTGAAAATGGCTGGAATTCGCTACTTCGGGACTTTGTTTTCTGTGTGCATTTACTGACAAACTCCAAACCCGCAGCACCTACCCATTCAGTATTTCATGTACAGGTGTACCCAGAGATAGAGTAGTTTCACAATGTGCCAGTTGTGATCAAGTGCCATTGGCGCTATTTTTGGTATTGCAATCCACCTACACAATTTTTTGGCTTTTCGGTGACTCCTCAGAAGTGTAATATTAGCGGCTGCTGACAAAGAATTTCATTAAAACAGCTATTTGTAAATTGCTTCCTGGCTTGCAGGCAGGCTGACAGACCATGGGTGGGTATGCCTTTGATTCAGTTGATCGGGAATTGGCAAGCTATACTCAGTGGATGAAAGGTTATTTTACTCAGCAAGAAACTTGGAGAATTCTAGTTAGGGTGAGGGCAGTTGGGAGCTTTGTTATGGTGACAGAGCCAGCAGGGAGTGAGGGCAGTGAGGAGCTTTCTGATGGTGAGAAGGCCAGCAGGAAATGAGGGCAGTGAGGAGCCTGGTGAGAGGGCCAGCAGAGAGTGAGGGCAGTGGGGAGACTTGTGATAGTGAGAGGGCAGTGGGGAGCCTTGTAATTGTAAGATGGTCGGCAGGGAGGTTTCCCAGAGTTGAGAAGGTACGAGGAGAGATGTACTGGGTGTGGGGGAACTTTTCAAATTTATGGCAGAGGAGAAGTCATGAACAGGTTTCACTCCTCTTTCAAAATTTAAGTTTCATTTTAAAATACTCTGATTTGTACCGCTACATTAACCTATAGAAACACCCCTAGTCACATGTTTTCTCTAAAACAACTTCTGGACTGCTGCAGGTAACATGTATGCCTATGAATGTGGCATATACTGATTACCTTTATTCTACTACCAGTGACTATGAGGTACAAAGGCATATAATCCAAGCAATCGAACCGCATAGATTGTAAACATTTGCATTTGTTTTCAATACATCACTGACACAGATCAGCTGTATCTGTTTTTAAAAATCTGTAGTATGAATTACACAAGTGAGAATGTTGCCACTTGCCAGTTTAGATATTAAGTTATTCTTTTCTAAGTTTAATATCATAAAAAGTAAATGTTTATACTTTAGATTATACAGTTATGGATGGTGAACCAGGTGACTTAATCTGTGAAAGCTAATGTTAATTCCTGCTGTAGTATAAAAGCCATGCAAAAATGAAAGTGGCATTAGTAATGCCTTATACTTTAGTTGCTATCCAGAACTCTGGTATGACCTTTCAACTTTATGGTTTTGCCCGAACCCATTGCTATCAACACTGATTGTGGACCTGTTTACAGGGAATTAGAGGGAAACATGTTAATTAAGACCTTTCTATGGGCAGTTCTTATCTATATAGAAGGGAACTGCCTCTCAGCCTTTAATACTAAGAACAAATGGCTGAATCTTTAGGCCGCGTTCAAAAAAAAATGGTGAGGGGGGCTGGAGGAATCGCGATTGAAATCTTATTTTTTTTTCAGATCCCCCCTTCAATACCCTCAAAAATTTTCAAGTCCCCCCTCAATACCCTCAAAAATTTTCAATCCCCCCCAATTACCATATAGCCACTTATTTATAAGGAATGCACGCAGAGTAAAAAAAAACATGTAATGTGTGGTTCTGCACGCAAATGTTCAACACTACCTCTTATCAGCAGGTTGTAGAGCCATATACCTAGGGCAAGTTCTTAAATTGATTCATTTTTAAATACATCAGTGAACTTTTTGGATTTCTCAGTCTAAGCCGACTTGAGTTTATCCAACTCTGGCCAATTCAATGGCACCAGCTGAAAAACACACAAAATGACAATCATGAGAGAGTATGAAAATTGTGTATTCCTAGCTGCGTTTAACCAAATTGTGAAAAAATGAGCACAGTGACCTACCGAATTTTTTTTTTCAAAAGTACAAGACAAATACAACTTAGATGCCATTTATAAAATGTTTTACAAAATTGACTATACTGGAAGGTTAAAATATTCCATGATATTAATGTTTTAATCTCAGAAATTTTGGGTGTAATAATGGCAAATTTGATAACAAATAAAAGATTCCATTGAGTCACACATTTTTCCATTTAAATTAGTCTTTACTGTTCAAAGTTGTACTTTTGTGTTATTGGTACAATGAGATGTGAAAATTTCGTTCATGGCATGAACTTGAAATGAATGGTTTTATATATTGATTTTAAGTGATTTTAGAAAAACAGACTTTTCATCGTACATTTGTATAAGATCAAGTATGGTGACCCCATCTTTTTTCTCTAATATTTGATTGTTCTCATATGCCAGAATTCAAAAATCCATGGTAACTGTTAGTTCCCTAGTCTTCTACGTGTTGCTCTCTGGCTGGATCCTGTGTACAAGTAGATGTATGTTTCACTGTCGATTGAGTGTCCTATGACCGAAACTCTTCTTAAACTACATCAGAGTCAGAGCTACATGTATCACTGTCACTGCCAGTATGTAGTAGCAGGGCAGTAGTTGTATTAACTTTTTATTTTGACAATATTTTTGTTCAGTTTATACAATTGTGTTCTTGCCCAGCTATCCAGTATTCATCTTGCCAACACAGCCTACGTGTACCGTGCATTTGCATCATTCAATTATCACCAATATTTAGACAAACAGCTTTGTTGACAAACTGAACATTGTCTTTCTCAGCAGCATGCTGTAGAGAGACACCCAGAAACTGTGTTTGATACATTGCATAGAAACATTGAAAAATTGTCAACAGTTGTAGCTCCTGCGCCATTACAAGGCCAACTTGTTCTATGAAAATTTAAGGGCATTCATACATTTTTAGACTTTTTCGAGATTAAAGACATAAAATATGACAAAACAGTTCTAGATTTTGTTTAATTATTACTAACATTAGAACCATTGGACAACATCAAAATGTTGGGAGTCAAAATATTTTTAGGTCCCCCCCCCTATAGGCAGAGCAAAACTTTCAAGTCCCCCCCTCGACTACCCCAAAAATTTTCGAATCCCCCCCCTGAATTCCTCCAGGCCCCCCCCCCCCCACTTTTTTTGAAACTGGCTTAACTGGCTATCAAAAGATTTCCACTAAACCTGACAGAGAGAATACTTGAAATAGTTGCTCTTCACTGCGGTGACTTTTACTCATTCACATTTTGAAATGAACTGCAAATACACGTTTTGTTTAGGTTTTCCATCAGTGACCATGTTCATATTGTTCTAGCAAAATGGGAATAGATTTGATAAACAACCATGTTTTTTGTATCTATCTCATAACACATGCAGCAGAGAGACCAGCTTCAGCATGATATAATCATCAGTAAAATTTACAGATTCATAAAAGATGTGATAACAATTTTGCTGATTTCATCAGGGCTTTTTCCAGGAAAATCTAAGGAACAATATGTTATTCGTGGTTATTGCCTGCTGGTACATGCATGATTCTGTTGAACACTATCAAAATTGATGACATGTGGTAGAAAACAATATAAAATATTTTATGCTTGAAATTTTAACCTACATTTTTTTTTATACTGATATATATAAAATGCAATGGAAATAAAATAGTTTATGTATTTAAAGAAGCAGTCAGTGTTCTTTGTTTGAAAATCAATTCACAAAAATTCTGAGTGCAGAATTTTTAGTGTTCTTTGGAAAAACTCATGATAACACTATAACAGTGTATTTGTTCTTCCTACAGGGAAAACAAGTAAAGGATCTATCATATTATAAAACAGACAGTTTGTATCAGTAACTGTCATTTCACCATGTTGAAAATAATATTGCAGTACCTCAACGTGTATGAATAGTTGTCATGTCAACAGTGTTGAAGAAATTCATTTCATGCTGAATTAACATTGAACTGATACCATGGCACTAGAAAAGAACAACTACGTCATTTTTTATCCAGATACGTGGTTTTGTACGGGGGTAGCAGATGTGATATGAAAAAGCAGTAGGTTTTGCAATGATTTGATGATAATGGATTGAGATGTATGCATGTCTAAATGATCATATTAAAACAAAAATTCAGTACTTAAAAGCTGAAATGAAACTATAAATCATACTTTGATAATGTAGTATTACTGTTTGTTCCACAGAATTTAACTTACTGCAAAACCTTCCATATCTCTTTCAGAAGCAAAAAGCACATTGCAGAAAACATGAAGTCAAAGACACTTCAATTAAAAACCCTGATGAAATTAGCAAATGCCTTTTTCAACAAGCCTCATGACAGGACACATGTTGTCATGGAGAAAAATCTGAAGACCATTGAAACTAATATCATGTGTGGATTATAGATATATTTCTTGTGATTGGCTCTTTCTTTACCCTTAGAAAAAATAGAGATCGTACCAATAGGGCTAAGGAAGTTAATAGCAATGCTTAATGACCCATTTCTTTCCAATGGACATTAAAGTGTATTATGTGCACCAAGCATCTCACATCTGTTACCTACCGTTTTGATGTCTGCTTCCCTATAGCGAAATTACTGTTACTGTATTGAACATTGCGGCAGCAAAGTTGCATTTGAGTTAAAATCCATTTATCAACATAGCAAAAATTGTAGCATTTGTATTTAATTGCTACATTGGAGCCGTTGAATGCAAACCTAGAGAAGGTTTCTGTGCTATTTTTTGTTGGCCTGGATTACCAGGTATTATCTGAACAGGGAAGGGATTCTTAGGATTAAAGTTTACAGTGGCAAACAGGAATGCAGACATTGCTGTTTATGAAGTACAGGGAAATGAATGACCACTAATGGAAGACGCATTGACTGGAATAAGATTTTAAAGTTTTATGAAACTTATGAGACTTTTCAAGCATAAATGCTGCCAATTAGGCAAAACAAATAAAAGGTTTGTTTCTTATCCTAGGTCTTTAGCTGAAATGGTGACATGGCTCTTTATTTTATTTTTGGTTTTTTTTTTTGTTTTCAGCAATGTTTATATGCAATGGTAATTCTGTCATCTTGCATAATGACTGTGATAACTTTAATGTTGAAAACTATCGTGCGTATGAGATCCTACATACAAAAAATGTTACATTTTCTGCAGTGTGTAGCAATTTTCAAACTCAGTTTTTCCACACAAGTTTTCTAAGTGAACGTAAAAAACAAAAAGGCTAGTCTGGATCGATGCATATGGGGATAAGAAACAAAAGCTTTTTCTTTTGTTGCCTAACATTTGGACAAGTACTATTGGAGGCAAATTATCTTTTTTCAGTTATTTTTATTTTAGCAGTTTTCTTTTAACATATGCAGAGGTGATGCATTTACAATGCTATAGTACTGATCTTTGTCAGTGATCACCTATCATTTGTATTTTCTCACCTGCAGATAAAAGTAGAATATCTTAATAGAGTACTTTTGAATCACAGACATTGGACCATATCATTTCCTTCACATTAACCTTGAATTATTTACCAAATTGTACAATGTGCGTGACAAGCAATTTATGAATATTCAGCAGAGACAATTAGGTATTATTACCTTATTCGTGTGATAGTCATAAACAATACACTTTGGATTAAAATGAATACAATTCTGTCATGTACATTCCCGATTGACCCAGATGCAGAATCTGTTGTCATTTTTACAACGGACTGTCTGTATCAAAAATAAAACTGTCAAGGTGTACATTTACCCTTGAAGGCTTGAAAATCCAGGAAGTATCACCGTATCATTAGTCAATGCCAGTTACACCTACACTTCTCTTGAAAAAGTGTATGAAAATTGCAAAATTATAACCTAATACATTATACAAAATAAAAAATGTATGACACAAATACCGTACATAAATAGTGTCTGTTTTCAGGAGTAAAAATGAACAGCTTGGAAGTACATAAGAAGTTAGAAAAGGCAGCGGACAGCATACATTCTGTAATTTGCTGTAATCTGTAGTCTTGAGAGTATTAGATTAGTTTTGACTGTTGGCTACATGAATGTCTCATCTACAAGGCTTTTATGCACGTCATTTAGCATCAGAGACTGGGCTCGTCAAGCCTCTTACACAAAAAACCTGCTTAGGATAGGAAGGAAATGTGATACTCATTGACAGCCCATGTACCATAATATGTTGTCAACTGTCACTGGGATTTCCATGATGAAAGATCAGAACAGGAGATCTGACTTCCACAAAGAAAATATTTTTTACTGCTTCTTTCATCAATGCATTAATTGTGTAAGCCACAAAGGTATTAGTTTGACTGAAAGAAAGTCTAAATATGTGTAATTTATAGCAGAATGTGGTGATTACTGCGACTCCATTTGCATGTCTATTCATGTTGACATGTCATATGGCTTCACTGTGAAAACTGGCATTTTCTCCATTAGGCTGATAGCCATGAAGTACCAGAACGCCAATCCTTATTCAATCCTTTGATTGAGCCACTAAAGAATAAATGTAGGTGTTTTGCTGTGGGACACGAAAGAGGGAATTGCAGTGAAACAGCTTTTGACTACAACCTACTCCTACAATATTTACGTCTTACAAAGTACAAATATTTTCATCACCTTGACTTTTCGACGGTTGTTTTTAGTGCACATCTGGTATATATATATATATATATATATATATATATATATATATATATATATATATATATATATATATATATATATATATATATATATATATATATAAAATACACTAAAGAGAGTTTATATACTAAGTCATTGGCGTCTGTATGTATATATGTATGTATGTATGTCCGTCCATATCAAAAACTCCACAACTGCAGCATCTACCATCATAGTATTTAGAGTACACATGCTCCCAGGGACGGAGATGTGAATTCAAATGAACATGTTAGTATCAAAAATATGCAAATAAGGTAAAACAAGGCAATATCATTCAAATTGCTAAAGTTCCATAACCACAGGCCCATTTTGTTGAAACTTGGTATGCAGGTTCCTTAAGCTGACTTTAGTTAGATTTGTTCAAATTATGGTGAAATTTTCATAGTTGTAATTGTGTTACCCTGTTTTTTTTTGTCAGACAATCATCTTCTCTGAAACCACATGGTCAATTGTTTTGAAACTTTGCATGCATAATCCTAGGGTTGACCTCTGTCAGATTTGTTCACATTTGTGGTGAAATTTTCATATTAGTATTTTTGGGGCAATTTTAGTAAAAAAATCTCCTTTTAAACTGCATGTCTGATGGCTTTGAAACTTCATATGCATATCGAGGGGGGGGGACCTTAGTTGAGTGTGCAAATTGTGGTGAAATTGTCATATTTGAATTTTTAGGGCCATTTTAACCATTTTTGGTCAAGAATCTTCTCTAAAACTGCTTTTGTGGCATTTCTTAAAACTGCTTGTGGGATTGCTTCAAAACTTGTTCTGCATGATTTTATAGGTGACGTCAGTCAGATGTGTTCAAATTGCGGTGACATTTTTATGTGTATTTTGTGGGGCAATTTTATCCATTCTTGGTCAAAAAATCGTCTTCTCTAAAATCACCTGTCCGATTGCTTTATCCTAAGTAAGGATGAACTTTGCTGAGTTTCTTCAATTGTGGTCAAAAAGACTTCTCTGACATTGCTGGTCTGATTTTTTTGAAATTTGGTACGAAGGTTAGGGATGATCTATATCACTTTTGTTCAAATTGTGAAAAAACCTGCAATATTGTATTTTGGGGAAAATTTTGCTGTTTTGGTCCAAAAAGTGCCAAATATTTCATTCTTGAACTCCCTGGTCCAATTGCAAAAACTTGAGAACCGCTTTATATTTCACCTTAAGTTTGTATTTAGTGCATACCGTAGATGCATGCTCAACTGTAAGTGGGAATTTGTTCAAATGAAGTTGTCATTTACCAAAATTCACTACTGAGCAGCAAAAGTATAAGCTTGGTGGAAAGTTAAATAACTGCGAGTCAGAATTTTACATGTTTGTGATGATTTGCACAGGAACAAAACCAAACATCTCCAAGCCAATGACAGGTTGATTTTGTTATTACAAGCTAAAGGCCCATAGAAGCTATTAAATATCATAAGTACACTTACTCACTCAGGCCTGCCACATCTAACCAAATGTGAGCAAAGTGTCATTGACGCTATTTTCTCATTTTTGACAGAGTAATTAAAAGCTGTGTAACATCCTAACATTTTGAAAGGGACGTAACCCTTTCTGGTTCTGACTAGGGAATTCAAAGAACTTTTAATAGCAGCTGCCAACCCGCCAGAACTATATGCAACCCAGAATAACATGTTTCACAAAACACTATGAACATAAATCACATCAGTTGTCCCATAGGACTCTTGTTTGTCCATCAGCATTTAGGTACCATCTCCAATGTTTTTCTTTTTACAAGCAGTTCTTTCTTTGAAGGTTCAAAC
The DNA here is from genome assembly GCF_041260155.1 of Ptychodera flava. NCBI lineage: Eukaryota > Metazoa > Hemichordata > Enteropneusta > Ptychoderidae > Ptychodera > Ptychodera flava. The sequence goes on from NC_091941.1 coordinate 11,993,642, forward strand.
TTTCAAGCAGCATTTGATTGGATAAGGATTTTTTTATCAAGGAACATTCAAATTAAACTCACATGGATTAATTGTAACAAAAAACTGTAAACATTTTAACAAAACTAACATTGTGTGATCAAGTGTCAATTATGGATCAAGTGAAATGTCGAAGTTCAAAAACATATTGTGAAGTGTTTCAATTTGTGAGCCTTGTAGTTGTGCAATGAACTTTCTATTATTTAGTAAAAGAAACTCAAATAAGTAGGTTGTATTACAGTAAAGGCTATAGAGTATCCGAGTAGCAGGATTTTTCTGCTGACCTTTGAAATTGATGAAACTGATCACTGTGTTTATATGACAAGACCTTGCATGGGTGTGCTTTTTTAATACAGCACACTTCTTTAAGACGTTGAGGAAGTTTATCAGTAAACCAGAAGGAAAACTTCCACCATGTATTCTCAGATGTGTACTTATTAATAAGCACAGCAAAGTTGTTGTGCAGTCACTTAGCAATACATACCCAGCAACGTTCTCATATATATCCCTCTGAGTTGATCTTGTGTCTCATTGAGATGGAAAAAAATGCACAAATCATTATTCAAAAGCAGATAATTAAGGCCAGACGTCTTTCCATCAAAGGCAGCCAGTCATATGGGGTGACAGTGGTTGTATTTTACCGGCAATCTATGGCTATATGCTCTCTGACTTGTAACATCAATCAGGTTCAGATAATCACTGATATGTACGTGTCGTTTCAATGCATCATTATGGTAACGTTATTCTTTGATGCCATTGGTTGATTTGCATCATTTGTTGAGGAGAGTCTCTGATAACACCACCTTGCCCTGAGTTGTTGTAAACATGAAGTTCAGAGTCTGCTCATTTGTGTTTTAGTATCAAACTTTCACGTAGACATCAAGTGAATTTTTCAAAACCTTGTTGATTGTGACAGGCTGTTTATGGGGAAAAAATCCCTTGAAGAGAGCAATCCAGGATGTCAAGAGAGAACGGAAACTTTACAGTTGACCATTCATTGGGTTTTAAGTAATGATGATGAGAAAGTCAAGGTTTGATGAGAATAGAGAGACCAGCAGGTCCAACCACAGACAGTAGAGAAACTACTGTCTATGGTCCAACCAACCATGACAATGATGATGTTAACAACAGTGAAAAAGATATTAAGTTTTACATCGCTCCTTGAACATTTGTCTCCAAACTCCATCAATGGTTTTAGAAAATAGGCAACTCGTCAAAATGGCAAAGGAAATTGGTAAACCACTGTAGCATAATCTTTAAGGGATTTTCTGTCTGTGGTAAATTATTGATGTTTTCCAACTTATTTTATATTTACAGTTTACTAATGATTCATAAACCCTTGCAAGATTAGTGCTACACACAATAGTCCCAAATCAAATAATTCATGTTTTTTAAATAAATATCCAATATTTAAATGCGTTCCCAATGCTTCTGTATGCAGCTTGAGTACCCTGGGATTCGTTATGACTTTTGATCAAAATATATGTTAATATGAAAAGTTGCAGTTAAATGCATCACAGCGTTATCTTGAATAATAGTACCTGCGTTTGATTTTATTATTATAGCTCCGCTGTCAGCGACGCGGAGCTTATCAAATAGGTTGATTTTCCGTCGTTGTCCGTCGTCGTCCGTCGTCGTCCGTCGTCGTCGTCGTCGTCCGTCAACAATTGCCTTCTCCTCTGAAACCACAAGTCCAATTGCTTTGAAATTTTATATGCAGTTCACTTGGGGTGACCTCACTTAAGTTTGTTCAAATCGTGGTGAAATTTGCATATTTGTATTTTTGGGGCATTTTTTGCTGTTTTTGGTAAAAAAATCTTCTACTCTGAAACCGCTTGTCCGATTTCTTTGAAATTTGATATGCAGTTTACATAGGGTAACCTCATTTAGATTTGTTCAAATCTCGGTGAAATTTGCATATTTGTATTTTTTAAGGCAATTTTTGTCATTTTTGGTAAAAAAATCTTTAAAAATCTTCTTCTTCAAAACTACCAGTCAGATAGCTTTGATATTTGGTACATATGTCCTTAGGGATGATCTATTTCAGATTTGTTCAAATTGTGCAGAAATATGCAAATTTGCATTTTTAAGGCAATTTTTGCCATTTTTGGTCAAAAAATGTATATCTCAAAAGGTGCTGGTCTGATAGTTTTGAAATTTGGTATACAGGTTTCTACAGATGAGCTAAGTAATATATATTGAAATTATGGTGAAATCTGTAATTTTGTATTTTTGGGGCAATTTTTGCCATTTTTGGTTAGAAAATGTGTATTTCCAAAACTACTCATCTGATAGCTTTGCAATTTGGTGTACAAGTTCCTACAGATGAACATAATGATATTAATGGAAATTATGATGAAATCTGCAATTTTTATTTTTGGGGGAAATTGTTGCCATTTTTGGTCAGAAAAATTTTATTCTCAAAAAACTACTCATCAGATAACTTTGGTTGACATGTTCTTAGGGATGATCTGATGTGATATATTCAAACTATGATGAAATCTTCAATTGTGTATTTTTGCAGCTATTTTAGCCACTTTTCACTGGCCACTGCATTGAGCTATCAAAGATTTCCACCTTCTTCATCAACATGTGTCGAAAATATTATTCTCTACATAAACACAGCGGAGCTATATCGGCCGCTAGGTCGCTTGTATTATTAAAAATACATTTTTGTGATTTTTCAAATGAAATCACACTGATTCAATCAGTGCATTGATTGATTGAGGAAAACGAATCAATAAGAAGATTTATGAAACAGACTATTTTAGGAATCAGACTTTTTCTCAGGGCACACAGGGCTGAAGACTGCAGTCACCTATGTGTGTAAAAACAGACATCTGTTTCAGTATGGTATGGGTTAATTTCCATGCAGTACAAAGAGACTGTGTATCTTTCTGTTAAATATTGCATATACAATAGTTGTATATTTCCATGACACCTGAGTACCTTCTTATGGAAAAAAATGTTTTGTAATTTTAATCAAGTCACATCTCATACATGGTTGTTTTACTTTCCGTAGCTTCTGACTGTTTCTGTTTATGTCTGTGTATTAAATCACTGAATTTTACAAATGGTAAAAATAAAATGAAAAGTGAGAAAAAATTAAACAAACCTTCTAACTCATAATGTTTTACCAGTGTTCATGATTGTGTTAACATGAGTTTTTTTTTGCTGATATTATGTTTTACATTGTCAGAATAAAGGCTGACATTAAGTCGGGCCTTCTCTTTGAACCTCAAGCAGTTGCACAATCCGTCTGAAACTTGATGTTTCATTCAAATCACGTAATATTGAAAGAGTAAATGAATGAAAGCAAAAAAGATTGACAGCATTTTTACTTCTTTCACTGACAACAGTAATATTTATTGACCACCGTATCATGGTTGAGCTAAGTGTGTGGCTGGCTGTTAATTTGATTTGGTGAAATTTCATTTGTTGGCACTGAGAAAACTGCCAGGGGGCAAAAAAACCCTGAGTCTTTTACTCATGAAAGAAGCAACCCACAGACTGAGTAGATACACACAATTTAAGCTATTTGTCTGAATATGTTGCCAGGAAGTGCCTCGGAGGAATTCTCTGTTTAATCATCATTACCAGAATTTATCCCATTTCCTAATGCTTTTTGCTTTCATTTGTTAAGAGGCTGCTACCGTACAATTTTACATAATTAAGATGCAATAAACGTGTAACGCATTGGAAAAAAAAAACTGACTTGAATATGGCCAGTGTGAGTGTGTACTTGTCTGTGTGAGGGCTCTCTAGCATTTTCTCAACTTGTAGCGCAGTCTTACATGAAATACCATCATATTGATCATGCTATAATGAAAAATTCTTTCCTGACAGAAAGCTGTTTTCCTCTTTCAATTCCAAAATTTCAGTACCATTCTTTACCAGTTCTATGAAAATGAGATTGGTATATATACTCGGTCGTGGCTTTGCTGGTTCTTTTGCCATCCCAAGGTAGTCATCATAACAATGTGGTGTGCTTTTCCCTCAAATGATACCATCTTCTTTGTGACCACAAAATTTTCTGTATTTACCAGTTGATCAAGCCAAGGATCAAATTAACATGATTGGCAATAAATATTTAATTGGTGGATTTTACTCTTGTATTAAATGAAACGCAATCCCTTTTAAGGTATAGAATCGAAGAAGCTGGGAGTAGGATTACAGTCAATTAGGGAAGCATCAAGTGCTTGTGGGTTTTTGAGGCCATGTCACTACTAAATCATGGGCTGATTTGTTTTCTTAATCGACAAATTAGATATCATCTGTCACCTGAGATACACTCGTGAGGACACCAGAAGCAAAATGAATTAACATAACTCGGGCTTGTCACGCCTGTGCTTAAAAAGAACTGGTGTCACAGGGGGTCGTACATGCTGAAATTGAGAAATAAAATTTTATGAAGTGGAAAATAATTACCCCAGGGAACGTGCACCACTAGTTAATACTCTTTGGTCGTATGAAATGATGATGAAGTGAAATGCAGCCTTGTATGAGAGAGCTTTGGTGTGTGCAATATTGATCCTTTAATCTATTTCATTGCCTTCCACCCCTTTGAGTAGAGTGGTTTCTTCTCATGGTTTCTGCCCATGAACAATTTTTCAGCATGAAGTGAAAGTAAAGCTATTGTTCCAGTTTTAAGAGCTTGTAGATAATTCCATTGGTTATAAAAGGCATCAACCTTCTGTTTTATGAGTGTCACTACTGCACACTGCTGAGAGAGACTGTGGGCTGATCCATTCCACTGTTGTGCCCACCCCTCCAATTTAGCACAATGGTTGAGACCTAGTTAGACCTGTGGTGCTTTGTCATTCAAATATATCTTTTACTTCTGTTGGTTGAATGTGTATAGCTAATACGGTGTGGAGAGTTTTTAGATTCACACAGTCTGGGAACTGTGCCCAGTACTAGTACGCAGACCATGAAAGTCTCTACAGCCAGGCAACACTCGAGACGACTCATTCACTGATAAGTGTAATGACATCCAGACTTTACGGAGTTAACTTCCTCGGCCTGTTCATGTGAATGCTGTGTGGCTGTCAACAGAACTCCAAAAGTTTATTCAACCTCTCATATTTTTGGTTTTCGAGTCAAGTTCACACGAAGTTAGTTTTTGATATTCAACCACCGAGCGGTTTATGGATTCTACGAAGATGTTTGCAGCAGTTCTTAAGGAGAGCCTTCACACAATAGCTGATTACCACATTCCAAGACACTTTAAGTCTTACCGCTAATAGCTAACTGCTGACAGAAGACAATGTCTGCTTGAGGCATCCTGAACATCAACATTTTTGTTTGTAAGCAGAGATTCCACGATCGCTTAGTTTTAAAATCAGGGCCGGTGGAGCGGCAGAGACCCTTGTCTCTTTCAATTGTCATGGAAGGCAAACGTAAAATCATGGACGACGACTGGGAAAAAATTGTCCAACTGATTTCCAACCCAAGCAGGCAAGGATTTCTCAGATCACCATTCAAAATTCCTGCCAAACACAAGCAACCTTGCAGGTAATCTACTTTACATTGTCTCTCAGTTCTAGAAAGATAAAACCTTCCAAAGATTTTCCATCCTGACGTCAAAGTACCTATTATAGTTTTATGTATAACTTACTCTATTAGTCTGTATTGGTGCTATGAGATGGTGAGACAGGTGCAACTAAAAAGTTTGCAGATATGTATTGTATTACCAGAAAAGTCAGATTTTTTTATCTATGTATTTAATGAGGGCAAATATGAAAAATTGTGTCATTTGTGTAGCAGACTGACTTTGTATCAAATTAATGCTAAGGTATTACTTGTATTTTACACTGACAAAGGCAATTAGAGACACATGACTATTTCATCTGGGTTTTTTTTCTCTTTTTATGGCAATCTATTTCGTACTCTGTCATTGGTAAACTAACAAATATTGGCATTTTAGGTATTTCACATATAATCTTTAATATTTTAAATTGTGTCAGCCTTTTATAGTAGCCTGTTTGCCATATTTTGATAAGTCCCGCTATTGTGAAATTAACAGTTAGCTTATATTTTTTTACTTTTTGTGGCAGAAAAGGATTCAAGCTTCATTTCATACCCAAGAGGCAAGGTAATTCTCATTCATGGTCCAGGGAATAGAATTGTATCGTTGGAAAAACGACCCCGGGAAAACGTTATTTTTGATAGGAAATAACAAATGAAAGATCAACAATATAAAAATAACTGAGGAATTGAAATTATTGAGAAAAGCTTCTGGTTAGAAGGAGGTAACAACTGAAATATAAACAGTGCAGATTTTAAATAAAATTTATTAAATTGCAGATGGTAGTAGATTTATCGAAACAAACAGAGCTCATATTACGCAACATCACAATACTTTATCTGAAGCACGTAATCTTCTCAAAGAGATAATGTTAGCTCTTAATACAAGAATGAATACCCTATTTAAATAGGTTAGGGTGTTATTTACATTGGACATAATTGTTTGAAGGAGTGTGCTAAACAAAAAGAAACACAGGATAAAGTCCCCATGATATAAATATTGTCTCTGCCGGGCACAAGCATGAGCAAAATGTTAGTTTGTTCAATTGAAGTATTTCTGCAGGTTGTTACTGTGCATTGCTAGCACAGATGATGAATAATTAAACTTAATTGCTATTACAGCAGAGAAACCCTGGTAATTTATAGAACTTAAATACCCTGCCTTTTTTTAATCTCCAACTCTGGCTTCTGAATTGTTTCAAGTCAGATTCTTACTTATTTTCCTGCATTCCTTCCCTAAAATAATCATCATAGATATTGTCACTAAATGTCATTCTTGAGTTTCAACTTGGAGGCTCTGTCAACTGTAACCTTCGATGTATTTTCCAGTATTTTCCAACTTCAAAATTTGGTTACAACCACCTGTATGAAAGTAAAAAGTTTGAATACAGTGTACAAGAACATACAGCAATTGAATCAACCATTACCTCATGTTACAAATACCTTAAGAAATTTAATGAAAAACACAATGAGAGCATTGTAAAATTTGCTCCATTAACTTTTTCTGTGGTATACAGGAAGAGATTTGGTATATGTAACTTGAACAGAGCGGGTGATATTGTACAAGTTGCAGTTCTCAAAGTACCGAGTTGCCAGCCTGTGACGGCATGTTGCTGGGCCTTATCAGACATTCTCGTTTACCCCATTAACAGCAAATCTGAATAAGCACTTACAGGGAAACAAGCAGATGTTATTTAGGTCGATGATTATAGAAGCACATCAACAGTAAGGGAAAAAGTTGAAAAGGGCCACAAAAGGAGTGATTAAGACCTCGTGTTCATCTGCATACAGTATATGCGCAGGTCTGTACTGTCTGGCACAGTACATGAAAACATCTGTCTTTTTACTGACTGGTATTTAGGTAGAAGTACTCATAGAAATACTATAGAAATAGAAAGTGTTCAGAAAATAGACTCAAATGAGAGGGCGCCCAGGCGTATTGACAGACGTAAAGAACTAGCGTCATAGTTACGGAGGTAGCAGACCAGAGTTCCTCTGCTAGACTTAAGTAATGGTTGATTAGAAAAATAAAATGACATACACTTTTTAATCATCACACTACAGTGCAATTCACATCATTGCTGTATAAATTATGCTTCATACCATCACACTGTAACAGTCTCTATGACAATCGTTTAACGTTACTGTAATTGTATTTTCACCCAGTGCCTTCAAACCTACGGTGTGTGTGAAATGATTGGCTTCCATTGAAAGATGTATTTGCAGACTTAGATGTGATTCTTTTGTGTGGGGAACATAGGCTTTTATAAGAGCCCATTGTAGTTTAACAGTGCCCACACATTCACTGACAGGCAGTATTTGGACTACTGATGAAATTAATGTACACGTACTGAAATAGAAGTGTGCCCTTATCAGTCACAAGATTGTTTTACCTCTGAATGGTAAATGTACACTTGAGTGAAACATTTAGCGAGGATCATTTTCTCTGCTGCACAAAGGACAAGAAAACTTCATGCAGCCATTAAAATTTGTAGAAACCTGTGTTAAACAACCTAAGGTGTCACTGAAATAGCGTGATTGTGACAATTGAATAGGTTAATGTTTTGATTTCTTTCGTAGCTTTGATTTTCCTGCTCGAAAATACTATTAAAGTGAAGATGTCTACTGGGTATGTGAATAAAGTGTTGTTAAATAATTCTGACCTAGTTTGGGTGACTGGCTGCAGTGTTGTTTGTATACTGTCTGCTATGCACTGAGACCATGTCTTGGTACTCTCTCATATTCCAATCAAAACACAATCACAGATCTAGATTATAAAAAGAAATTCAATAGCCCTAATAAGGCTTAGGAATGAACTGTGTGCTATCCACTCAACAAGAAATTCTTGTTTTAGCTATAGCTGTATCAATACTAAGGACTGTGGTTTGATATGTTTGAAATTTTTCCTGCATTAATTTGATATAATGTCAAAATTGACTTAGGGGCAGTTGATAGTGTGATGTAGCCACATGTAGTTCTGATCACGCCAGTGTTTTTGGACTTGAGTACGCAGTTTTGGAACCCTGGTACAGTGCCTGATGTCCCTATTAAATATGGTTGCACGATTAGGGAACTCCCGTGAAATTGACCAAGGTATCACCAGATACATGTACATGCCAAGTTGTACACACAACAACATCAAGTTACTACCAAGGTTCACTTGCAATGCATACTGTCGTGCTGACCTTACAACAGTAGTGTCATTATGCACTTTGCAGTAATACAGAGTAGTTTCAATTCTTCTGCCAACAGCTTGAGAGATATCTGTTGGATACTTGCCTTGACCTGGGACCTTGAGTTTTGCTGGAATGTTATAGTCATCTGGCTCGGCTGGCAGAATCAACAAGTAGCCAGCCCCAAACTTTCCACTGGCAAAAAGTTGGCCACAGGCATTTTGTGAGATTATAGCCAACATGAATTCAAGCAAGAGATTGCCTTAGTGGTCATTACTTTCAGTTTTGATCAAAATTGATATGAAAGAGATAAGTACTGCACAGTTGATGTTGTTGGTGATCAGTCAAACAGTTGACAACCTGCTCAACCATGTTAAACAATGATTAATAACTCTGGAGCGGAAATAAAGAAATATTACTGGTAATTAGCAGTTTCAGGTGTATTGACATCCACTACCGGTGGTATTTCCATCAGTATAAACACTCAACCAGTACTTTCCACATATTTATATCCTAAAATATCCCCTTCTGTTAATTTAGTGTTGTGGATTATTTTTAGAATAGTTTTAACAAGTGGCAGTTTGAGTGTTTGTACTGGTGGAAATATTAGTGGAATAGGGTGTTTTATGGATATTTTAAGTGGAGAGAGTATTGTTTGAGTGTTTGAGGGAATATCTATTCAGAAGGTATTGGTGTTATGGATATTCTAGGTGGTCATGCATGCACGCATGAATTTCAACCCTTTCATCACCATGGTTTGATCCAAATCCATTGTTATCAATGGTGAATATGGACCAGTTTACAGGGAATGGGGTGAACAGGTATACATATATAAGTAACCATATGTTTTGCAGCAGAGCGTGTGAAGACAAACTTGAAAGCACAAAGGCAGCTATTCATGTACCTTTTATATATTAAATATTTAAATATAGTGCAGGGGCATAGCTGCAGGAGTCTGGCTACAGGTACTGGACCACAGTTGCTGGGAAAAAGTAACAATGGCAAGCAAGACTTAGCCATTCTATGAATTCATGGTTATCAACATTGTAGGATAACTGTTTATTAAGTTGCAATTTATCATTATTCTGTTAAATCAGCAGTAGATGATAATTGTTGATGCTGGGATAGATTAACTACATGTAACATATAACATACACTAGGATTAATAAACTAACAAACGAATACATTACGTAATGCAGCCTCTTTATTAATAAATTGGTCAGGAGTGTATAGCAGACACCTGGGTAAAATTTCCTACTGAAATGTTGATTTTTCAGTTGGCTGTATTTTTCCAGCTGATGAAGCAGATGTCCAAGATCATTTGAAACAGCAGAAGGGTTCATATTTGTTCAAAAAGTGTGTGTAGAAGAAGATTGAGGAGTGTATAGTCTTCGGTCAAGATGACAGTTAATTTGGCAGTGCATGTGTCACTTTTGCAACATTAGCTAATTACATCTTTTATCTGTCTGAAATGTCAGCAGAGGGAAACTCCAGACAAGCATTATTCAATAAAAACAAATTTCCAAGTTTATAGCTGTGTGCGGGTGATATTGCCTGAAAGTGACATAACAAACACAAGTCTAGCACTATTTGTGTGGGTGTGTGTGTGTGTGTGTGTGTGGGTGTGTCATAGCATGACCTATTTGAGTTGCATTTCGCATGTTATAGCCATTGAATTTTATGTTTTAACACAAAAAATTCAAAATCCTCTATTGTAAACCCTTTTTACTCAGTGTCCTGACACATCAGTTCCTGTTTGACCATTCCATTAAAATAAAGTGCTGTAGGCCTCTGTATAAAAATGAATGTGTCATAAATCTTTCACTTTGATTACTGCCACCTGCCCTGAAGTGTCAAAAATCTCACAGGAGCTGAAGTTCTTGGAAGATTGCAATAAATGTTGTTAAAGTATCTGTGTCCTGATGAGATGTTTGGGAGTGCACTCTACTAAGGTTCTTTTGTGCTATTTAATGGATCTGTAAGCAGTGCCGTGCTGTGCTGTGCTGCTTGCCACCGCAATACATCATTTATCTTGGGAAAAGCAAACTGCTTTGAGATGATAAATTTGAAATCAACCTACAGCATTAGTCATAAAATGTTTGTTTTGCGAGTAATAAAGGACAGGAAGCTATCTTGGAAAAGTTAACAAATATTGAATGTAGCACTATCAACACATACATGTATCCCTGGGTAGGCATTGAGCACCAAGGTGATCAACTTAGATGGACCAAACATGCTATGACATGAAAATGGATGTGGAAAAATGATGGGTTTTATTCTATTTTTAGAAGTAATTACTCAGTATATTAGTTTCAATTTAGACAAAGCAACATTGTTTGTATTGAAATTATTTTAATAGCAGCCCATAAATATTTCATGCAGTGTCACTTTGTTTGATAATATGAGGTAATTTATTTTCCGATGAAAAGACAAAAAAAAAGATCAGAATATAAATTACATAATGATAATACATGCTTTCAGCCTGCTCTCATTGAACTTAAAAAATTCATTTTTAATACATTATCTGCAGCTATCAGCTGTTCTATAATGAATGTAATCTATCAGTGAGCAGATGCCTCAAAGCCATGGTAATTTAAGACTTTGCTTTTGTTAATTGTACTGGTTTACATAATGCTGACGTGAGAGAAGTAAAAGTTTGTATCTGCTACAGGTCTATGTATGGCAGAATCAAACGGGGTGTTTTTATATAGCTCATGATATCAGAGCTACTTTTGATCCTTAGTGACATTAAACTTTGCCCAGCAGACCACACTGCATACATTAGCATGACTTCTTTCTCTAATTTTGGTCATTGTTGATTTGAGACTCACAGGCTACCATCAATTTCAACAATCTCACTGAGAAAGTTTACTCGTCATGAAAACTTTTTTTTGCAGTCCGTGCCGTAAAGGGGTTAAATCATGAACTAGTGTACCATGAAACATAAAATATGTTTATCATTACACAGTCCTTCGGCAGTTCTCCGTAACTCCATGTTTAAGAAATCAGTGACTTTCTGTCACTTCTTGTACTATGCTATCTATTTCAATGATGGGTTAGGTAGATAGGCATTGTCTCCTTTTGTGACTTGCCTAACTTTTTAGGGGCTTGCCTAACTTTTTAGTGGCGTTCCTAACTTTTTAGGACACATACCAGTAACTACAGTGCTTCATGTTCATGATTACAAGGTATTTGTAACTTTCTAGTGAGTTTGGAAAGGATTTCCTCCATCACCTGGTACAAGTAGCTATAATTTCGAAATTTGTGGTGCCAGGGATTTGTGATAAATTTCCAAGAATTCATCAAGCAAAGTGATTCCCCCCCCCCCCAGTATTTTTCTTGCATTCAATTGTCTTGTAGATCCCCGTCCGTCATGAAAGAAATGAAACCACATTAAGAAATAATTATTGTACTGCTTCTGAAGTCTTTTTAAGCCAGTAATAATGGCTGCTGCAAAATCCCTTTTCCCTGTCTGTTGATTGCCTAGATGCCCTAAAGGAGTCAATTTCCTGTCTCATAAATCCCCCCAGCCTCATAAACTGCAATGTTTCCATTCTCTATAAATCTGCGGCAAAATATGTTCGTCTGTTGACATATCAAATGTATGTAGATTGGAAAGTGGATTGCCTGAATTGAAACATTTACACAGTTGGCCATTGGATTTCACAACAGCTATAAATCACAGTAGAGTTAGCTATTTATCGCTTGAAAATATGGCCATATTTCAACCTTTGGAGCTGGTATGTGTCATTGCATTCAGATCGGTCTGTCAACTCTTGCACACTGACTGTGCTGCCAGACCTTGTGCCATTGCTTGTCATGGCTGGATACTGAGGACTTCTATGGCTGCCATAATATTCATTCTTTGGACTGCAGTATGGCTGGAACATCTCTGAAATGGTTTGAATTGTCCGGCTTGGCTTGGACATCTCTGAAATGGTTGGGATAGTCCTGTTCATCCATGGCGTCTGTGACTCAGTCTCGTAGTGCATCCATGGTATGTGGTAGTCATGGAAATAACATCTTCACCTTTCATTGGCAGTGTCCAGTCCTTCCAACACATCACGTTTCACATTTTCTTCATGCTTCAGAAATTTCTTCAAAATTTATTTTTAACTACGAAATATCTCGTTAAAAATAAACTATATGAGAAGGCACATGCCGCAGTGATTAAATTATATTACACAATTTTTACCAGGTATCAATGAGACATTGTTTTCCATTTCCATGAGTCAAGATGTTTGTGTCTTGAGGTCAATGACTTAGGAGTAAAAGTAAAAAAAATATTTGATGTGTTTCTGGTAATTGCCAATATCACTTTCAGATTAGCGGCATTTTTTTGAATTTCCTACTTTTTTGCGAAAAGCCTCTGCTTTTTTTCATTTTCAACAAAACCGCAGCATAGTTTTCCTCAATGAACAAATTATAATACACAGCCAAAATGATTCATTCTTGTATCAGAAAATTTAAATAGATTCAAATAGACACTTTTGTGTCAAGTTCACATCTCTTCATTCCCACAAAATGCTAAGAATGGGGAGAGGGTGATTTGCACTGAGTGTGTAAAAAGACTAATACTGCTGTGGTAATCTTGTGACAAAGTGATAAGGGGAGGAAAAAAAGGAAAAAGAAATCACAGCACTTTTGTAAAAGTCAAGGACTAGAAACAGAACTCTTTTTTCTTGGCCTAATATTCAGTTTAAATAATGGATTTCAGAGTTTAGAACTGCCATGGAGTTGTAATTAAAAACCTTCACTATACATGTATGTACACAGAATATATACATAAGAATGTAAAACAAGCCAGAAAAAGTAGTCACAGTGGTGGAATTCAATGTCAACACCAGTGACTGATGATAAAGAATAACGGTTATACAGGATTGGACACACACTGTCAACTTGAATATTAAAACAAACGTGAAAAGTTTCCTAGCTATCCATTGTATAAATGTTAAGGGAGAATGTGCCTCAGGGACAGATATTCAGAAGCTTGAATTGTACAGTACTTTGTTTTTCTGCTCCTTGTTCGGATTCATTCTGAAGCCAGTTGAGTAAAAAGGTTTTCACCGTCTTGTTATTGTGAAAGTCGGGTATTTAACATTTCCCTTTACCTGTAAAGCTATTATGGTTAGTGCGGCCATTTTTAATTTCAAAATTGGTAAATTTTAGGGAATTCGTTTCTCTTATTCCAAACTTAGCACGTGGACCTGACTTTTATTCATGATCAAGACAGAAAATCTTGTAAAGCTGCCTTTGGGAATGTTTTGGCAAAATTTAATTTGTCTGTTTTGAGATACACATTACCTTTTGATAAATGTATGTACCAGTACCATTAATTGTATAATGCCATGGCAGAACGGAAGATTTTATGCCTTACATATGCTGACAAAAACTTCCTGTCAAAACTCCACCTTCCAATAATGTCAGATTACATGCTCTTTAGCACTAGTAGCATTACACTTGAAAGCACTATGGTGAACCAGCATCCTCAGCCAGTTCAACTCAGCATGCAGAATGGAGACAAACTATGGGCATTTCTCATGCAGGCTTTAATTGTTACCTCAGATTGTCAGCTGTTCCCAACGATATCCACAAATGTGTTGCATCTAATCCTTTGGCTCTCATTGTCACATCTATTTGCCATCACTGAATGCCTATGTATGATGAATGTATTTCCCATGAAGAGTTTTGGCCAGCTTAATGTGGTTGACAAACATGTAATCTGCTGTAATTTTTTTCCCTGGCTCCAGCATGTCGGTTTAATGTGGACTGTATTGGACATGGCATCCTTAAAGTGTATTGAAAATGACATCACGAGAAAGATTCAATCTACAGTTTCTTTCATACTGTGTATGTATGTTGTACATGGCAAACAATGACAGTGTTTGTTTTGAAGAAAAATGTGAAATCAAACCTAGATACATGTAATCAAACCTTAAATCTTGATAATTATAGAAGATGTTTTTTCCAACATTTATGGCTAAAAGAATTATGGGTAACTTTGTAAAGGTTAATCTTATACATGCAGTCACTACCTATGACATTACAATTAAATGTAAAACTGCCATCCAATATGGCATTTACACACACAAAAAATTTGTAAACAACTTTGATATATAAGAAAAGAGTACCCTGAAATTATCCATAGGTAATTGCCTTCAACCAGATATGGAGCTGTGCTACAATTGTTGACAGCTGAGTGTTGTTCAAGAAGTTGAACGACACTGGTGAAGGAACACTTATAACAAGAATGATTGGGGGTATCAGCCGAATTGCAAATTTCACCTTGTGATGACCGTGATTTAACGAAGAGAAGGTGTTGCAGATAATGTCAAGACACTATTTTCACCAATTTATGAAATGATTTGTTTATCGTCAGGTGTGCTGAAATGGCCATGCCTCCTGGTAGCAGATAGATATTTCACCACAGCCACGAGTAGAGATTAAGTGTTAGATTCTACAGGGCCTACATATAAAACACAGTGCTAGCTCAAACAACCATTAGTTCATGTGCAGAAAATATACTGCTAGAAATACTTTAATGGGCCAAAATGTGTAAATTCAGTCTCCACTGTGACAACTTGTGAGAGACAACTCAGACTTACTTCATAATTCATTGGCTATTAAGCACTGTTCAGCCAAGCATAGCAGTCAATCCTGGCCCAGGGCATGCATGCCACAAGAATAAAACTGTGTAGTGTACATTGTATAAGCTATGCCTGGCTGGTTTACCATTGAAAGTTTTTGTGTCATCTGGAACATGCTTCTTTTATTCCTGACATATATTTTACGGCATTCACCTTTCTCAAATGGCACTCGGAAGTGACTGAAGCCATGCATCGTGAATCCTGAATTTTACAAAATTTTTACAAAATTTTCCTACTAATGAAAAAGTGTGTCATTGCTCGTATTCAAGATAGATTTATTTGATACCTGTGGCAAAACACTGTTTTGTATAGTGTGATATAGGGCTCTTTATAGGGCTCTTGCAGATTTGGTGTCATTTCACCAAATTCACAGTCGCACACATGAAAGATTGTTTAGCAAGACCAGGTATATACACCTCAATGTGAATGCTTTGATCATTGATGCTAACAATAGTTTACATTATACACAGGGTTGTATTCAAAAACATGTTCATGTTTGAATATAACAATACAGTTGGAAACAACTGGTTAGCATGCCCCCATGGCTTTTCTCCTGAATAAATAGTGAGTAATCTAGTAGGATTAAATTTCATTTTCTATTTATTTTGTCATCATTTCTGCCATTGTACACCAGTTGTAATCTAAATATCACCTGTTCCATACCGTCCACATTATCGGCTCACAGTAACTGGAATCTCTCATACACCATACTAGTATATATTATTGAGTGGCCATATGTGCAGATAACTTTAAAGTTTGATCTCTGATGCATACCCAAGACCCCTTACAATCAACATCCTAAATATAGTCTCAATGAATATGTATGACTGTATATGTGGTATGACAATCTAATTTTGTCTGAATGACTATTTTACAGAATTCATGTAAAACCTGGTATGTAGACTCTTTTTCTATGACTGTTCCAGCTGTATAGAAATATGGCTCATGCCATATGGAAGATAGTGCAGTGACCCAGCTGTTACGAAAGTTTCTGTAGAAAAATGACTATCCAAAACTAAGTTGCAATATACAAAAGTGGTTTAGCATCTTCACAGAAATTACAACTTGAAAGTGATATAGCGCGACTCGTCTTGACAACTCACTGTATCAGAATGTCTCTCTCTTTGCAAGCCTGTTTCAAATAGAAACAGGCCATAACAATGCCATTTAGGTTATCCTAATTAATGTCTTTAATAATGATAAAACTATTTGAACTATCACATTCTTTTTTTTTGTAAAATTCCAGATTGCATTTGCCCATTATTAGCTCATATTTAGTATGTATATAAATACCAAAAAGAGCTTATATGGTGAGTCGGTGGCGTCTGTATGTCTGCATGATAAAAACATGTGTTTGTGCTTACAAAATAATACTGTAATAGATGGTTAAGGGTTCACTATAATAACAAATGTCTGCACTGCCAGCAAATAATCATCCAAAATCTTGCCATTAATAAAAGTGATCATGAAATATGATTTACATGAACTTGGTAAATGACAATATTTCATGCAATATCAGGTTACAGGTGCTCCACACAAATGTTTCCGCACAAAAGATGAGTATTTTAGTAAATGAAACTCAGGTATCAGAAAAATGGTGGAAAAAGTAGTTTAAAATTATAGCTAATTTTACGAATGTCAGAACTGTTTTAAAATATCAGGGGCACCCTATAAAACTGTTTGTGTAAAAAGGTAGTCGTGGTTGAAAGCAATTTTTTGGCAGGTGGTTGGGTAATTTTCAAAAATCAGTTGGGAAATGGAGGAATAAGCAGGGGCAATATTTCATCTTTAGGGGCAGGGAAAGTTCATTTTCTTGCTCTGCCGGCAATCTAAAAAGGCCAAATTGATAGATGTGAAATTCAGTTTCTTTGGGGATTTTGCTCATGAGTAGGAAAAAAGTATGTGGCAAACAGATGACGGTGGGGACTTATGTGGTGGGGAAGGGTAGTTGAGAGTTGTTTTTAGAAGGGAGAGGGGATGCAGGGAGATCTCATGAAGAGGAGTGTTGATAAGGAAAAGCTGATGAGTGTTAAGGGAGACTTTCCAAATCATCATCAAAGGGCAGTTACAAACACCTGCAATTTTTCTCCCCAAATTTTAATTTTGTTCTAAATATGTTTGAATTGCATGTTTACATGTAAATTTAAATTTTTCAAAAATTGGCTGGTTGCCTGCCCTGACACACGCAGAAATAATCTCTTTCACAAAAATATAGAGCTTTCCAGTCGTCTGCTTCATGAACATAAATTTGCAATCTGCTACTCAGAACCTGAAAATACAGAGAAATTCCAAAGGTTAATAGGCAGTGGAAGAAATGGTATGGCACAGATTGTAGGGACATTCTGCTGGCAATAAAAGCATTTGTTACCGAAGTAAACCATTTATGAGTGTATTATTTTGTGAGTACAATGACATCATGCTTTTGACAATAAGCCAATGGGGCAGATATTATACCAAAAAACTGAGCGTGATATTTTGCGGCGTTTCAAAGACATGAGGTTCATAAAAGTGAAAGGAAATGTATGCTCTTCTCTTTCATCAGTTCCGCTCAGTGAGAACTGTGCAATACATACATGAACAATACATAAGCCAGGAAAATAGTCAGCATCTGAAAAGATTCAGCAATGTTTCTTTGGAAATTCAATTCACAGCTTGTGCTGTGAACATCTCTGTTGTGAAAAAAGATGATAATTTATCTGTAGCTCTTTCACAGCATATTGACAGTGGACTGTAATTCATTCATGTCCATACAAAGAAAACATTTTTAAATTGTAGGTAGTCTCCTCCCAGAGTTCACAGAGTTCAAAAATATTAATTTCAGATACCAGGTAGTTGCAATGTTCTTTTCAATTTACTTTCAATTTATCCTAAGGATTTGGTCATATGTAAGGGTAGAAAGGACCCTAGGGGGATTTTTAGACTCTCAAATCATACTTTCTGGTACACTGCGTGGTTAGACTCATGTTTGAAGTGTGTTGAGTGAAAATAAAAAAAGTTTGTGTAATCAAAAGTTAATTTTCCCCGTAGAGTGAACAAAGGGATGATTTTCAAATATTGGCAAGTGTTAGTTCCTTTTATTTCTAATACTAATTGAATACCAAATTTGCAGTTATCCTTCTTCTGGTCCTTTTAACCAGATGCCCAATGGAAATATGATGGCTTTGCACATGCCACATATTGTGGTGATGCATTGCTTGTATTGTTTTTAAATAATACTTTTATCCATTTTTAGCTCATTTTTATTAGTTAATTTTGCTATAGTTACCATGTGCGTATGCGCATTATGAAAGGACTAAATGTGAGTTCAAGAAGCAAAACCGACGCCATCTTGTTCTCAGTCTTGTCCATTTTGTCATGTTTTATACTTTTCCTTGTGTATTTGAACATGTCTCTGATGGTGATGATATACTCTGTCAACCTTGTGCATATTTTGGTATCAAAGGCTGCTATGATCGACTGAAGAACAATGACCTCTGTATACCGTACTCACTGGGTACAGGCAAATCCATTGTTTAGCGGCAGACATGTCAGGGTTGCTGAGGAAGGGAATCAGCGGCTGATAATGTAGCCGAGCGCTCAGCAGGGCCAGAACTATCATATACCACCATTAGTATGCACATGTGTATTTAACTAGATAGAGTTGTGCAGCTGCCGAGGGTACGCCCTGCTCTCAGCGATAACTTTTGAATTTCTTGTCGCTTATTTTGGTTAATCTCGTTAGTTGTGTGTTGATTTTGACATCATTGTTGAAAAGAGGGTGTGCATATATTTGATTTATTTACATAGGAAGTACATATGTGTCAGATACCAATACAGCTTGAACAGGTCCACGCCTCAATAAACACCTGAGTATTTGATCATAGTCATGATATGTAACGTGGTTGTTATTACCTTTATATTTGTCAACAATTAAATTTGCTTTTGACATATTTATGAGATCACTATCTGAAACTCTTGCTGTGGTGAGAATTCACCTTTTTACCCACAATGCATTTCAATGTCATGTACATTTGCCCCCTAGCACAAGACAAAAACTACTTAAGGTAGTGAGAATTTAGGCAAACTTCAAAAAGGTCTAAAAAGTATACGGTACCATGCCAAACAATCAGAGGTCCAGCCTCCGCATATGTTGACTAGGCCAAATTGTCAATTTATCTCATGGGATTGACGATTGGCAAATGAAAAGTATCCAATCATCAGGCCAATAATAGTGATTTGCTGGTAAAGGCTTTCCATAGTCACTTCAATGTATTCAGTCCTCTGAATAGTATTCATGCAGAAAGTCTTGCACACAACCCTTGTATTATTGGCAGATGTGTGGTGGGGGCTTTGTACTTTCTTTCTTATAAGAGAAATTAAAGACATTGTGCTGAAATGAATGTTTAAAACCAGGATTTAATATCTGAAGGGGATTGAAAAGCCTGTTTAGTGACAAAGTGTTGTTCCATATTATTAATACTTGTGTTTCTTATTTTATCAATTGCTACTAAAAAAATCAAATCATGATTGAACGTGTCAAGTCGAGCTAGGTTGAAATTCATTAGAAAATCTTTCAGCTGATCGCTTGCATATGCACCTGGTATAAATTGCATTCAAAGTTACTCTGCCCCACGTGTGGGTAGAGTAACCGTGAAGGCTTGAATATGAAGATGGGCAATTTTTCCACTCTGGAATGAAAAGAACTCTTGGTGTCCAACAGACTCGATCCCCAAAAGATCACATGATAGCGGTACAAACAAACAAACCTACATGTGAGAATGCTAGTGGAAACACATGTATTTCTATGCGCATTTGTGCACATGGTTATGTTTGTACTGTGGTCCATTCAAATTCCGGGTTTAACCCATTGGCAAACTTAAAGGGTATTGCTAACCTTTGATGATTATTTCATTATGTTAATTTTGAATGTCAATTGCAAGTTCTTATTCTACTCCCAAAAGAATATTGAACACCCACTATTTAGCTAGTCAACCTAGCATGTACATCAACATGCTTTGGAGAGTAGAACAAAAAATTTTGGTCGACATTTAAAAAAAATATTGAAAAAATCATCAAAAGTTAGAATTACTGGCTCTCTAACTATTGTCAAATGCTTATCAACCATGCAGCCACCTGTATGATATGCGTGATTGTCTGATTGGTCAATTGATATGCACAAGTAATGGAATTCTGATTACATCTGTTTGTCTCTATTCTGTTTCAGTTATTCGATGGTGATATCTCGCTACCCATGGCTTATCATGCTGATTGTACCCCTGTTGGTAATTGCTACCAGTCTCATTAGCTTCATGCTGTATGACTTGCCTGACTTTGAAGATCCAACCGCTGTGAGTACTTATCCCTCGGATCTCCCTCCCTCCCCATCAATCATTGCCCTCCCCAAAAAGATATTGTTCATCAATAAATCTGATACACAAATGTTGTAAGAAGCACAAGAATAATTTTATTATGTTTAATATCCTGTCATCAAATCTTGAATCGGAGGCGTATAGATTTGGTTCTTTCTATGTTATTCAAAGTCATACCATCACCATTTTCTTTCATGTTAAGCACAAGATCAACAGATTCTGACAGAGGGATGTGTAGGCCAGTTTGACTGTATGATTTGGTGCAGCTGCCCGACTACCATTTCATTTCAATGTCGTCAATGTCATGACTGTGCGATAATTCCCACAAAGGATTAACACACTACAACACTTATCTTCAAAAGCGGCACAAGTTGGCCATTTCCTACCAAACGATTTTGTTTTAAAGCCGCTGGTAATGCTGTAAGATACTCATTTTGGGAGTACTCTGAAGTATGCCTGCAAATTCAGAACCTACAAAGTCTGATCCAGACTGTTGTGTCTAAGACACAATGTCTGTCGTATCTGATTTGATTTTGTTTAAACTTTGTATAAGGAAATTGCGAAGTGCCACAGATGCACATTAGTTCCTTTTTACAATATTATTGGTGGTTTTTAGCTCTTATTTGGTATGTATATAAATACCAAAAAGAGCTTTTTGGTGAGTCGGTGGCGTCTGTATGTATGTATGTATGTTTTTGTCTCATGATAATGTGCCTTTAAGGTAAGGTATTTTGGCCTGTCCCCAGATGTGGTCCTCACCTTCCTAAACTGATTTCTTTCAAACCCAGCACAAAAACAGTATACAATGCCATACATATGCGTGTCAATTTTTTCCTTCATTAATCAAACACATCCAATGTACAGTCATTTTATGATGATATATTGTATGTATAGAATGAGTACTGCGGCATCACCAAAATTGGATGCTCAGTGAGCTTTTTGGTTTTTTTACGTTGAAAGTGATTACTATAACCTTACAATTATTTGTTAAACTGTCTGTAATAAAGTTGTCACAACTTCCATAATGTGAAGTGAAAAATAAAATTTTAAGGTAAAACGCACCTCAGGGACAGATATTCAGACTCTCAAACTTTTACAGTTTTTCTGATCTACCACTTGTGGGGTTCTTTTTAAAGCTCTTGGTGTGTGAAAACTTTTCATCATCTTACAAGTTTTTCGAAAATCAAAACTTTTAATTTTCTCCATAGAGTTAACACAGGGATAGCAGCCATTTTGAATTTCAATATTGTTAAATCTTGGGTCATTTGTTTCTCTGGTACCAAAATTTGCACGGTGACCCCGATTGTTATTCTTGATTTTGAAAGAGTACATTTGAAAGATTCATTGAGGAAAGTTTGAGCAAATGTTTAAGTCTTTCACTTTCAAGGTCCATACTACCTTAATGGAGAGATTACAGTAACAGTTAAAGTTCAGGTGAACTCCTGAATTTGCATGTGTATGGGACTCTGCACCCTTATTTGCATGTCTAATGTAAAAAATATTACACGATTGTGAATCCATAGGTCACCGCAATAAAATGTAATTATAATACTTGGTATGAATTATATAATGATGGTTTATCTGCATAATAAAGATTTAATAGGGTTTCACATATACTATACAGTGTTATGAAAAAGAATTCATTATTGCATTTTCACTATAACAATTTTTCATCTGTGTTATCAATTGTATGCACGTTTTTATTAAAAGAAAGGAAATTTTTGTGCAAATATATCTCTGACCTTCTGGTTGGCCTGATTTATGTAATTTCTTTATATATACAGTAACTGCTCTTTTGTGTTTTTGTAATATTGTACACGTGTCCTTGTCATTCGATTTGATGTACTTGACACTTTTTGCTTGATGATATAGCCATGTATGTGTGTTGTCTACAGTGTGATATCCGTGTGTGCATGTGATAGTGATTATTGTAGTATACCGATAGTCTAAACATCACACATGAAAACGTGCAACCATTAAAAGTACGGGAAAATCTTGTGACATTCTGTGTGTGCAACTTGCATAAATTAAGCAATTTGCATGGTAAATATTTCAGCTGAAGAGTGACATTGCAAGCAGGCGCTGTGTATGAAAAATCATTTCAGAAAATCTGGACATGTATGTAAAATGTTCAAGTTTTTCTTCCAGTCATAAAAGGTGCCTGCATTCATTGCCTTTCAAATTTTAGACATCAGATTTTATACCTTGTTTGCCATGCAAGAATGAAGAAGACATTTACATAGGTCATATATAAAATATGTACTTATTAAGGAAGTTGGAACATTTTACTGAACAAAGTTGAGTGACCTTGAAGATATGTTACTGCAAGATACAAATCATCTTTGTGAACAAAAACCTTGATTTATATCTAGCAGCAACCCTGAAACAGATTATCTACTGGTATAAAGATTTATATTTAATACCTGTTTCTTTTGATCATATTGTCTATTTGTTGTTGATGACAGATATCTCAATTGAAATAATACTAGTAATATCAATGCCTTCTTTTCTATCAAGGTTGCATGTGGGAGTACAAATCTCTCAAGGTAGAATGTGCCTCAGAGGCAGGTATTTGGACTCTTAAAGTTTTGCAATTCTGTTTCGCTCTACTTTCATAATACTCTTCCGATCTACCGCTTGTGCGGGCTCATTTTTAAGCTCATGGAATAAGTAAAGTTTTCACCAGTTTATTTTTTTGTGAAAATCAAAAAAAATTTCCCATAGAGTTAACATAGGGATGGCGGCCATTTTTAATTTCAAGCATCAGTAAATAAGATTTTCAATACTTTTTAAATATTAAGAAACATTCAGTGTTATCTCTGGGAACAAGATTAGGCTACTTTGGATCATTGTTTTTTGGCATGTTTGCAAGTCATGTTACCAATGTCTGCAAGTAGCAATATCTAATTCATAACTTAGGCTTTTAGTACCTTAGCCATTGCCATGCTTCAATGTCCTACAAATATGAAAATAACACAGATAAGATTTGGACATTTTTTTGGTATTTGCTTCATAAATGCAAGATAGCGGAAATCTTTATCATATTATGAAGTGACAACAAATTTCAAATTTTGTGCTGTTTCGTCAGAAAGTCAAAACAGAAGGTTTAGAGATAGGTAGCAATGTGAAAAATAAACCAAAAGGAAAGTCAACAAAACTCTTCATGCACTGGCAAATACTTCATTTGGCTCAGTTGGTCAGGATGTTTGAGGGAATATCATTGCAAGGCTTTCATTACATTACTGGTGGAGATAATTTAGTTATATATCAGTGTTGATAATTTTTGTTTGTTTGTTTGTCAAAATAATTCTGACAGATGTAGTAGTTTTATGCATGAGCTTCATTTGCTTTATTATGTAATGTGCATTTAGGGCTGAAATCATGCAGTTTGATGATATGTTTATACTGGATAACATATCTGTCATTGTGTGTGTTTTAACAATTGCAAATATACAAAAGTTTGCACACAAAATATCTCGCTACTCCAAATAACCATCAACTTTAGTACAGTACACTTCTTTTACCGGAGCAGTGCAATATGATCACACCCTTGGTTACAATATGATTAGCAAATTAATTATTCAGCATAACTTGCCACTCTACTTCAATAATATGGCATACATACCTGCATATATAACTTTTAAGCAGAAATAACCATACAAATTTCTCTGTGTGTTTAATATTCTTCAGCAATCTCTTATCCAAAATGTCGTGATTCTCTATTCAGTTTCAAAATAAGTTCATGCCAAGACACGTTGTTGCATGTGTATGTGTGAGATAATTTAGATTCCATCCGGTGCCAAGCAGACGTGAAAATGATCTCTTTTTGAGGATGGCTCACTCATTCATGTGTGAAAGAAAATACTGAGTGTGGAAAACAGAGTGGCACAATCAAGACTTTGCTTTCATTGATCGCAAAGAACCTCTACTTATTTCTGCATGCCACAAAAAAACTGAAGAAACTCTCAGCATGACCAGGAAAGTTGCACGCATCACAAGCAGGGGTTTTACAGTCACCACGAGACAGATGGAGAAATATATTTCTATTGAATTCATCAGTTGATTCATCCAGCCCATCACATCAATGAAATGAAAAGAGATCAATTCTGCAAGTTATTCACTCACCAAGAAGACTAATTTCCCATGATGTAGTAGATGGTGAACTACAGTTCATCGTCCACATAAAGGAAAAATAATTTGGCCTGAGAGCAGTTTCATATGTGATAGGAAAATTTAAGCTGAGAAGGAGCTAGTATATCAAAATGTAAATTACACTTGTATGCCAGTGTTATTTAAGTGTCTGTAAAGTTAGTACACACAATATAAATAGTTAATATGTTTTATCATTTTCATTTCATCGATAATTTAATTTCCACTTCAGATCATTTCATTCAAACTATTCAATTTACCTCTTTGAAGAGTTGTCCTTCAAAAAATGCTTGAGCCACACGATCACTTTAACTCTTGCAACTACATTTTAGCGTGTATGCAGGCCAATTCATCTGGTGAACGAGCTTTGACGATGTCTGTTGCTAAGGAAGTGAAGCTGCTTTAATATGGGATGATAGTTTGCCACAAGAAAGGGCCAAGGCAATGCAATATTTCAGGCAAGAGAGCCGTTCAGTTAGCTGTTTAGAATTACTTCTGATCCCAGAACAGTTTTGATAATAATCCGCTCCCTGAAAAGCATTTATATCATTTCTAAAATGTTACACTGCATGTATGCAACACTGTTCAAACGCTATGTGTCTGGCTGATATCACTTGCAGTGCAGTGCGTAAATCTCTGGGTGATGGCTTTTTAAAAACAATACCATCAGTATATCAGAGATAATATTTATTTTATTTAATAAAGTTACCTATGAACCCTATAGTTCAAATTGTATCACTGCCCAGATATGTAATGTACACCTGTGGTAAAAGCAAACATAAAAAAAATGATCTTGAACATTCAAGTATTTTCCGCCTCAATAGCTCATAAAATGTGCCCAGATGGGTAGTATTACTTGATATACTTAGCATAATTGAGTTATAGTGTTTCCTAGAAAGGATATTCTATGCTCTGTATCCTTTGCTTATGTTAGACAAATTATCCAGCAGCACTAGCACACTTCATTACCCTAATATGATATCCGTATTAACCCTTTGAGTGCTGTATTGTTCCCACTAAAATTTTAGTGCTATATTTTTTTTCCAATTTGTATGAATTTTTCTTTAGTTTTTTGATAATTTTGGACCAAATGGACATTACATTTCATTGGCTACAGTTTGTTATCAAAATTTTGACAAAAAGCTGTAAAATATTGACTGGAGTATATTTTCTAAAGGAGACAAAAATTGAATTTGGCGCTCAAAGGGTTAAAAGGCTGATCTGTTGCAATGGCTGTATTTTTCCAAGAGCAATCCTCGCTGGTTTCTGTGATGCTGGGACCACTCACCTGTCAGCAGATTTATTTCTTTGCACAATTTGTTTTCAATCCCTGCATATGAGTTTTAAAAACGCCGTAAGGCTCATGGAATTATCACTTCAAGTGCCCAATAACATGTACCAAATCTGATCAACACGTTTTCCCCTTGGGCATAGCTTGCCATTGCTAATATTTATCTGACCAATTCCAATAGGAAGCACTTGCATATATGTGAATTGATCTCCTTAAATGCTAGGTTACACAGAAATCATGCTTTATCATGGCCCATGTTCCATTCACCCGTAAAACAACCTAAAAAATTTATTACACTTAGATATCATCATCGTTGGAGTTCATAATGCTATTTTATTCTACCATGTTCCTTATGTATAAATATATTGTAAATAAGAATGTCAGTCAGCAATAAATAAAATCATACGCTGACCTTCATGGCTGAAAGGCATTTTAGATTTTGAATGGCATTTTCACTGCTGGTGTCCATTACAATGTGTGTAATAGTTTGTATTAAAATGAATTGTGAATTCATGAGGTTTGTGTTAACTTTTTAGGCACAATTTATCATGTGTTGTTGTTTTCCAAATGGTGTAGCTGTGAATATATATCAGTAAAAATATACATTTATATATATATATATATATATATATATATATATATATATATATATATATATATATATATATATATATATATATATATATATATATATATATATTATGCAGATAGATAACAATTTCAGAACCTTATTTCCCTAACCCTGTCAGCAGCAATAGTCTCCAGTGGAAGTGGAACACTTTGTTGTTCACATTTATTTGTTAGCATCAGGACAGAATTTGGAATGATTGGACGATTTTAAAATTTTATTTTTAATCACTTTGAAAAGATGCAGCTGTCACCAGTGTGTTTTGCTCAACTGTAAAGCCCATAGGGATTTTCAAAAAAAACCATCTCAGCCACTCCATGAAGCTTTTTGCACATATTATTTTATTTCATCTTTAAAGAGAGTAAAAACTCCAAATTACAAGATCCCTGGTAAACCAAAATCTGCCCCAGGGTCCTCTTATATTAAGGAATGTAAAAACTACTAAAAACAGAAAAAAAAGTATTAAAATTATCAACCTTTTCATCTGGATTTTCATCTTATTATACAGATCAAATCATATCATACCAGGTATTATGAAATCAAGGTCAATGGTTACAGTGAAAGGGCAGTACCAGTGTAAACAGTGCTGTGTAAATGCATGTTAGCTGTGCTTTGATGAACACAAACTAACATGAGCCAACCCTTAGAGTGAGGACACTGATCAAATTACAATCATCGGAATGATTACGGACACCCTGTGACCTCACCGAATTAAAATACTTCAGATTGTCAGCTTCCCAGTCATGTTGCTACCACCCAAAAAAAAGCGGCTCCTTGTTTTACACAGTTTTAAAATTGTTCAGCAAGCTTTTTGGATACCACTGGATAGCTTCTCTTGGTGAGCTGAAAACAGGCTACGTGCAATATAGACAGTACTAGTCATTTACTTAGACAGTGCCATAGGGATGGATTGTCAAACTTTCAAAATTCTTGGCTGGCCTTGAGCTCGCATGGCCTCATTGTAAAACCCTTACAGAAAAACAAACTGTTTTTTTTCTCAGTAATTTTTTTAAACTGACAAATTGGATTTTTTCCATCTAGTTAACACTAAGAATGGCAGCCATTTTGAACATCCAGTACCATTATATTTGAGATAATTTTGCTTCTCCCAGGAATAATTTATCAAGTGCCCCCTGATGTTTTCATTCTTATTGAAGAGAATACACAGACTTTAAGGTAGTACTTTGCTTGGATATTTAAAGCCTTAAACTTTTGCTCAAACTTTTTTGAAGGAAATGTAATAGAGTATTCTCTTTCTAAATCAAGAAAAAAATCAGGACCCACCTTGCAAATTTTGGTACTAGACTATCTACCAACATTTGAAATTCAAAATGGTCACCGTCCCTGTGTTTACTCTATGGGAAATAATTACATTTTTGATTTTCACAAAACTGAGATTATTAAGCTTTAATTTACTTCAAGAGCTTTGACCTGTTAACCCAATTCCCTGCAAACAGGTCCACACTCACCATTGATAACAGAGGGTTTGGGCCCAACCATGGTGGTGAAAGTGTTAAAATTAGCCCACACAAGCCATTAAAGTACAATTAAAGTGTTGTATAAGTACCAAAGTAAAGTACCATTAAAGTATTTTAAAAGTTTAAGATTTGGGATATCTGTTCCTGAAGTGCATTCTACTGTACATTTCAGCAAGCAAACATCCATAATATTCACATATAATTTTGAAAACCTTCCCTTTTGAAGTTTGCACAACCCTAACTTCTTGTAAAATTTTCAAGCTGAGCTGTGGAAGTCATCAGCAGCTGTTCTGCCGTGTTTGTGAAATAAAAGTTATAACATGTGTCGGGAGACCTTCTGTGAACTACAGTGCATGTAGACTGCACTAATAAGTTATGTACACCATAAAAAGATGAACGTAAGTTGAGAGGTGAAGAACTGAGACGTGTCAACATATCTGAGGGAGTTATGAACAAATTATCATTCTGCTCTGATGTCTGTGATACGCGCTCAGCAAGATGGCACCTAATCAACATCAGATATTCATCTAAGAATTTAATTGTGATGTTTGAACACCAATGACAAAATTGATGCAGGATAGGAGAGCTCATCTAACATAGTTTCCATGATCAGTGCTAAGATTTGATATTTTGGTCTTGAAATTGTTAAGATTTAAATCTAACAATGAAATCAAATTCATAAGCACATCATTTGCTGCATGGCATTAAAGAGCCAGAATTATCCTAGGATTGTATGAGAGGAAAATATCGAGTGTGATTTTTTTTCGCTCTCAAATAATTGAAATTGCATTCAGTGGTGTCAGTTTATCAGTCCATATCCTACAGAGAAAAAAAAACAAAAATGCAAAAAAATGAAAGTATCTGTCACAGATCATTTTCTCCTGCTGATGTAGATTGTGATAAGTCTGCTCGTGTGAAACAGCCATCAGACCATCCCTGATATATTGCAGGGCAATGCAAGTTTAGATCCTTTCAGGGGCAGTTCCAGGTGCAAAAAAATTAATTTTGTTCAGGTAGACAGTAGTTTTTGTGTGGCGATGAAAATGTAAATGAACAAAATATGAACATTTATTGTAATACAAAGGTGTGAGCAGTGTGTCACGAGCGAGTCTTGAGTGGCTATTTTCACTGAGATTGCACACAGGAAGTTTCAACGCGATGTTTAATGTGTCAGGAAAAACCAAAAAGGTGATATCCCCTGCAGATATGGAAGTAACATCAATCAATGTATTAGGAATCCAATAAATTTTGAGATCAGTCTGAAAGGTTGAATGGAGATGAATGATGTGGGATTACAAAACTTAGATTGCCTGGCGTTTCAAGAATTTCTGCCCAGTCAGCTGATGGAAATACAGGTCTGAGATGATTTTATGTGTGAAATCTACTGTCCGTAGTTGCTACGAAATAAAATTGTTCAGGTGTTTCAAAATGAAATGCATAGTGAGTGGAATTATCAGATGAAGAGAAAATATTCAGCTTTCAAAGCCAGCCTGTGCAAATAAACAGCAACAATTTCATAAATGTGACATTATTGCCCAAGATTGTTAAATCTTTGAGTAACTGGATATCTATTTTGCTTCTGCTACAGTTCTGTACATGTAGGAGACCAGAATATTCCCTCCACCTGCCGAACTAGCTTATATAAGACAGTGTGCAGTGCGTGTGCTCCTTTTATAGGTCTTGATGTGCTTTGTGGCATTTTCAATGCAGAAGCATATCAGTGGACATTTTTAATAATACACAAAACTGCATGGCACTGGTGCTGAATAGAATATGGAGACAACTGTTTGTCAAAATCCACACAACTTTTCCATAGATAGGTTTTAACTCATCATAGCCATGGTTTATAATTTGTCCCTGTCTACAGCAGTCCCATTATACCAATAAATCTAGACCGATAAAACTAATCAGCAAAAGTGGTGATAGGGTCAAGAACACTACAGATTGATGTACATGATGTAATTGACAAGCCGGAGTGACATCTGTACATCTGTGCTCGGTGCTTCATATGCTCTCATACATTTGCTTCTGGCTGCTTGAAAACTCAGTCTCCATCCTCCTCCCACCAATGTTAAGTGTGTTGATTCAACCACAGAGCAATGTCCTCTCTTGTGACAAAGTCTCACTTCAAAACTATGAAGTGTGCGAAGGATAAAGATTTTTCTCTGCTTCTTGTGATTGATCATCTGTGAAGTGTCTACTGTCCTGTTTCATGGTCTTGTACAATTAGATACAATGAATGCACATTCATGGTTGTTTTTCTCTGCATGTAAGTATTTGCGTGTGCATGTATGATTTTGTAGATAACATTACAAGCATAATAACCCTTATCCTGCTAGGCTTACCACTTTCTCACCATCTGAGTCCATACAAAATGGTATTGAGCTGAAACTTACATGTTGGCATGACATGTGATAGTAGGTTTTGTCAATAAAAATAGTGTTTACAGTATCTCTGTTTTCATAGACCTCCATCTTTTCCAAGACTTTGTGAAAATGCAAGTTATCGGATATGTTGTGCCTTTGATAGATTTAACGAACTCAACCTGATGCTGAAATATGGTTCCCCAAATTTTTTCTACACCTTGAATTGTGACTTTCTCAGTCATTTTTTCGGTGCATTTTGGTCCCAATTGAAATTATTCTTCTGAGGATCTTAGCTGATGATTGGAAGTGTAAATGAATAAATATTGTCAATATGAACTTGGCAGGATGAGGGTTAAACTCTGCTGATCTATTAAAGGTATACAGTCACCTGTAATCTAAATATGCCCATATATGGTCGAAGGGGCGTTCCTTGGTATTCAAAATGCCCATGTGAGGGTGCTGTTTTTAAAATGCGGCCACTCACTTAAAATCTGTGATTGGTTAGATTTTCTCTTTCCATGCTAACTGTGGCAAAATTGGAATAGGTGACAGTATACCTTTAAAGCTTGTCCCGGATCTTCGAACTTATTCTATCAATTCCACCATCATCAAAAATAAAAAGTGGTGATTTCTTTTAATCAGATATCAAACATTGCTCTCACAAGCTACACAGTCCATAGTTCCATATAGCTTCAGGGAGTGTTATCCCCACATTCAGCCTGAGCAATACATATTAAATGTATACAGAAGCTGAGGAATAGCATGCAAAATGAAAACTCCACTCAAGTTCTGTCATTGATACTTTTGAAGTAGTGGTGAGATCATGGGGAACTCAGAGGAAGCATATCTACACCGGATTCATTTACTGATTGTCTCAAGACATGCTTCCCTCCTCTTTCCACCAAACAGGAAATTTCTTTCATTGATAATTGGCATTATTTTTATATGCAATGATGATTTTATGCTGTCAATGTTGCCATGAACAACAGAGGTAAAAATAACACAGCATTCCCTTTGAAACGTCCAGATAGTGTGAAATGTCGGCATCAATAAGAATACCTGTCTTCGACTGGTGTGTAAATACATTCAGAACTATCCTCATTATATCCTTCAAATTGTAAACGAAACTGTTTTCCACATTGTGGCAATTTCAGAAATTTCATCAGTGTTCATCAAAAATTCATAGCCCTGACTATAAACATATACAAACCTTGAATTAAGTAAAACGGAAAAAAACCTTGTAGATTGGAAAGATATGTTGATAGATCAGACACAATCAGCATTTCAAAAAAACAAGAATTTCTCCACAAACTCCTGACAGGGAATGTGAAAAGAAAAAAAGCGGGGAAATTAATCATCTAAAAGAAATTTTGACTAGACTCCAGAGGCATTCTGAAAAAGATGAACATAATTGTTTATGCCTAGGGGGCTCTGCCTACCTAAGTCATAAAAATATCCTAATTTCATTGCTGTGATCGTGTTTATTCCCAAAAGTGAAATTCAAAGATGCTGTGTAGCTCATAATATTGTAAATAATAAATGAGAGATGATTGTGCAACAGGAAAAGGAACTTTAAAACTGCAACGTGTATAGAGATCTTTCAAGTTAAAATTTTCCATTCTTTGTACTCTGGCTTAGGATAATGTTCTTTACACTCAGGTTTATATATGATACCGGTATATACATTTTACGTGTCAAATACTTACATGTTAATCGGGATTTTTTCTGTTTATTCTGTGTTTCTTTTCTTCTTTTTTGTGGCTTTTGTCATTAGAAAACGTGGAACTCATCATTTACGTAACAGTAAATAAACTCTAACAATTAATGTTTTTATAGCAGTTGGAAAATGAAAGAAAAAACCATTTTGATCAGCAAAGATGAATACAGTTTTATGTTTCCGAAGCCGTTAGTGTTTCGTATCATACTAATGGATTTTTAGCAAAAGCACTCAATGGGGGGTATTGTCATTACTGGATAACAACATTGCAAATTCAACCACGTCAATTTATTTTGCCGCTTTAAAATATTTCCTTCAATATCCCCTGTTACATCATCAAATAAATTCACCATTCCTAGTGTGTTCTTCTGCTTTTCAATTCACATAGAAATCTGATAAAAGATATCAGAATGAACAGTACACATCCTTCACAGGTCATGCCCATATCTTAAATCTTATACTGTGAAGATGGTCAATATGTCACATATTAATTTGTGTGAAAACCACTGTCCTGCCAACCAATTAGCCAAGTTTCTACTTCAACCATAAGAAGTAATTGTTTGTTGAAATAATATTTGAATAATAGTCATAAGTGTAATTTTCTCCTGGAAAGAAAGTAATTACCTGTGCTACATGTGTAATAGGGGCAATGCAATTCAGTGTAATGGCAGTGATATTAGTTATAGTGATAATTGCAGTTCAGATAGTGTACATAAAACACTGCTCATTTTGATGAGTATTACAGTAATTATACTGTTTAAACAATGTAGACTGATATACAGTGCATACAGTCCAATTGCAGGAACAATATTCCTGTGATGGGTATACTATGATAAACAAGTTGTCATCAACAAACTATGAAAGATCAAACCTGCGCTTTTGCTGCCCTGTTTCCCTGCAGTGTATCCGCAATGTTGTTGTGTCTCGGAGCATTTGCGTACATGCACAATCAGATGTTTCAGTTTACTGTTCATACTCCACCTGTTGTCAGGTCTACCAAAGTTCTGGACAGGACATTGTAGTTTGCTGACTGTTTGTAATTGTAGTGTTGATCTGCACTCTATTTATTAGCACAGTAAGCATGTAAGACAATTCATTAAAGTCTCCAAGTCATTCAGCGTAGATATTCAAGCGTAGTTGTGCTTTGAACACAGTGATCTGGTCTACAGTGCTAGTTAATTCTGAAATTTATGTATTCTGTATGTGAGCTTTGATGCCTCAGAGTGTCAGTCTCCTCCATGGTGTGATTGGTTCTTAGGGGAGAACCATTTTTCGGGGGGGGGGGGGGGGGGGGGAGGAAATGGATATGGCAGCAAATTTTTTTCCTGCCACTGTGGCAGCAATTTTTTTCTATTTTCTATCATTACTGGGCGTTAAGACATTACTTGATGAATTTTATTTTTCTTCTTCACTTGCTGACAAATTGTTTTTCCAAAAATCCTCCAGCCCCTCTCCCAGAAATAAAATGGTTTTCCCCTTATTGGAAAGATGCTGTATAGACTTTCCATTGTAAACAACTTGCATGAATGATAAATAAGGTCATGTAGATGTCAACAGTATTGCTGCGTGGTTATTCACTACTCAGACAGCAAAATTTTCCACTCTTCACTGTATTGCCAGATACATAAACTACAACATGAGAAAGTTCATTTGTTTTCTAAAACACAGACAAAAACAGTATGTAGGTTCGGCATTCACAGCAGTAGGTTTTGCTCGATTTCTATTTAATCATGAACAGGTTTATACAAGACTTCAAACATAGACCCCTATTCATGTCATCAAGTGGCGCTGCACAGCCAGTAACAACACATTGACTTGCCCCCAGAGCCACTCATCCTGCCAGCTAACTGACATCATTATGAGTCATCCATCAAGTAACCATGCCATCGCACAGTGACAATAACAGAATTTGACTTTGTTCATACCATATCTGTTTGTTAGCTCCGCTGTCAGCGACGCGGAGCTTATCAAATAGGTTGATTATCCGTCGTCGTCCGTCGTCCGTCGTCCGTCGTCGTCGTCCGTCGTCCGTCGTCGTCCGTCAACAATTGCCTTCTCCTCTGAAACCACCAGTCCAATTGCTTTGAAATTTTATATGCAGTTCACTTGGGGTGACCTCACTTCAGTTTGTTCAAATCATGGTGAAATTTGCATATTTGTATTTTTGGGGCATTTTTTGGTGTTTTTGGTAAAAAAATCTTCTTCTCTGAAACCGCTTGTCCGATTGCTTTGAAATTTGATATGCAGTTTGCTTAGGGTGACTTAAATTAGATTTGTTCAAATGGTGGTGAAATTTGCATATTTGTATTTTTTAAGGCAATTTTTGTCATTTTTGGTAAAAAATCTTTAAAAATCTTCTTCTTCAAAACTACTGTCAGATAGCTTTTATATTTGGTACATATGTCCCTAGGGATGATCTATTTCAGATTTGTTCAAATTGTGCAGAAATATGCAAATTTGCATTTTTAAGGCAATTTTTGCCATTTTTGGTCAAAAAATGTATTTCTCAAAAAGTACTGGTCTGATAGATTTGAAATTTGGTATACAGGTTTCTATAGATGAACTAAGTAATATATATTGAATTTCTGATGAAATCTGTAATTTTGTATTTTTGGGGCAATTTTTGCCAGTTTTGGTCAAAAAATGTGTATTTCCAAAACTACTCATCTGATAGCTTTGAAATTTGGTATAGAGGTTTCTACCGATGAACTAAATGATATTTATTGAAATAATGATGAAATCTGCAATTTTGTAATTTTGGGGCAATTTTTGCCATTTTTGGTCAAAAAATGTGTTTCTGAAAAAGTACTGGTCTGATAGCTTTGAAATTTGGTATACAGGTTTCTACAGATAAGCTTAGTAATATATATATTGAATTTCTGATGAGATCTGTAATTTTGTATTTTTTGGGCAATTTTTGCCATTTTTGGTCAAAAAATGTGTATTTCCAAAACTACTTATCTGATAGCTTTGAAATTTGGTATACAGGTTTCCATAGATGAACTAAATGATATTTATAGAAATAATGATGACATCTGGAATTTTGAATTTTTGGGGCAATTTTTCCCATTTTTGGTCAAAAAATGCGTTTCTCAAAAAGTACTGGTCTAACAGCTTTGAAATTTGGTATACAGGTTTCTATATATGAACTAAGTGTGATATTTTGAAATTATGATGAAATCTGCAATTTTTATTTTTGGGGGCAATTGTTGCCATTTTTCGTCAGAATATTTTATTCTCAAAAAACTACTCATCAGATAGCTTTTGGTTGACATGTTCTTAGGGATGATCGGATGTGATATATTCAAAGTATGATGAAATCTTCAATTTTGTATTTTTGCAGCTTATTTTAGCCACTTTTTTCTGGCCATTGCATTGAGTTATCAAAGATTTCCACCTTCTTCATCAACATGTGTCAAAAATAGTTATTCTGTACATAGACACAGCGGAGCTATATCGGCCGCTAGGTCGCTTGTTAGAGTGTTGATATTTGACCATAGTCAGTTGAGCTGAAGACATGGTGAAAGACAAACATTGAATCACCCACAAAAACAACAACAATAACAATAGCAATAACAACAATACAGTAAAATAATAATCACACAATCCACATTGGTTGACAAATTTGTAAAAGTTGAATTGACTGTCTTTTGACATTTAAACTTCACTGAGGTATGTCTACATGAAATTTTGATTAGCAGTAGGAGTAATTTAAAATATGAAATCTTGAGTTGTTGGGTTCAGAGCAGGCATTGACACTAGAAGTTGGTTTGTGAACCATGTGTCCATGCTGCAGGGATTAAATCTGAAACCCAGACTGTGCAAGAACTATTAAGACATTTCATTGTAGCTTGAGGGTATAGGTTCATCAGGCAGATCGTCTTTCTCTTCTTTTCTCTGTGTGCATTTAATGGTGAAGTTGCTCCATGTTCAGTGTTGTGTGAAAGGGAAAATCTGCAAAATCCCACTGCTCCAGGAAAAAAAATTGCAGTTTCCTCTCCTGTGCTATTGCTTCTCTCCATGTAATTACAAAATGTAAGTTTCCGCTTCTGTGATTCATATCATCAGCCACTGAACTGAGGAATGAAGTAGTCAAATATCAAATAAGGTAAAAAATTAAAAACTAGTCCACTATTTATTTATGACAAGTGAGTGTTTGTTTTAAGTGTTTTGACTGAGCCTAATCCAGTTTGCATGTCTGCACTTTTGTAACTCATTTCCTCAGTATTCAGTATGTAATCATAACTACAGTCACGATAATGAAAAATATAAAATAACCAGGAAAAGCCTTCACAAGTTAATCACAAAACAATTCTCAGGGGTATATATATATATATATATATATATATATATATATATATATATATATATATATATATATATATATATATATATATATATAATATATATATATATATATATATATATACATAACTAATCAATACTCAAAAATAGTATTATTATTTGATGTTATATTATAATTCAGCCTTCACACATATATATACAAGCATTTATATAAACATAGACATACATGTGTGTGTGTATATATAATATATTATATTATATTATATTATATTATATTATATTATATTATATTATATTATATTATATTATATTATATGTATACGCACACACGTATACACATGTATATGTGTTTTTAAGCAAGGATTTTGTCGTAACCAGACAATGATATGGTGTTATCACTCAGCCTTTAAGTCGGTCATGCCTATATCATGGACAGAAGCTCGGCAGGAAAATCTTTCTGATTTGAACTGAATGATTTCTTTAATTTCTTTCAATGCTTGCCTGTCATTTCTGCTGGGGAATACAGCTGGGGACCTGCCACATTGTCGCAGAACATCACTGAGTTTTTCAACAAAATCACACTCTTCATCACACATGGTACTCTGTAAGACTATATGTGGAAAACTCTTTTATCTGAAAGGCATTTTTCATCATGACTGATATGCCATACTCTATGTGTGGGTCTTAGCACTCCTAGCAGCTTGCTCACATTCTTTCTTTCACAGTGCCTGATGTGTCCATTGCCAGCAGTCTTCCAGTCTGCTGTTACTCTCCCATCACAACATATATCTGTACTACATTCACCACACCACTTTGCCCTAGGACAATATGAACACTATCCCCCAGCCACATCCTTATGTCCAATACAAACTCACAGTGAACAAGGCTTTTCAAAGTTAATTGTATTGTTTTGGCTCATCAGGGAACAACATTTGAAAAACACTGTCAGTATCAACCCTTGTTTTCAGTCCTCAGATGCGGATAGTAGTAAAGCTAACTGTCTACCCCCCAGCCACTAGTATACTGCAAGATTTTGATTAGTTCACCGACATTTGAAAGATAACCAGAGATATGAGACAAAGCATAATCCCCTTCTTAATAACTTCAGATTTCTTGATCAAGTTATTGCATAGTAGAAAATTAATGCATTTTCAGAGCCACTTAGACCGGTGCCGATTGTTGTATATCTTAAATAAAGTACCATTATTTTCATATCTTGACCAATCAGATTGCTGCCTTTTGCCATCAATAGATAGGTAGATAGGTATATTAAATGCAATGGATAGTAACAAACCTAACTGCAACGTACAACTATTGTTGCCATGTATACTTGCTCAGAATGTCCAGAAACAAAATGATCTGTGTGAAATGTTAGATGGTCAGCATCATTAATCCGGCTTGCTGTGGTGATTTATTTCATATCAAATAAAGATATAGCTCTTCAACAATAGGAAAAATGTCACAGGTTTTATGGACTGAAGCTTGTAGTCCCATCAGGGATACCTGCTTTTCAATGCCACCCTACCCCTGTCCACATGAATAGCTCAATCAAAATGTTCTTATAATTCTAAATACCATGTATGTATTGGCATACACAGACAAAGATTAGTAGCAAAGACTGAACATAATTACATTTCAAAGATTAATGTAAGAATGTTCCAAAAATCAGTTTAGCCAGACTAATTTTCCACACTCATCATATTTTGATCTTTAGTATTGAATTAATAGTGGTGACATATGGCTCTGCAAATTGCTGAAGTGTATTCATAGCGCTGAAAAGAAATCATTGTACATTTGCAAAGTCAGACATTTATTGCATGGAAATTTGTCATGGTATGAAAAACCACTGATTGGGGTCCTGCTACCCAGGCTCACGAATGTTGGTCAAATTAATGTTTCTTTTCAAACAATTTACAGTGGAGAAAATCTCATTATAACTAACCCACCTGAGATCTTTTCATCAGTGTACTGCCAAAGAATGCCAAACACAGAGAGAGCATGCCCCTTTATCATCAAGAATTGTAAATTGATGAGTTATCTGAGAGAAGTAGAGTTAACGAATTGTGTGGAAAGGGTGAAGCGTGTAAATATCATTTTGATTTCAGAGATTCATGAAGTCATGATTCCTGCTGATAATTCTTTGATGAACTGTTCAACTGTGCAACATGTTAAAAGCTGAAAGAAATTTCAGCTGGTTTGTAAACACATTCAATTTGATAGAAACCTGTAAAGCATTAAAAAAGCATTTTCCCATGAAACGGACAATCAGTGTACTACAGTGGAGCATTCGAATTTACTGCAAGTTTACCATCTTTTGCTACAAAAAATTGCAATGCTTTTGTGCTGTAGACATGTGAGGAATTTTTAAATTTTACATACAAGTATACAACCAAACTTTTGAACAACCAAATGATTTCAATGGGCAAGTAAATAAATTAGACATACATCTTACACATTGAAGATTTAGGTTTGGAGGTTTAGAAGGTTTTTCAATTAGCCACATGCAGTATTATACCACCAATCAAGAGAAGAGTATTGCTACCAAACCAGCATGCAGGTATCATTAACCAAATGATAAGGCAGTGTCAAATGTATAAAATCAGCACAGGGCAGACACCGGGTAATATGTCCATATTTCATGATTATGGTTAACAGACAACCCAGATGTACCAGTGTATTAAGTTTTGCCACGGCTGGAGTGACAGAGGTTTTGCTAATATTTCAATGGATTGATTAAAACCTAAATATATTGTTGATTACTGCCGTTTGGTGGTTATAAGGGAAGGCAAAACAAGTTCACTGACAACGAATAGAAGTGAGAATGTTGATATATTAGATGGCTCAAATACCACTGAACAGCATGGATGCCACAATGTACTAAACTGAAATATCATTAAGCCCCTATTTTTCGCACTTTATCAGGATAAAAAAAGAAAAGCATTTGTGTAACTGCAACAGTGTTTCCTTTGTCTGTTATCAATATAGGCTACATTCTACTTCCAAGTGGATGAATTGTTCAAATAATGTCATTCTGGAAATGGCAGGTTTAACCATCAGTCAACTATGATGATATGCAGACATTTGCTACACACACAAAAGGACAAGTCATCGTGCCCATATAACATACAGCGTCTGTAACCCTATGACTTTGTTAAGACATATGGTCAGACTAAAACATTTATGAAGACAGATCATCTGACAAAAAAGTCATTGTACTTTGATGGCAAAACACATTAAATTAGAATTGAAATATGCAATGCAGGGAGATATGGCAGAATCACCTGTCATCAAGTCAACACTGCATTTATTCGTAAATGTCATTGAACAGATGGTTGTTGTATCATTTAAAGGTAACATCAGAAATGCAGGAAATAAAAACTTGTATTTGTATTGATAATTCTAATACTGATTCTATAAACTCCTGAGAAGTATATTTGAAGGACTTCCAAACACTGATGAAAAGGAAATATAGCTGTAAATCTTGTTAACATGTTTGTTATTTTACACATTTCATAGTTTAAAACAAGTACATTTGCTAAATTCTTCTTGTAAACTATGTTGAAATACCATGGATAGGCCTCATTAACAAGGTACTGTACGTACAATATGTTATTGTTGACAAGTGAATTCTATTTTAGACAAATCCAGTTTGCAACAATCATATTTGATATTAGCATGTACAGTTTATGTTGATATGTTGAACACTGGGCATGTTATTCTCAACCGCAGGCCATCCGGGTGCTTGCCGGTTCTTACTTCATTTTTGCGTCACAGCGCGGTGAAAACAATAATTGAAGTTTTGATTTTTCTACCATCAAACCAATATTCAAAGTTTCAACATACATATATGACATAACTTTTAGTTCTGTTTTTTTTTCACACAAATTCTATATCATTCGCTCTTCAGTATATAGTCTGATCTCTCATTATCACAACTGGAAGTTGTGATATAGAGGTGGTTTCAACCGGTGTTTGATGTCGTCCATTTCCGTAAACGACAAAAAGTCAAAAACTGCTGAACAGACTGCGTTGATATTTGATACTGATACATAGACTGGTTCCAAGGTTCCAATTCGGAAAAATGGAGCCAAACGGAGCGGCGGTTAGATAGTTTTGGGAAATTTCTAACCCCCCTTTTTAACTAATTGATTTTAGGGGTCTTTCATATATGTAGTTTTGGAATGTACACCAATCCTGCATTGTGGACTGTTTTATGAGTTGTGGAACAGAAATGAGGTTTTGATGAATGTTAGAAATATGCAGGATGACTGATTCGAAGTATAAGAGATTTCTATGCTCTTTTGGGCATCAAAAGCATTAAAAAAAACATATTTCATAGTTTAGATTCTCACTTTTGAGATGACCCTAGGCATTTGTTAAGTAAACATCCTTGAGTCAATATACAGACTTTGACATTCCAGAGATTAAGTATCCACAACCTCCACATGTTACAGTCTTTCACTACAATGGTATGGCCCAAACCCATTGTTATCAATGGAGAGTGTGGACCTGTCTACAGAAAATTGGGGTGAACAGGTTAGACATGACGTTACAAGTTGTAGGTTAGTTATCAAGGTAGCACCAGCATAGAGTCCTGAGCATCTGTCCATGTGTTCTCACAGCAAATTACAGGGAAAAAAATTATTTGAGAAGTTTCTCTCCTTTAAATAGAAAAGAAGTATATTACAATTTAAAGCTGTCATGGATGGATTGCTCTCAAATGATCTGAAACACAGTTATTGCCCATTAGCAACAAATCTACAGCAAGATTTATGTAAAGTTCATGAACTTACACAAGGTATTAGACAAAAGATGACCATGACTTTGCTACTTTTCAACATTTATTTCAATCAGATTTCCCCAGCTTAGTGTATAATTTTGTAATCTTAATTACTGTCAACTTAGCTTTACTAACTTATTCTAACCTCATTATTCTTACACTAGGTTATACCTTATAACCACAAAATTTCAAGAGATGCATATATGATTGTCACTTAACAAACAATTTACAAATATGTCTTCTGCTATTTCTCCATATACATATACATGTCTCTTTTCTCATAAAAATGAGCTTAAAATCGCAATGTGAAAAATAGTCTTTCAGCTATATGTTGCTCATTGACTTCGTGGTCTGTCTAATTCACAGTGAGTGTGGTTGTTGATAAATGCCGATAATACTAGGCCGTCATTATGTCCAAGCGCCATTGGCGGTATTTTTAACATAATGACCATAGGTCATTATCACATCTGGAAGTTGTGATATAGGGTTAGCTTCAACCGGTGTCAGACAGACTCAGTGTCCATTTTCCGTAAACGACAAAAAGTCAAAAACCGCTGAACAGACTGCATTGATATTTGGTACAGATATTCAGACTGGTTCCAAGGTTCCGATTCCGAAAAATGGAGCCAAATGGAGCAGGGTTAGATAGTTTTTGGAAATTTCTAACCCCCCTTTAACTAATTGATTTTAGGGGTCTTTCATATATGTAGTTTTGGAATGTACACCAATCCTGCATTATGGACTATTTAATGAGTTGTGGAGAGAAATGAGGTTTTGATGAATGTTAGAAATATGCAGGATGGCTGATTCAAAGTATCAGAGATTTTCATGCGCTTTTGGTAATAAAATTGATAAAAAACAACATATTTAATGTTTTAGATTTCTCACATTTGTTATGACCCTTAACATTACAGACTTGATGACATAACTAGCTGCTGGACCTGTTTACTGGCGCATTGATTTAAAGACAAAGATCGTTTTATTTTGTGATAAGGACGTGTGATTTCGTAAAACATAGTCTATTAGCCTGGAAATGTGATTTTTGCGAATATTGCTTACCCCACTGACAAACAGTGTGGTGTTGAAAATGGCTGGAATTCGCTACTTCGGGACTTTGTTTTATGTGTGCATTTACTGACAAACTCCAAACCCGCAGCACCTACCCATTCAGTATTTCATGTACAGGTGTACCCAGAGATAGAGTAGTTTCACAATGTGCCAGTTGTGATCAAGTGCCATTGGCGCTATTTTTTCACCTTGCTCACGTGTGTTGCACCTACTGACATATTTCTGCGGTCAAGAATACTTTAGATAAAGAAATTGTATTTTACAAACAGAAAAATATACTGGAAAATACAGCCAAAGATGTCACTGTGTAACTTTGTCAACCGGGTATAAGTAGAGAAAACTTACAAATTATGTCTTGATGCATGTTTGTGCATTTTATTGAATCGCCTATACATAAAGTTTCTAACATCACTGGACTGAACAGCATCTGGTACATGCCATCAGATTGGCTCCTCAGTAACATATTTCCTGTGACTGAGAATTTGATTGCCATGGGGATTTTAAGTTTAACTACTGGGGAAACCAGCTTTTTACTGCCAAAAAATTCTCATCAAGAAAAAATGTGTCGATGTTTATTGCGTCATATTAGAGCGAAATGTGTAACTTTGCATGTGAAAGGGAATTTTATTTTATGCTCTGAAAAAAAGGTGTTCGGTTATAAATGTGGTAAAATGTTGTCCAGAAAGATATTGTTGGTATTGTCACCACCGAAGATAAAATAACATTTTATTGCAGGTTGAAAGGTCAGATATGCAAAGTGTATGCCTACTTCTTTAATGTGTTATGGTGGTGTTGCCTTAACAACACGTCAATAGTAATTTTATTGCTTGATTTCTAATGGACAGATGGCTGTTTGTATTTCTGTAATGGCAAAACTGTCTTCAAAGTTATGCCCTTGAGTACATATATCGACTTTTGAATATTGCAGTTTGTTTCAAAGGGATTTAATTTCCCCATTCAGTTGCTTCATCTTTCAAATAAATTGATGAAGAGACTACCAAAAGTTTGCTAAAAAAGGAAGCAACTGTAAAAGTTACACCATCAGGGTAACAAATGTAATTTAATATGTCACATTTCTCGCACGTCAAATTTAAATCACAGATTCAATTACTCTTTTATAGACTTCCTTAATACAGTGAGTCCGGTTTTTTTTGTTTGAGTCAACCAAATAATACTGGAGGGGTTTTTGGTTGTGTAAATATCCCCAGCAT
Organism: Ptychodera flava; assembly: GCF_041260155.1. NCBI lineage: Eukaryota > Metazoa > Hemichordata > Enteropneusta > Ptychoderidae > Ptychodera > Ptychodera flava. Next base: position 12,037,347 of record NC_091941.1, read on the forward strand.
TTATGGAGTTAATAAAATCACATGCAATTTACACTGGCTGAAAATTGATTTTGATTTATTTTCCAATACTGACTTCCATCAATCTATCAGGTCTTGGATTTCTTCCGACAAATTATATTAGGTTGATATTGCCAGGTGATGTGTGTACCCAGAGGCGTCACATGAGCTCTCTCACAATTATTTTGAAATCATATCAGGCTATAACCAAATATAAATGATAGGAAAGGGTCCGTCAAACCTGTGCACAGTGCACTTTGTGGCAGACGTACGTCACCGTTCTAATAGATTTGCAGGACATAGAAAGTACACAGAGATGTTTGGTTTCATGTTTTAGCTAAGGCATCTTAAAAATATTCAAAAAACTCTCCAATCTGTGTGAACAACATAATTTTTTTGTGACTTTGATTGGCTGTTTTGTTGAAATCAGCAGGATCCTGAGCTGTCATCATCCCTCTTTGTCAGACACCTTCAATACATCAACTGAATTTGTGATGCCAATAAACAGAATGCTGTAGACAGTTTGGTTGGATATTATGAATCAAGGCTGATACACTCAATCATGGCTGTTGCACATTGCATTACTTTTCTTTCAGTAAAACTTTAATTTGATACTTCAAACATGCATGGGTTACTATTTACAAAGTGGGGATGACACCACACATTCATTCAAGTGATGTCTTCGAATGTGACAAGTTGCATAATCCCGGTATATTTGAAGAATTAATACAACTGCGTGTCAAATATTCCCATATCTCTCCTGTAATAACATCTTTACAAAAATACATGCCTGCAGGCAGAGATACACATGCAAGGAAAAATGAACTATTTCATGAGACTGAAATCAGTGATCTGTAACATGAAATCGTGCATTCTTAAATCAAATTTTCAGAAGCTGTGGCCTCTCATCTACAATATGTCTCTAAGCAGTGATTCTGTTCCAAGTGAATGGTTTTTAACAAGAAGAAACATGTGATATCTTGTAAAGGGCACAGGGTCTGAATGCTCCTGGAAAATCCTGGAAAGTCCTGAATTTTAAATCCTGCCGGAAAGTCCTTCAAAAGTCTTTAAAACTGAAATCGAGTCTTGGAAAGTTCTAGAAAATTTGTGATCCGTCCGGAACTTTTAAAAAATGACAAGATGATCAGTCATGATGTTGTACAAAATGATATTTTATAAGTGATATGTAAAAAGGATATAATGTAGAAATGATACGCGGAAAGTGGTATTGTAGACCTCCAAAAAGTCCTTGTAAATTGCTGAAAAATTCTACAAAATCCTTCAATTTTAAGTAACTTTGAGTGTCTGGACCATGAAGGCACAAAACATGTAAGAATTTGATTGCCGTATATCAAACCAGAAAATCGGGGAACTTCAGATTTCTTCATGTCTTTATACCAATGTCACCACTGAAGTGTGTTGAAAGTCCATTATTCTTTCATAGGCAAACCACTAAGTACGTGAAATGAGCACATCCTTACGTTACATATCATGTGTCTTCATGTATATATCGCCTTTCCCAATATATAGATGTGGTTTGTGAAAACAATTGAGCTGTTTATCTGTAAGAGGAGCACAATTCAAACATAAAACTTTACACCGTAATAATAATGCTGACAATGGGTATAAACTTTTTTATCATGAAGCATTTTGTTTACTAACCACAAAGAGGAAGTCAAGAGACTGCCCAAACATTACAGTTAACCATTGCCATGTTCATTTTAAATTATTTAAGCAATAATCACTGGTGTAGGTAGGGCCATAATTTTGGTCAAATGCATGACATGAAACTCAGGCCACTGTAATGGTCCAATGATTTGACATACATTCTGTTCATAACATATCAGATTGTAGAAATGCATGTGCAGCAGAATTCATGAAATTAATGAAATTCAGATTTAAAAAAGTACAACCAAAAATAAGCCATAACCATATGATTATTTCACAAAATTGTCTGCATTCATAGTTATCTCAAATATAAGAACAGAATCTGAAATAGTCCAAGCCTGTTTGTGTTTAAGGTTGTACGTGCTTCAAAAGTGAGACGTAAACTTTTGCTCAAACTTTCCTCAGTGAAACTTTCAACCAGTTTTGTACAAAAATATGAATAAAAATCCTCGCTAAGTTTGGTATTAGAGAAATGAATTACCTAACATTTACCAATATTTGAAATTCAAAATTGCCACCATTGTTGGTGTTAGGTAAAATTTGCAATTTTTAGCTCATATTTGGTATGTATATAAATACCAAAAAGAGCTTATATGGTGAGTCGGTGGCATCTGTATGTCTGTATGTATGTATATGTATGTGTGTATGTATGTATGTATGTATGTATGTATGTATGTATGTATGTATGTATGTGTGTATGTATGTATGTATGTATGTATGTATGTGCGGATGTATGTCCGTCACACGCAAAAGCTCCCAAACTGCCACACCTACCATCTTAGTATTTGGTGTACAGGTAGACCCAGGGGCTGAGATGTGACGTTGTTCAAATGAACATGTCACTGTCAAAAATATGCAAATGAGGTAAGAAAAAGGGGAAATCCTGCAAATGTGAGGGAGTGGTGGCATTAACTGAAACAGCCCACATATCTGAGTTAGAGATTCTGTAATCTTTAACCTATATGTATGCAGTGTACCTATTATGTGTAGGAGTGGTGGCAGTGACTGAAACAGGCCATTCACTGACCTTGAGTCATTTCTTGTTATTGTTCAAATATTTCCTGCTGAAACCATGAGGGACTGTGTTGAAACATTCCTCTGCTAAGCCTGTTCCTAAAGTTGACCTCCAGTACCTAAAGTTTCAGACCTTATTTACTTTTGTCATTCTTGTTTTTCTGGTTTAAATATTTCTTGATGGACCAATTCAAACCAAATATGAGCACACTGTCCTTGACGGCATTTTTAAAAATATAAGATTGTGAGAATCTTTGTTTAATATTCCAAGAGCTTTAAAATGAGCCCCCACAAGATGTAGATCAGAAAAGAATTATCAAAATTTTAGAGTTCAAATATCTGTGCCTGAGGCACATTCTACCTTAAGACTTCTAGACTGTGTTCCTTTGAGTTAAAATCACAGGCTAGATTCTGGACTGGAGTGGGACAGCTAGGATGGAGTTTCCAATGATCTGTGGAATGGGTGTTCAATATTGCATTTCCTGTGATCTTGGAGCAGTTGCATTCTTAGGAGTGTAGGATTTCCCTTTTTTGCCAAATTGTGTTTACAGCGAATGTATATTCATACCTTGCACAGTGGCACGACGTTAATGTACCAGATTACCGGATGTATCAAACAGGTATAGCTTGAATGCTTCTCAAACCATTTCAGGAAATTGCGAATTTATGAGCAGAGCAAGGTTAAAAGCTGGTGAATAGCCAACGCTCCAAGGTAATAAAAACTCAGATTGTGTGTTTAGAAATCATGACAGGAAGGAAACATTTAGTAAGGCAGTAAACCTCACTAGATCACTTCACTTGTGAGGGTATGGCTTAACTCAGCCGCTGTAAATCAGTTTAAAAAGAGGAAATTTGTCAGCTTTAAATGCTGGTTGCAGTCGTAGCAGTGTGAAAAAGTGTGAAGGCTTCGAGTTCACTGGAACTCTGTAATTCAAATCAGGTCTCCAGGGATTGTTTACCATGTACTGTTCAGTCGCCCTGTCTGAACATTTGGTTGAAAGTTTCTAGTGTGCCTATCACTGCGGAAAACCTGTCATCATATGCCATATTGCTTTGACATTGGGTGTGTATCAACGTAGCATGGAGCTATCAGACTGCATCATGTTTCTGTGGTACATTTTCACGACACAATCAAAACTTGTCACAAATAGCTAGACTGCTTGCAATAACAGATAGCAGACAGTATCGCCTTATTGAAAGATGTACCACACTTCAGGGATGAACCATTCAATATCTCAGAGGGGTGATCAAACTTTGAATGTTCAAATATTTACTGTTTCCAAATAGCGATACCAATTCATTATAGGTGTAATTGGATCACACACTATATTTTTCGTCAAATAAATGTCCATAATTTTTTAACATTCAGGCAATGTGACTGTTCACTTTGCAAAAGCAGCTAAAACAAGAAATTTTAAGAACTTCAACGCCATTTTTTTGCCACCCACCCCCAAATTCTAAAGGGTCATCCCAAAGGATCACTAGATCAGTCTGTCGAATTGGTGAACATATTGACAGCAAACTCTCTTCGGGAAGGTTCATCAGATAGACAGTCTGTGGGGGTGAACTCAGAATGTGAAATCTGTGATGTTTCTTAAGTGGAGAGTCTGTACTTTACTAGTTTGATGTTGACTCAGTCGTCCCCGTTAAGGCATACAGTGAAATTTCAGCAAACAGGCTGCATGTGCAACTAATAACGGCCTTAATTTTCTCCTTTGAGAGAGCAAAACAAGTGAAGCAGACTTCCAACTCAGGTTTGGAGCCGAGATATGAGTCAGATTATGATTCGCAAAGAAGAGAAGGATACAAGTCTCTTCTCTGTCGAATAGCCCAAAAGGTCAAGAATGGTTTCCATGCAGACTCGGCGTCGGTAGTTGAGAGATAATTCCCAGACAGAAAATTACAATGAATCAAAGGAATCCCCATCGTGAATCGATGCAAACAATGTCTTTCAGAGAATTATACTGAATCAACAGTTTAAGGCTTTCTACTCTGAAGGATTTTAACTATCTGTACGTCTTTCAGAAACTCAACCAAAGAATGTACTGATTGTGATCTAATCAGTACTGTCATGTACTCTGTTAAGTCTCAGACCCAACTGGTCTGGAGGGTTCAGTCAATTTTACTGCATACCTGTTTCTTAGTGTGTGTTCAATCTGGAGTATTCAACTCTCGACGTGATTCATATGTTTTTAAGACATTTTTGCCGGTAGGAATTTTAACAAAGTTGTCACGATTCAACTCAAAGCTGTCAAATCTAGCTGGTAATAAATCATTTCAAGATGTTGTTAGGATGCTGTTGGGGATCTTCTCTAAGCTGTATCTCTTCTGTATACCAAAAAGGGATGAGATGTGAAAGTAGAATGTACAATGTAGCAGTTAAAAACAATTCAAAGCCGTAGGACTTAAGGTAATAGTCTCCAACATGAACTTCATTTTACACATATAAAATTGTGATTCATGCGTCAATAAATTGTACAAAGTCAGATGCAGAAAGCAGCGAGAAACTACAATGTACAGTAGTATGTACCTGCATACGGATGAAACAATTAACTACAGGTGTTAGCAATAGTCAGGTAGTATCACTATTGCTAGTATCAGTGTTATTATTGCTTTATTTTAAACATTTCAAATTTGCTGCTTCTCCATAAAATGAGATAGAAATTTAAAAAAGACATGCACTGAACCAAAACAAGGGATTATAGTACAAGCTTTGATATACACTTCATATTTAGTAATGCTCATAAAATTAGAAACCAAACTTGTCCAAATGTCTTGCAAGGCTGAACTGAAGTGACATCATATCATGTCATCCACCTTTACAACAAGTATAATTTCACCCTTTGATAATTAGTGTCATGAAACCATACATTTCAAAGCATTGCATGAAAACTTGCGCATCATATTATGTAGATCTGTACATTGTGAAGATTTGTCCATTGACTATAAGAGGACTCTCACTTACATAGGCAAGATAACTTTCAGCTGAAATACGGATGAAGCCAAAAATTGGAAAGATTTTTTTTTTCTCATTATCACATGCATTGATGCTAGACTAGTTACATCAGCCTTTGTTTTCTGTTTTGCTTATGAAAATTAAAAGTTACAAAGCTTGACAGTTCACCTGGTATAGGAGAGAACGATATCTCCAGGATTTCTTAGAATGCCCCTAGGGTTCAGATACGTGGTAATTTGACTCTCAAACTTTTGCAACTCTTTTTTGATCTACCGCTTGGAGTAATGAAGCTTTCACTGTCTTGTTTTTGTGAAAATCAAATGGCGTTCATTCAAATTTCAAATATCAGTAAATGTCAAGTAATTTGTTTATCTTCTACCAAACCATGCACAGTGACCCATGGTTTTCATTTGTGACTTCAAAAGGGAGTGTTTTAAAGTTTCCTCGCGGAAAGTTTGAGTGAAAGTTATTCTTTTACTTTCAAGGAACGTACTACCTCAATAGTGAAGTTATCTTCCATGTCTTGCCTTATGTTTTCATTGGTTGCCATTTCTTTGATTCTGTGAACAAACAAGAAAGTACAAATCATGTTGCTGCATAATCTTGTGAAGAGATCAAGGAGATTAAACAAACCTGTATTTACTTAATTATTTATTTTTATTTTTGCCTATTGAACCTTTCACTGCATTATTTTGCACAGTTTTCTTTTTTTCTGTGGAATTGACTTTTTGTTTGACTAATCTTGTTCTCCAACACTGTATATATAGATACAAACACTGCTTTCTTGTCCTGATTTTCTGAGAAACTGACTGTGTACAGAACTCCTCATGGATTTGCCACTTCCTATGTGCCATACTGTCTCCAAGACCTATCCCATGGAAGTGAGTCAATTGCCCTAAGCTTAAGGACAGGAAGAATACAACTGTGTTTTCCTGCTCTGATATATGGTGGTATTTTATTGATGATCCTGATTTATCAGTGTAAATATTGATCCTGATTTATCAGTGCAAATATTGATCCTAGCAGAGATGAATATTCCCAGCTTCTCATCAGGAAATCACCAGGTATCCAGTCACATTACATTTAAGTTGACTGAACAGCTGATCGTTGCGCCTTTTATTAGACCTCAACTTCACTCAAGGAACATAGTTAATGTATTCAGTTGTCATATCAAATAATGTTTGTCCAGCGGCATTGACCCAATATCTTTCTAGTACTAATAATGAATCTGAAAGAGTGAGAAAAATCCTGCAGTCACTCAGAGAATTCTTCATTTCATAGTCATTGATACTGCATATAAATGCATTTTCATATTTATAATTGTCAGTGAATTGGGAAAATTCATAGTAACATCAGAGTTCCGTTATTAATTTGCAAAAATATATATATTTTCCTGAAAATTTTGAAGAGATTTTTGGAAAGTAGGGCTACAGGAACTTCAACTTTGGTATTTCGTGACAACCAATGCAGTCAGTGAAACTAAAAAATCATATGTTTACATTTCTGTCGACAGCAGCTAATGTGATGGGCATATTGCTCTAGTTAGTAACAAACCTACAATCAGTGCTATTTCTCTGTTAAAATGATGTCTTCTCATAGGACAGAGACAGGTAAATCTTATTTTGTACAGCTTCTTTTCATGATTAAATTTCATCAAATTGCGAAAACCCTCTCGTAATGTCGGTGTGATAAATTGCAAAATTGGTGGATTGTGTTTCTCTCTATTGATTGTCACCTACGATAACAGTCTGAACATAAATGTAAAATGTATTTAAATTTGCCGTGTTAACAAATAAAAGTCATCATAAAAACCAAATGGGATAACTTTACAGTAGAAAGGTGTGAAGACAAGATGCAGATGAAGGACAAAGGTAAAAATAAAATTGCAGAGTTTCTTACTACTGTAATTTACCAATTGTCCACATGTGCATACATACCGGTAGACCGTTTACACTATAGTCAAGATCACTGCATATTTGTATCTTTCCCCATCGAACAAAAAGAAAAAAAAAACTTTTATGGTTTGATACTATGCAGACAAGGATGAAAACATCTCACACATATATTATGAATGGTTAACTTGTATTGAGTTTTACTCAGTAAAACTCTACAAATTGCAGTCAGGAGATGTAGCAGTACATGTGTGCAGCACAGAGAAGGGCGATCCAAAGTGACTGAGAAATGGTGTCCCCTGTTTTCTACACCAGAAAGTTCACAGTTCCTACAGCGTCATCATTTTGATATCCTTTCCTACTGATCGCCTGCTGGTGCCAAAACATTACATCCAATGTGAAGAAACAAACTGTTTGAAGCACTGACACATTGAACACTAAATCATAAATTGATATCTTTTTTCCAGATAAGATATTTGAACTTCAACAACACTGTAAAGAGAAAAACTGTCTGAATTCTGGTTGGATTTGTGGACTGATAATCAATATGTATTAGTATCATATTTAATTATTACTAACTCTCTGAGTAAACACAGAAACAGTATCACTCGTGTTAGTGTATATCGCTTGTCTCTAGGGTAACCGGATACACTGGCCTGAAATATTGAGTACTGTTTTATGGCTTTGCAGTTTACTCAGTACATTTTGAAGAGCCTTTTCACATGATTGCCCTGTCTCTGTATCTCAATTGTTTTGGCTGCACTATTATTGGGCAATTAGGCGTCAGTACTTAAACACACACAGCTTGTTATTGTAGGGCGATAGCTCCCATGCAGATTCTAATCACCGCTCGCATTTCTCCAGTTTCGCATCATTAGAGCCAATTAAAGTGGTTCACTGCCATGTAGCTGGCAAATATACTGGGCCATTTGGATCAGAAGTCTTTCAGCGTAGCACTTTGCCAATAGCAGCTCTGTAGAGAATGCCGAGGTCCATTTCATTTTATCACATGCGTCTGTATCAGACTTTGTATACAGTCCTTTGAAATGCTATTTATAGAAAAGATTGTTAATTTCAGTGGGCAATTACCTTCAAGGAAAATTCAACAATCAATTTTTTCCTTTGAATGGAAACCAAATGGCATTGCATCAGAGTTCAATGGGTTTAGAGTATGAGATAACCTTTGCATGAAGTAAAAATTTTACTCAGTCAAATTACCCAAATATTCAAAGCTTTCATGAGCAAAACACAAAATGGCCCAAATTTTCTAAATATAGGATACACATACTACATCATATCATGCACATACCACATCAATGGCAGTGGAAATTTTCAATGAGCAATACCACAGTGATTTTAAGTACGACAGTCTGCACATACATACAGTATGCCAGCAGTCTCTGAAACTTAGTTTTGAAAAAGAAATTTCTGTCACGTTTGCGAGAAGTAAGAAAAAAATAAATTGAAAGAAATATTCACTAAAAGAAGTTCTCCACCCCACTAATGCTAAATGTCATTCATCTGGTCAGTGCTACTTTTATACAGCAGAGTTGTATGTCTGTGAAAGTTTGCATGGAGAAACATGGTTAACGGTGGCAATTACTACACAAGAGTTAAAATCCCGTTTGTACTATGTAGTATTGATGAATACCATGTAATTGAAAAAACGTGCAGCATTACTAGTACATATGATGATCTCACTTCAGAATGAAACTACACTACTGTGTTTCTGCCTGTTGTGAAAATGCTGAAAATAGTATTAACAATTAATACAACTGCTTTGCTTTGACATTTTTCAAAATCACAGCATTATTATGTTTCAGCAGAATGATGTCAGCTTTTTAATATGCCCTGCAGAAATATGTGAACTTTGAGAAATCTAAGATCATCAATTTAATTTCCACTCTGGTCTTAGATCTCTCCAAGGAAAGCTGGGTTCAGTAATCTCTCCTCCGTGGTTATTGCATTTCATTGGTGATTTTAGGATATGGAAAAGTTGTTAGTAAATGATGACAACACACACGAGGTCATGACCTCCCCAGCGGTGCCAGCCTCATAGTACACATTGTGAATGAGCTATAGTGTTGAAACTTTTCAACCTGGCGGGTGTTTCCACATACAGACAAGTGAGAGGCCACAATCAGATGGAAATTAAGTGTATTATGATACTGTAAGCAGTCACTAACTTGAGGGGGTTTACGTACATTGAAAACTAAGAGGATTGTTTTGGATGGAATAAAAGGGAAAAAAGATTGAACAAATATTGATTACTCTGTACCTGCGAGGTCCTTCAGGAGAGTATGTCACTTAATGAAGTAAAGTCATTGTACAAGCATGACAGTCATGCAGGGAAACGCACACAAGCCGACAAAACTTGCAGCTAAACTGTCTCTGAAAACTTTGAAGTGTAGCATATTTCAAACCAAAGTGAATTGTTCAGGGTATTTTGCCAATATTTCATTTTGCTGCCAAACGGCAGTTTATTATATGAAGAACCAGGTGTCTTCTTTACCAACTCTCAACATAATATAATACCTTCTGTAGATGATGTGACATTCTGGAGGCAGCTTAGTTTATCATTTCAAGGAATCACAAACACTTCACAAATCAGTGCACTAACACAGCGTATTTATAATATGACAAAACCCTGTTTAAATCATAGAGATTTGCTTTATGCCCTCACAGCATCAGTAAATTTCCTTGAATCTCTGACGAAGTATATCAACAGGAACTACCATGAATTATTTGTAACAGTAATATTCCAGCAGTGTTTCTATGAGCATGATATCTCTCAGTTTGCCAGCTATTTGTATTGTACTATTATCTGGACATTTTAAACCCCGCAGTGTATATATGTGGCACTATCAGGGAAATGGTTTGTGAGTCATGTTTCCATTTTGTCAGAAAAGGAGTGCCTTTTTCTCATTCATGTACAAAAAAGGACTGAGATTGAGAATATAGACTATTTTTCAAAAGCATGTCAGTATGATTAAAAATGTTGCAATTCCTAGATGGTGAAAAGGGGGCTGTTTGTCAACCCAATTATCTCACAGATTGGCCAAAGCAAGTAATCTTTACTGGTGAAATATCTGGAAAGTCCCAGAAACGGGCTTTCTCACAATTTTGGCTTTATCTACAAAATTGAGTATTGTATCTGTGATTATAATATGCCATAAGTCACCCCTTCTAAGAAAAAACCCAGTCCCATGGGAATTTGAGCAAAGATTATCAGTAAACCCACACTTCCCCTTACATATCTGTAAGAGTGTTGTTCGGCTATATCACTCTCAAAGAGGTCCAAGAAAAGTGGTTTACAAATGCAAACCACTATCACGACTGTATCTTAGCATACATACTTGGTAATGAAAGTGTACATGAGAAAGCTGTGAGTAATACTTGATAACACACATCACTGCTGAACGTTATCAGTGAAATGTTTCTGGACTGATTCAATGGTTTTCGTATCACATGTACTGGTTGATACTCTATGGATTGTACTGGGTACACACTGTTTGGTTTCTCATGGGAATTGACACTGATAATTGAGCTGATGAACCTGCGAAGTACTCGTTTCAAGAACTTTTCCATATCATCAAAAATTTATGCTGATTCGGATACACAGTGACGATGAGAAACTTATCACCTTGTTTCAGCAGCTCCACATTTGATAAAACTTCCTTTGCTAAAAGGTTCATGAGACACTATAACCTCTAGAGTTGAAAAATTTTGAACAGATATACTTGTACCAATGATGGGACCAGATGGTAATAGCATTGGAATCAGCCTATGTTATCACCACTATTGATAGCCAGAGCTGTGCATGACCTGTTTTCTGCGGCCTTCATTATGAAAACCTGAACTCAGCTGCAAGATAAAGTTGCATTGTTCCAGTGCATTTTACTGAAAGCGTCGCAGTGAATGCGTGTAGCATACTTGTGACACATTCTGTCATTTAATAAAATATACCGCTGGCAATCCCATGACAAGGATGTCAGTATAATCCATATCATTGTGGTAAACAATTGACAAAAGGTATAGTAAAGTTTGAAGTGTGACTTCAGTGAATCAAAGTTTCATGCTCAGCAAGGGATGCCCATGCCAGTAAAGCACAGCTATGCTATATCATATCAACATGCGTATCAACACCTATTTTATCATGAAGTTTGAGTAGGCTAAAATCCAATAATAGAACTGAGAGGGTCTTGTGTATGAGACAACATGATGCCATGTGAACAATTTCAAGGTAGTCTCACCCAAGTGTTGTAAATATCAATTTTCAGTGCCTTTTTAAAGTTTTTTATTTGTAATAATTATCGGATATTAAGAATGATAGAAAATCCCTAAGGCCACCACAGCAGATAATATTGACAAGTTCACCGAAGCTTTCACACTTTTTAAATTGATGGAATATATTAATCCACATATGTATGATTGAAAAGGCTTTTAAACAATTTCTGGAAAGTTCAGTTGATGGAAAACTTGTCAGGGTTGTTTTTCATGCAAATTTGTCACTTACTGTGTTTGCTCAAATGAGAAGCATACCAATATTCAGTGTGTGGGGAAACTATAACACAACAGTGTATGTGATTCTTTGCTGCTCCTGTCAGTACTGGTGTGTCATGAAATAAATCACTGACTGAACATCCACGTCTCTAGATTGAAGATCCGCTTGGTCAATTTCTTGATTTCAACTTATTCTGAATTCTTGTTTTCCATGCAAGTTAGTAGAGAATAGAATCTTATCTCTGTGTCTTGGAATATAAGGATACAGCTTTAACAGCATAACATGTCTCTACTGTATTTTTGCATTATGAGAAATTTTGACATATTAATAGGAAATTTCTGAAATGTTGATTACACATTTTTTTCAAATAATATATGCAAGTAAATAGGTCATAGGATGGTCATGTGAGAAACCTTATTAGGTGTATGTCTGACAGCAAAATTCAAGAACTGATTATCTAAACTATCTAACAGCCTGACAGTCCGTACTAGCTTAAAGATTATAAAAAATTAATTTCAAACATGCCTGTGTTATGGTAGCCAGGTCAATGTAACTGACGTGCTTTTTACTCATTCCAAAAGTTGGTCACATCTCCCAAAGTGCATTTCATGAATAGACAAAAGCTTCATTCATTCATTGCAGCAAAAGAGCCACAAACATGCCTTTCCGAGATCAGAAGCGTGGTGAAATGAAAAGGTTTTGTAAAACATGCCTTATATCACTCATCACACTGCATAAAATATCTGCCACTATTAATAATGTAACAATTGTTTACTTAAGCGACGTGCTTTCTCACACGCTCTGCGTTTTTTTCAACGCTTCCGAAGTCCATATTATCTGTCCTCTCATGCAGGAGTCATACACGTTACATCACAACTGAAGAACTCGCCTTCCACCCTAGATCCAATCATAAAAGTGTGTGCGTGATCAAGATCTTAAAGCGGCTTCCATTGAAAGAATCCTCACACCCTGCCTGCAAAATTCTTCGGTTCCGTACAAAAAAACAGGTTTCAATCACGTGCCATGATATCAGGCATGGTGTGTTGCATGCATGCATGCGGAAATTCTCAGAGCTGAGCAATGCTAATGGCTGCTTTGTCGCAAGCCGCCGTGATGTTGGACATTCTCGGTAATTTGATCCCAGAATAATCTGTTAATGTACACCTACAAACACCTTCCTCAACACTCTTTTAAAACTAATTGCTGCAGGGAAGTGTCAGTGGTTGGAGTGAGTCCACCGTGGTACGTTGAAGATAAAGCTGTTCTAGTACAAACAAGATAATTCTCTGAGTGATCCCATGATAACTTAGTTTTTCCACATTAAATAGGATAACAGATATCTTTGTAGTGGGAATATGCCAATCTGCACAATTTTCAAATGATGACAAAATAAAATTAATTTTATGTTGTGGTAGATACTGTATACATCTTTTAAAATTATGGCATATTTTTCTAAATGTCCACAATTCCTAGGCACGTTTAGATTAAGAGCAGAAATGGTTTTACCACAGGGGGATAAGGCGTTATTAATCATAGCAAGAGTATAAAAAAATTAATGAATTCTTGATTATGAATACTGTTGATAAAAACTTAATATTTCTATCATTATTTTATACTCACAATTTTAAGTACCTTACTGCTCTCAAATCCTGCATGATGATCAATATTTATGCCAAATTCATGCAGTTGTAGTATAGACCCTATTATTAATAAATTTATGAAATGCTACAGCAGCTGTAACTACATTAACCATATTTTTGAGGGTCTCTAGTACAGCTAAATGGCATAAATACTGATCATCATTCAGGATTCTAATCCAGTTGGGTTCTTTTTCAAATATACAATAGTGACAGAAATATTGAATTTTATCACGAATATTCATAATATTAAATTTTTATCAACTGTATTCATAATCATAAATTTATTAATATTTTTACACTCTTGCTATGACTAATAATACCTTATCCCCCTGTGGTGTTACCAATTGGAAAATTATGTGTTTCAAAATGTCCATACTGCATAGAGTTACCAGTCATACTGTTTTCAGCCATCTATGATGGTATTGTAGTCTGAATACTGCTACGTATCATTTGTGCAAAAAAGAATCCCGACACAGAAAATGCACATATCAAAAGAAAAGCGGTGATGGTTTGATGGATATTGTGTCAGTATTCTGCAGTACACTGATAAAAAATGATTAAAATAGTGAAATAGTTTGTTACTGATGTAACCATGGCTACAGTATCTTTTTTTCAGTTCCTTGTTGCTCAATATGTAAGATATATATTGTCCCTGTACTTTAACTATATGTCCTTGCAATTTAATCTCTTCCTTATCCACATCTGCCCAAGTATTACTGATGAATATTTTACTCCTGTGAAATTGATACTGCTGTCGATGTCATCTCCGTATTTTTTTCATCACCTATCAATGAAAAAGTGAAGTAACAAAGGAAAGTAATGCTGTTCTGTTACAATGAAAAGATGAAATTCACCACTTTAAAAATATGTCAAAATAAGAAGAAATGACCAGAGGAGAAAGTAAACCACTTTGAAATATAAGAACAGCATGTGATTTTGTTTCTTTAGAAATCTCAATGCAGGGAGCTTGCTTCTTCAGATCAGCAGAGTATTGGGACTGCTGTATTTGAAATGTCTGAAAAAACACTAAATGCGTTGTTATCTCTTTTAATTTACCAGAGTGTATTGATCATCGTGTCTGGCAAACTGTGTTGTCTAGGTGATAGGGATGGAGATAGATTTTATGGAGAGACAAGCAGTGCGGCATCCTTGTTGAGCCGCCAATAATAGGAAGGACTAGAATTCCATTGATCAACGAATACACCCTTAATGTAATTATTTCATACCACGGCAGACACGCTGCAGATTTTTTTAAATACAACTACTCAACCAGAGAGAGAGAGAAAAAGATGTTTTGACGTTGGCATCTTACATCCCAGCGGGGTTGAATAACCGTATAATTGAACATGAAGATTATGCAGTGGATGTGGGAATCCACACGTAGATACCGAGGCAATCATGCTTTTTAAGTCAGGTCACGCAATATTGGAGAGTTTTCACCCCAATCATGTTAAACAACCCAGATATGAAGTTGTTTCTTGGAAGTTGGCAAATTTTACTTTCATCAGAGAGTTTACAATCGTGATAGATTCCTCAAATGTCTTCACATTTTTATCTACCTTTGAAATGACTGAATGTACGTTTGCAGCCGAGGACTACGACTGAAAGTGGCAACAGAAAATAATTTTTTGCCATTATTGTACACAACACGCATCACTCATTGTGGACTCTAGAGATCACATTCAAGCTAAGCAAGTTGTCAGGTAGAAAGATACGGCTGTACATGTTCACTCAGACCTCACAAGTCCATTACTCATTTCTTGATCTCAGGATTTGTGGAGGTTTATCATCAATACTTTCCCACAAAAATTCATCATCAGCGTTGAGTCTTGCAATATTTATTTGCTTTTCTCTCGTGCATGTCATGTCAAATCACTTATTACTGCTCATTAACTTGACTGAAAATTTAATGCACCTGGTTCATACTGTCAATTAAATATGTTTTTAAATACACTAGGGCTGTCATTCAAGTCAAAAGTGGTGATTAACTTCATTTTACCTGTCTAAAAATCAAGGGAAGAACATTTGGTGTTTCCACATTTTCACGCCAATGTGCAGTTTGAAGGAGCACTCATCTTTCCGGTGCAGATGATTATTGCATTGACTTCTATCTAGAGATTCACTCCATAATTTTACCTCATTTGTCTGTATTTGGCCGGATGTTTGAAACTCAGCATAGCATGAAGTCACAAGTGACCCAACGATCTTAGGGATGACAGGCCATCCTATTCCCAGCGCTGATTTGTTTCACTCTGTGATGTCTGCTTTTTTTTATTGAGGGGGAATTAGAGTGTATCACAGAATGGGACACATGCACACAGTAATATGAATCTTCCTTGGAGTACTTAGAGGCTATTCCCAACGTAGTGGACAGATTCAAATGTACTTTTCTCTTTCTCTGTTTCCCAGCATTGATTGCAGCTGGCGTACGTCTCTTGATGACACTTCAAAGGCTGTGCTCTTTGAACAGTAACGACTACTTCAGCAGGAACTTTTTTCCTAAATTGTTTGAAAACCCAAATGGGACTAGTGATTACAAGTTACCTCAATGATATCACCTTGTCATGGGATTTGGAACATTGTGCATTGCTGCTGTGAAGGATTATGATGGACTTGCCCAAAATGAGATATTTATGTAAATATGCCACTTTCATAAATCACTGCCTGTCATGCTCTTGTCAACATCAGAGTTGGCTAAGACTAAATCCGTTCGGGTTTTGTGATCCAAGGACCACTACAAAAGGGCAGTGAATTAGTGGTTTCCCATTGAGTTTGGTAGTCCTCCATTCAGTTTTGTGATCCAAGGACCACTACCAAAGTGCAGTGAATTAGTGGTTTCCCAGTGGAGTTTGGTAGTCCTCCATTCAGTTTTGTGATCCAAGGACCACTACCAAAGTGCAGTGAATTTCTGATTTCCAAGTCCACTTTGGTTGTCCTCGACCTCCATACAGTTTTCTGATTGGAGGACCACTACCAAAGTGCAGTGAATTTGTGGTTTCCCAATGGAGTTTGGTTGTTCTCCATACAGTTTCAACACACAGCCCATAGCACTAGCTGATCTTCAACTAGTCCGCATTTATTTCAACATACGCATGCCTTCAATTATCTTTTGCATTATAAATTTTTTTTTGGCTATCTTTGTATTTCATCTCATGTTTTTCACTAGTGTTGAGACATGAAAATACACTTTGGAAAGTGTGTTCCTTGTAGGGATAAAAATGAAATCGAATGTACCGCTTGTCAAATGTTTAACCAAACTTTCACCAAAAGAGTGAATGCTTCATGAATTCAGCATGTAATCTGATATCTTCTTCCACATCAACCTCAGTTCCTTTATCAAATAAAAACACTGAATGAATTTTCCCAATATCATATCAATCAGAGTACAGTCTACTATATCCGTCAATATCATCATCAATGGTGACAGCGCCGTTGAGCAGAGAATGTACTACCAATTCAGTAAACCAATGATTTCCACCATTGTTTGCCCCTCACGGAAATTCACCACGGCAACAGGTCACTTTGTAATTAATCTCAAATCTATCTTGTGTCACCGTGCGCAAATAATTGCTTTGTCTCCGGCTACTGCTTCTGACTTTGTTTGTCACACTGTAAATATTTGGAATTCTGTGAAGTGATAGATGAATGGAGAAGACAAATTTGTCTAAGCGTAACTCTCATAGTTTCAGTTCATAGCACATTACCCCACTGAACTCCCTAGCAGTTCAGGTAGCTCAGTCGCTGACATTTAGGAAATACACAGGGCAAACCGACATGCTTTCAATTGCCATATATATGTAAGGGCCACATTTACTGTTTTCTTAATTCACTTGTGGATGTTTTTTCTGTGAATTAAACAAATACTGACAAGTAAATACACATAAGGACATCTGTGATGATTCATCTTCACTTCAGAGTACCGTATTTCTCCAAGTTACATCCAGAGACCAAAATGTGTAAAGTCACAAAAACGATGAGGCGGGCGGTTTCCTAGGCAATCGCTTGCAAAATTTTGGAATTTTCCACAAAGGGGAATGCGCAGTACCTGATATGGGTGATAATGCGGAAAAATACGGTATAATACTGGCAGTGATGTGTATTCATGTATAGATGTATGGAAGTCCCCTGAGAAGCTGTAAACCTGTATGAATACAACCTACAGGTCATTATTTCCTCAAAATTAATAACCTTCTGTTGACACGAGGTCTACCACAATGTGGAAAAAAATCATTTTCTCAAAAATGAGTGGATGATGTAACTGTGAACGGTATGGCTTTTGGTAAATTTTCAAAAAACTTAAAGTTATGCAAATTACTTGATGTTTTAAAGATTTCAATTTCTCTGCTACTTTAAAAATTGAAAAAGACACTGTAGTTTTAATTGATTCATTTTTTTCATGAAACTCAATATTTTCATGTTTGAGTGAGAGTTAAAATACTTATTTCCCTGGCAGGTTCTTTCACACAAAATTTCATAATGTTGCCCTCATTTTCTTCTCATGATTTTCACAGGAGGGAAAATTTCTCTGAACAAAGTTTAAGACTATCATTTCCCATATCACTAACTAGCTTGATAAGATCATGGCTACTCTACCCCTATGGTTAGGAATAGGAAACTGGCTAGTTCCTTTGTTTTAGTCTGTGTCTATCAGAACGATGTACAATGCATGCTATGACGTTATAGGTTTCGGGTGCGCATCCTGGAGGTAAACTCCCAGTTCACACCTTTAAACAATGCAAGTTTCCTAATTGCTGGGGTAGAGTAACTTTGATAAAATGTAGGGTAAAACTTGTGTATGCACTGTAGAATGCATCCAATTATTTATGGCTTTTTTCCACAGGGTTTTGAGCCAAGGGGAACTGAAATCGGTAAACGCATCAACAGCTGGCAAAATCTGGCTGACAAAACGGGCTATGGTCAGTGGCTGTCTACGATACCATCAAACTATGCAAGGGAAATCACCAGTCAACGTACAAGTGCACCTGGCACAGTAGTTGATGATGGTTCTGAGTCGTCAATGATGGTTGATGATGGTTCTGAGTCATCGATGATGGTTGATGATGGCTTTGAGTTATGGAGCAACAGCAGTGAAGGTCAAGACCACCTTGACCATGACATGGGGCAAACTGCTTCTTTCTGCAGTAATCCAAGTAAGTATTCTGAATTATTGTAATCGACATTTTTGATAATTTCTGATCGTTTTGAAATCTGAACCAGATGCAGTGTTATAACAAAATGTCAGACATGATGCTTTTGCAGAAAGAGGTAATATTACATCTGGCTCAGTATTCAGCCATAGACATATTGTTGACAGACTTTGACAACAGGTTCATTTAGTATTATTTCTCGTTGAATGATTAGCTTCACCAGGGCTTTCTTAAGTGTATGCAGGTAATAGCTCAGATGCTTCTATAACTGCAGAGAATGCCTTGCTCATTTGAATGTGAGTAGGTCCCATTCCATCACAGATCTTTGATGATGGGAGCTAATCTAATAGGTGAAAAATCCAGTCTATGTGTGTATGATGTACACATGTATGTATGTATCTTTGGTTGTCCATTCATGACGAAAACTGGTATGAATTTGATAGTTAATATGGAGATGCATGTGCCTTTGAGAGTTCCTGTTGTTCAAATGGAATTATATTATATCATGCTACCATGCGCCATTCTGATTGGACGAGAGCGATGCTAAAATATTGTTTTAGCACTGATAGCGGTGGTAAAACGGGCCCCTAAACAAGCATTTTTGAAAATTGCCCGGTCGGTGCATTTGAACGATGTGGCTCTGAACTTAATCCGAAACAGTCCGCTTTGTTTCAAAGACCGAGTTCGAATTTCGATACAGAGATAAAGTATGGTTCTGTAACTCACCTCTTGGTGAAAATAAGCGGTCTATGATGAAAGAAATCTCCGAAGCAACACATTTATTTTGGTATGATGATGTACAAAATTGTATAGGTAACAGCGCACTGTGTAGTTTGCTTGATCGATTCAGCAGGAGTCGAGACGCGACATACCGCTCTTTAAAACTAAGTTACTACTAGTATTCGTTCATACACAAATAAATTGAAACTTCCTCACTGTAACGGTACGTCAGATATTCCTTCCTAGAGTTTGGGCTGTAACAGACCAGGGTGTTCTAACAATGTAGCCCAAGAACTTGAAGAAGTTCAAAATAACAATGCGATCATTCCTGGCGACTGCGACGAAAATCGCTGTGTCAGCGTCCAGCTCTCGCTGAATCGGGCAACACACTCTGCTCGCATATTACAACTGTTCATACAGTCGCCGTAATCCATGTCTGGATTATTTCAAAACTGCACGTTTTCTAGCACAAATTATCCATCCAAAATATCCATCAAAAATAGAACCTGTAACCCCACTGCACCACCTCCTCTGTCTGAATGTTACGACGGTTGGCGCACACGGACTGACAGTGAATGAGACAAATCTATTTTTAGTGTACTACGCAAAAAAAAAAAGCCAGCGCTGTTGTTTTTATGTAAATTTACGAAAAAATTGTTACTTTTTCTTTTGCTTTGAACTCTTGACCCATTTGTGTGTCTGAAGCAGTTCTTGTTGCATGTAAATATTAATAATTTTGATGAACGTATTGCGTATGTTATCGTAGGATATTGTGTTCGTGTGTTGTCAACGTAATCCAAACTTATAAAAATGCTCGGTCTCGGGCGATGATTTCCGACGTTCCATCTCTCAGACGTCAGTTTTCTGCATTTTTGGCTGAAACTGACGAAAATGCCGGACCAAGACGACAAAGACACACAAGTTGATATAATATAATAGCAATAACCCCCTTCGAAGTCGGGTATACACTCGATTTTGGTACAATTCGCTCCATATAGCACTCGCCTATCGGCTCGTGCTATATGTCGCGCATTGTACCAAAATCTCGTGTATACCCTCCTGCGGCGGGGGTTATTGCTTAAATAACTTACAAATGAGGTAAAAAATGTGAAAATGGTAAAAGTGTAGAACTGTATCTACAGATCAGATTTCTCTCAAATTGATAACATGTAGTTATCTTGTATAGAGTTGTGTACATTTTTTTTATTTCTTAGCAAGAACTTTAATGTTGTAATGAGTGAATTTTCTTGTTTTTGCCATTTCGCTGAAAAATTTTCTCAGGAATTGCTCACCTTGACATATTAGAAGTTTAGTGGGCAGGTCTCTGTTCTCATACATATATCCAAATCATTAACAAATCAGCAATATTATAATTTGTAAATTTTTGGTCACTTTTTGGTAAAAAACTTTGTAATCAAGAACTAGTTGCCATGATATTCTGAAATATGACATGAAGGTTCCCTGGCATTGTCTTTCTCAAATTTATTCAGATTATTTCAAACATATTGAATATTTTATCACATTTATGTAGATATAATGTAATATTTTTAGCCTGGTAATGATATAGATGCAGGTCATATCTATGAGTCAATTGAATGTGATCAAAATGGGGGCAAAGTGTCATAGACAACGTTTTTTGACGCATCCTGTATGTGTTAATGATTGAAAAAGTTTTACTAAAAAGATCTCTTCAACACCAAACTCTTCATATTATGCAATGTTGCATTCTTCTAGTCCCACATTAGCTGCAACCTTTGATATATTTTGTGTTCTGTGTGTGAAAGACAGTGTCTTGTTTTACATCCTGAATCATGTGGAAATGCGTAGTGATCTACCGTACTTTTCAATGCATACAACATATACCGGTATCTGCAATTTCAATGTTATTGTTGATAAGGGAATTGGAGTTCAGATAAGAATTTATTTGTCAATATTAATATTGGATACCCCACGTGTTGTGCTGTAAAGACTAAAATACACACACACACACACAAATATATATATATATATATATATATATATATATATATATATATATATATATATATATATATATATATATATATATATATATATATATATATATATCACAAATTACTTCAAGTACAAAGATATTATTACTATATCATTACTTTGTACTGAGTAATTTGTGTCATTATTTATAACGCTCCGCTTTTTCCACATCGAGCACTGTAATTTCCCACGAGGACATCTGTATACTTACATATATATTATATGTTTATATATATATATATATATATATAGATATATATATATATATATATATATATATATATATATATATATATATATATATTTTTTTTTTTTTTTATTTTTTTTTTTTTTTTTCTCAATCTTTCAGAAGAAGAATAAGAAAATGTATTTGTTTCTATATGGCTCAAAAATAATAAAAGTAGTAGAAAAGATTACAACTGTTGTCCCAGTATTAATACTTTCTGTCCCTGAATGGGCTTATTCTTCTCACATAAAACTATATTAACTGAGAAGCTAAAAACAAAGGATATTTTGAGCCAATTTTATTTACATTGTGTGATGTGACTCAGAATTGACAAACTCATTTCAACTCGCAGCTTGCGGTAGTAGTTTACTGGGAAAAAAAACAACTCTGCAGTCCAGAATTATGTGTATCTTTGATTCCCTTGTGGTATGAGTCTATTATCACACCACATTTGACAAATTTGTCGGCCTCTCTCCGTTGGATTTGACCAATTTGATAGAATTCAGTCACAGCTTGCAGTTCATCTCAGCATGTATACAGTAATTACTCTCAGTCACTTTTTGATGCCAGTATACTTTGTGTTGATATGTGCAGCAGCTGTTTCAGGGATTTCTCATTCTGAAACTGTCGACATGACCCATTATGAAAGAGAATTCTGTGGGTTTTTTGGTTTTACTCGACCACAGTTTTCCCTTTTACAGGCCGATTGTCATCCAGATGATGGCTGAATTTACACATAGGACAAGGGGGGTGTTGATACATGAAATTCAGTTCTCCTGAAATTAAATATGGTAATTTAGAAGAGGCCTGACAGTAACTTTATTTTATTCGTCCAACACTCACAAACATTTATGTGATCTATGTGGGCAGCTCTTAAATTTTCCATCATCGTTAAGACAAATCTCCAAGATAAATGACGCAGTCAGTTTGAATGAGTTATGCCATTTGCTTAATTGTTCTTTTATTAGTTTTAACAAATAGATGTTATGTGTGCGTGTGTTTGTGTCTGTGTGTCTGTGTGTAAGGTACGTGTGTTAAGTGTGTGTTGAGGCACATCCCACCTAGTGTCATGCTGGTTTTTATTTTCAAACGCTTGGCTTGCTAAATAGTTATCAGTGTATGTGAACTGTAAAGTTCAGCCGTGCCGTATTCAACTTGTATGCTACATTGATTTTAAAAGCTCCCTTCAAAGGTATGTGCTGTGTTCACAGGCATTTTGACCATTAGCCAAGCCCAGTGATGAAACGCATGACAAAATCACATTCGGTGGGTATGGGTTATTGATTTTTGAAATCCAAACACTGAAAAGTGTGATGTGGATTTATTTTTTTTGAAATGGCATGGTGAGGACAACTGACTGTAATAAAAGTCTGCATTGATATGTTGCAGCAGAGTAAGTGAACACCCTTCACTCTTTCTCTGGTACTTTCACAAGTCAACCCCATTTCATCCAACAGTGTCCTCGTCTAAAGTCAATTACTGTCTGCGGTGCTCTCAGCTTGGTTGTCTAATTTGTCAATGATTTGATCAGCCACAGCCTCCGCACTCACTCTGCAAGGAAACTCATAACAATTCGCAGGCAGTTCGTGTTTCCTCATTTAGTGTGTCTTGATTTCCTTTCCACACATGCTGCGTAATTGAATTTGAGTTAAGTCGTGTTCATAAATGCAGTTTGTGTCCTGCTCGTTGCATCTTAAAATGCTGGAGATGAAAACGATCACTCTAAGTGGAGGCGTAAATGTTTCATTACCGAGTCACAGTGTACCTTTTTGCTCAGCAACAAAAGCAAACATAAAACTTACTTTCAGCAATGCAGAGGAAAGCAATACAGAAATTGACTAATAAATTTAAACTTGTACTGACCAGTCTTGTGTCAGCAAAATTCAATGTATAGATCCCTAAGAATATTTGAGAAGTTCACTTGTGCTAGTAAAGGACCAGTAACTGTAACTTTTGGTGATTTTTTCACTTTTTTTGTATGTCAATTGCAAGCTTTTGCTTATATATTAGGACAAAGTCACCCTTTTTTGACCTTTTTGTAATATCAAGAAAATATGGAATACCTGCATACAGTCACTCAGTGTACAAAATGACAATGGTACATAACTGCAAAAGTGTCAAAAATTACCTTCTTGCTGAATGCAAACACATGATTTCGTTTGTGACGTCTTGACAAAATGGATTTTCCCTATTCTGACTTGCCTTCCAAGTACAATTAAACTTTGCCACAATGTAAGGGAAGCAGCTTTCCTTGCCGGTATCAATATGAAAGGTGCCACCAATTAAGATTTCATTACAAAAGATTGCATGAGATCTAACTTTATGTAACAGCATATGTTCAGCCGTGCATTGTGAGATTGTGCAAGGAACATGATTTTTTTGTTACAGACCATAAAATGTTTCACTGAATGTTTAATCTTGTCTGTCTGCAAGCAGAGTTGAAGTTGTGCACAGTTGACCAGTATTTCAGCATGTTTCAAGAAGTCAAACAACACAAACTACTTTTCATATCAGACAAATTCATGGAAAAAAGCTAAAAAAAGAGCAACTTTGTCCCTTTAACTCCCAAAAGCATGTTAAATAGCCAAAATTCATCTTGAGGACACAGCATGTATGCGGCTAAAATGCATTGTTTTTGCTTATATTTGAATTTTAGTCTTGACCAAAATTAACTTGATAACAATAGCAATGGAATTGACACATATATAGGCTTGGTTGACAATCTGAATACTGTGTACATATATCTCAACATTCTTTGGAAGTAGAAAAAGAAACTTCAGTTGACATAAAAAACAAAATAGTGAAAACATCATCAAAGCTACTGGGAGATCTTTAAGACAAATTATAGAGTACCATGCCCTGTCCGTCACATTTTAATTGGTCAAGCTGAACCATGTGACTGACTACAAATACACAGTAATGGTTTGTTTACATGCCCGTGAATATGAATAATATTGTTCACAACTTACAGTATTGTAAACATTGTAACTTTACAGCAAAAACGTAAATTGTGATTTGTACAAAGATCATAATCAATCACAAAATAAAATGGAGCACTTTTGGGCCAAGTTTAGACACCTTTTTCCGAAAAATCTCCAGATTTGCAAAATTTTTACAGTGCCCGTGACAGTGCTGAGCTCGCATACAGCACAGCTCATCACTATTCAGTGAATACAACATTTGTGTAATACAAATTCTGGGCTCCATTGTCTTTCGCTTTCGAAATTTTCGTAAATTTTGACGATTTTCTTGGGTTAGTTGATAGTATAATGGAAATAACAGACTCCACCCAAACCATAAACGTTTATTTATGGAGGCGAGAGGAAGGCCAAAATTAACGGGCTTGGCAATCCTTGCCCGCTAATTTTTGGCTTTCCTCTCAACCTTGCCCATGAATAAACGTTAATTTTCAGAGTGTTGCCTTTTATTTCTATAATAATCAAGTGTCCAACAAATGCATTTACCAGTACATGGGAACATTGCAGCATCACAGGTGCATAACTATGTACACTAAGTCTACGCCAATCATGACTCATCCGGTCAGCGGATATGTCTGTGAAATTGGGATTTGCTTGAGAGAGTTTGATTGCTATTCAGTCAAGGGATATCACTGAATCACACAAACCCATTTGCAGACAGTTCAAAGTTGTCAGTCAAATAAACCATGTGAGAGTCTCCATAATTATTGCTGGTGGGATCTTGGGAATTTTTAACAAAAATTGAAAACAAGGCTCTTATGATGTCTTGCTACTGACCAATTTCTTTTGCACAGTCATTTGGCAAGGCATTTTCCAATGTTGAGTCACAATTACTTTGAAGTATATTAAACTATTTTATAGCTACATTTACTATGACATATGGCAGGACATATGAATGTCAATGATATGACATATCATTGACATTCTGGGGTTTTTTTCAGTACAATCTGATGCAGTCACTAAGCAGTCATTGTTGCGAATTTTTCATATCATGAACCATTATTTAAATATGTCTTGACTGATTACATGCAATCTTTGTGCAATAAGATGAACAATGTTCATGGCATATCAACTTGTTTCATGATGTGATCCTATATGGCCACCATGCAGGTATCTGCTAATTTATTATGTCTGGAGCCAAAGGTAAAGTCAACCAGTCCTATATTCTATCTCAGGATGTTATGGTATACACAAATTGGACATGCCCATAGTGTGTTTCATTGATCAATTTGTTTATGTATTTTTCAAATATGCCAATTAAAAGGGACAATAAAAATATAACATACAAAATATATATATACTTTAATTAAACTTCCAGATAAAACAATCTTCAATTAAAAGACAGGACCATAAGTATGTAAATTAATAAGTTTAAAAAGCAAGCTGCAAAATGTCTTGTGCCACAAGGTGCTATCCATTTAGTGCATAAATCACTGTGTTCACTTTTACATATCCAATGCCACATTCAGACATTTCAAAACAAACATCAGTTTCTTCAAATGAGAATACTACTTTCTATCGAGTATTATGTTATATGAGTGTCGACTTGTAAGCTACTTATGCTTGTAGTGAAACATGTAAGTTTTTCACCACTGGATTGGAGCTGTGAAATATTTTGGCTATTACAAAACATGAATTTGATAATATATGCCATACGTAGCCCAAAAAATATTACAAAATACATTCTACAAAACTTGTGGAATGTTAAGATTTCATACTGGACAAATACAACAAAAGCTAAGAATCGGCACATCAAACAAAAGCCATCAAGCCTTGATGAGGCACTATTTTAAGTCTCATTCAACCACATATGTTTAGAAATGTAGAATGTTAGAGCATGATAAACTAGCCCCCCTTGAAGGATTTCTTCCCCACCCTCATCTCCCCCCCCAAAAAAAAATGTTGGACAAACATATTTCATATTGTGAGTGTAGCAGGGTAGATATCCTGTAAAAGTTGCTGACAAAAATCATTCCATTTTTCAAGAAGTGAGAATTCTCAAGAGTATTAGGCCTAATCAATGTTAAGAGATTACATTTTATACGGGGGTGTAGGGGGTTTAAGGCAGAAAACTTAACAAGCAAGGTATTCTATTGTAAATTCAAGTTTTTATGTAATCTCTTACGTAACGCTCATTAAATGCTGCTCCGGCCCTTGGGTGGTAAAGGATTTCAAAATGTTGACAATTGTGTGAAATTTTATTGTCTGCTTTCAGTGTCGTCAACTTAAAACAGACTGAAATATTAATATACAGTAATCTTGTAAATTTAAGTGATTGAAGTAAACTAATATGGTACACCTTAAGATAATCCTTCCCATGAGAGTTCCGTAATCAGCGAGTCTTATGGTGCCTTTTTCATGACATGCAGAGAAACAATTGTATCCCAAGGATGATTTTCAATTGTAGTACAGTGGCTTTGAGGGAGAATAGCTGGGAGTTATGATAATGTTTCCATCATTTGTGTACAGTGTAACAGATTTATTTTCTCAGTATTCTCCCCAAAGGATTTAGAAATGTCAAGTATACATCTTGCCAAACACAAATTGTGTAAATTTTGCACCGTCGTTTTTGATTGATGAATTCTTGTCCTTGCTATTATCAGTAACCCTATATCATTACAGACACTTACAATCTGTGTTGGCAAGAACTACATTTTGACATGATTTTGGGAGCAAAACAAAGATAGTGTATTACATGGACAATATGAAGGCAGTGTGTTACATAGATGTAACAAATACAGTTTATTACACAGATGTTAACCCAGACACTATTATTAAATGTGCCAGTAATGCTAACTTTTGATAATTTTTTTACCATTTTTGTTTTGGACATGAACCATAATTCCTTGTTCTTCTCCCAAAAGCATGTTGATATACACAGTGTTCAGCTTGTGCGAGTGTAAACTGCATTGTTATCGTTGAAAAGTGACTTCGGGTCCGGACTAGAATTTAATTGTAAACAATAACAATGCATTTTACACATATAAACCCTAAGTTGACAAGCTAAATAGTGGGTGTTTCATCATTCTTTGGGGAGTAGAATAAAAAGTTGCAATTGATATGCAAAATAAAAATAAAACGATCATCAAAAGTTTTTATTACTGGCCCTTTAAGTCAGAGGTTACATTTCCCTTATCATTATTACCACTATCTACGTAAGTAATGCTGGTAGCATCAAAGTTTTACTATGAAATATTGCTACCTGACTTTGATGTGTTATGTTGATATATATCATGCATCAGATGGGTTCATGAACCTTCTCAATAGTGCTGTCTGATTTGTAGGTCCAACTGTCCTACTTAGAACTATAGGAATTGAGTCAAAGTTTCCTCATGAGCAGGTCAGTGCATGTGTTCAACCACACTCTAGGTGTATCTGACGACTCAATGTTTTATGCATGTATTTTATTCTTTGCCTGCAGGTAGATACAATGCAAGGCTTGTGTTTGAACCCGTGCGGAAGGCAGGTAATCTATTCAGTGTGGAAAGCATGAAATCTATGTGTGAGCTAGAACAGAGGACAGTAGGGTCATCTCTGAATGTATACCTGACAAGATGCCTGAGCTGGTCCTTGGGCAACTACGTGGCTGTGATGAGTAACAAAACATGTTTGGAAATAACCAGTGGGGATGTCGAGAGAGTCTTCAACATCATTAAAAACTGCCGCGGATTTTACCTCAACGGAACGCTACATGAGAACTGCTGGAGTCAGTCAGAGAACCAGTGCTTGATTCCCGATGTGTGCGCAGAATACAATGGAGTCTTCAATGTCCTGCATTATGTCTGCAGTGTGGATTTCTTGGACATGGAGACGGGAGCATTGAGAGAGGATGTCACATCTGCCATGACATTTCTACCGGTTTATGCTGGGATGCAGATGATGGATACATACAATGAAAACTTCCATGATACCAAAATGAAAAGTGACGGAGTGACACAGATTACAGCTGCGTACTTTGGTATTAAATATGATTTATTTAATGACTACCTACTAAGCGATTCGATCTTTCTCGTGATTGCAGCCAGCATTATACTGATATTGATGTGGATTTACATGGGGTCATTTTTTATCACGATAATGACTCTTCTGTCAATGGTTTTCTCACTGCTGCTTGCGTATTTCATTTACACTGCCGTTTTCCAAATTTCCTTCTTCCCATTCATGAACATTTGCACCGTGGTCATCCTCATCGGCATCGGTGCCGACGATGCGTTTGTATACTGCGACATCTGGAGGCACGCCAGGGAGGACAGACCACAGGCAGATCACCAAACCATAGTGGAGGAAGCTTTCCAACACGGTGCTCTTACAATGTTTGTCACCAGTTTCACAACCGCAGCTGCTTTCTATGCGAATGCTGTCAGTTCAATCACAGCAGTTTCGTGTTTTGGAATTTACGCCGGGACAGCAGTCCTGTGCAATTTTCTACTGACAATTACCTGGCTGCCAGCAGCCATCTCCCTCCATGACAAAGTCTGTGCATCACTGTGCTCTTGTCAAAAAAAGAAAAACTACACTGGTGTCAGATTTTTCTCTTGTCTTCACAAAATGATTTTTGCTTTCTCTGAATCGTCTAGGATATTTTTTGATAAGTTGCTTCCATGTGTAGTGATAAAATTGCGATTTTTGTGGTTAGTCCTTTTATCAGCATTGGCGATTGGGGGGTTTGTAGTTGTATATTTTGAACCAAAACTTCGCTTACCGACCTCAGCTGAATTCCAAGTATTTACATCGTCACATTTGTTGGAGCGTTACACGCTAGAGTACACAGACAAATTTTGGTTCGAGAAGAAGAAAAATTCTTTATTTAACAACATGCCCATTACAATTGTTTTTGGGGTGAAGGCTATTGACAAAGGAAGTCACTTAAATCCTGAGGACAGGGGTGGTGTTGAACTTGAAGAAAGGTTCAGCATTTCAAAGCCAGAATCTCAAGAATGGCTGTTGACTTTTTGCCATAGGTTAAAAAATCAGACTTTTTACAAACGCATGACAGCGTTCAGTTACAACGAATGCTTCATAGAAACTTTCAAAATGTGGCTACAGAGTCGGCCATGTTTACAAGATGGTGACCCCTGTTGCCGGGACACACACTTTCCGTGCAAGGAAAACGTATTCAACTATTGTTTAAAAGTTGCAGTTATGGAACTTCACAGTACACCTTTTGTCAGATTGGGACCTCGTTCTCCGGGAATAAGATTTGACATCAATAATGACACCATAAGAGCAGTCATCCTGGAGTTTGACAGCATCTATCCGTACACTTTCGCATACGACAAAATGAAAGAATTTTGGACTAATGTTGAAAACTGGGTGTCAGAGGAAATAAAAACGGCTCCTAAGGGAATGGAGCATGGTTGGTTTGTAAGCTATCTGGACTACTTTGATTTACAAGACAGTATATCTGGTGGCACCCTCACCGCATTACTGGTGTCCGTCGGCACTGCGTTTGCTGTCATGCTCATAACAACGCGCAACATCGTCATCAGCTTTTTTTCCTTGCTCAGTATCTTCGGTACTATTTTAGTGACAGTTGCATCTCTGGTGCTCCTGGGCTGGGAGCTGAATATTCTGGAATCCATCACCATATCAGTGGCTGTAGGTTTATCTATAGACTTCACCATACACTACGGAATAGCGTACAGGGTCGCGCCTGAGGACGACCGGGAAAACCGCGTGGTGTACTCGCTGTCTCGTATGGGCTCAGCCATCATGATGGCAGCACTGACAACCTTCTTTGCAGGAGCAATGATGATGCCCTCTACAGTTCTTTCTTACACTCAGCTTGGTACGTTCCTCATGCTGGTCATGGCCATCAGCTGGCTCTATTCTACCTTCTTTTTCCAATCCTTGTGTCGCATCATTGGACCACAAGGCAACTGTGGACAGATTCCTCTGCCCAGCAAGTGGTGCCAGGTTCAGAAAGTTAAGAATGTTTGCTGTCAACCGAAACCTGATAAATTTGATGATGCTATCATGAACAGCAACAATTGTAATTCATCCATTGCCATGGAAACCCATGAACTCCAACCACTGACGACAGAGGAGACCATGATAAATGCCTCCCCAAACACTATCTTACATCCAGTATTCCCTTCAAAGGACCAGATAAGCAATCCAAAAACCCTCCTCCATGTGAATGGGGGTTCAAAGTCTCTGCAGGAATTCCACTTGATCCAACCCAACAACTTGAGTTACGCCGAGGTCTTTCTCCAGGGTAATTCCTACATCACTAGGACTGTGTCCAATTCAACCAACAGTCTCCAGAACACAGAGCCAGTGGTTCTACCAAATAGTTCTCCAGATGTTCCAGACATATGGATAAAGCGTGATAACCTTTGACCTCCTCCTAGCCCCTCACCAGCCTTGTCATCCCCCAGCAAGGTGGTAGAGTTGAAACCTAGTGTACCTTGATTTGTGCCGATCAACAAACTGGCAAAGGGAGCTGATAGAGTGAATAATGACTGTGTACAGCCGTGTTCCCAAGTATACTTTTTACCTCAATGCATTTATTTTACGAGACCCGTTTGGCTGATATTTCTCAACCTACAACACTGTTTGCCAGCATATCACACTATTAAAAAATGGAGAAATCCATTATTTACCATTCAAGTTGTTTTGTTCCTTTGTGACTCACAGTTAAAGTGGTTAAATATATCCTTCAAGAGTCTGTAAATGTTGACAATTTTCAGCCATGGAGCATAAGGGTCACAATTAGAGCATTTTTGATATTTCTTGGTACAAATTACCTTGCCAAAGTCAGTTTTGAAACATTTAATATTTTTATTACTCTCCCTTGTTTAAAGGGCTAGTAGCAATAATTTCTGGTGATTTTTTTCCACAATTTTTGTTTTTAATATCAACCACAGTTTCTTATTCTATTCCCAAAGCATGTTGAGATACACAGTATTCAACTTGTCAACTCAGCTTGTACATATGTAAACTGCGCTAATTATTGTTGACAAGTAAATTCTTGTTGGGACTACAAATCAAATGTAAACAATAAAAGTGCATTTTAAAGATATAGATGCTGTGTTGGCAAACTAAATAGTTGGTGTTTCAACATGCTGTAGGGAGTAGATCAAGAACTTGCCATTGATATTCAAAAAAGTGAAACAAAATCATCAAAATCACAGCTACTGGCCCCTTGATAATAAAGTAAGAGGAATTCCCAATGTTGTTATTGACTGAAACTAAAATGTGTTTATCAATGCAAGAGAATTGAGTTCAATCTCAGGTTTTATCAGCTGTGTAAATTTTCTCCCGTGGGCATACTTTTGATACGTGTTTATTGTACATTAGATTTATATTAACGGTTGCATGTGGGTTAAACTGACAGACTGCGTTCTCTGGAGAGTTGTACTAAAACCAAACTACTGACGGAAGAAAGACGTGCATCAGGCAGGTGATGTACAACAGTGGTGCATTGACGTCCTGTCTTCTGTAAATGCTGTTTACCAAAAAAACCCGCTAAATATGCAGCTGCCTTGTTTTAGCTTGAATGCTTCTCTCCAACAGTTCGATTTTCATATTTTTGGCCACAAGGGAAAATTTTACTTCAGGCCTCTGGCCTGTCTGTCCTTTCCCAGATTTAGTTCAGTGTCAACTTTGTGCGTACAATTATCTTTACAAATATTTTAAATTTACTCTCCTTCCTGAGTTCTTTGGAAATTCATAAAATAAAATTTGAATAAATTGGCATCGATGTTTACTTTAAATATGTCATAATTCTGATGTGGTGATGTTGACCAATGGATTCATTTCCCCTCTGGTGATGAGGCATTTTTCACGCAACTTATCGATTTACAGAGCACACATTTAAACAAGAAATGTCTAATTACTAGGCGTACTTGGAACCAAGTCATTCTAAAACCATTGTTTTTTATGCCCGTTTTCATCAGACTCTCAGTTTCATTCGATTATTCTGTCCAAGGCTTTGAAAATTATGTCTGTACACAATCTAGGTCTGCACACAATTAAAAATCAAATCTCTCTTCACATGTTAATCTTTTATTCCATGTCATTTGTCATAGATAAGCAAGAATACTATTGTCCCTCTTTATCAATAAATAATTTTTTAAAAGGAGCACCCAGTACAATGAAGACCACACCATTGTCTTACATTTCTCTGCTTATTTTATAAAAGTACATTCACTTGTTTAACGCAGTAATACGTTTCCCTGAATGTAACTTTGCCGGTATGTGATCACAGAATGTTGCTGTATGTAGAGGTAAGCAAGCTAGAAACATTTTGTCATGCAAAATCATGGCCACTCTGATATGTTCCATCATTCTTGTAGTACTCAGCTGTAGTTTACGTCCATTGAAAACATTTCTACTTATCAGGCTATGCCTAAAAATTTGTAAATTCAGCCTCGTTAAACACTGTATTTATTTTTGTCATAAATTGATGGTACACCTTCGCTTTCTCAGAGTTTCAAGAATTGCTGCATATCAACGACTTTATATATGTACTTCTCATTCTGTAGTTTCTTTCAATAATGATCCAGAAGTCTACAATAAAAAAAGTTGCAGGTTTTTTATCCATCACAATGACAAGACAATGCAGAAAGTTTTCAAAATGTGTCATTTTGATAAGAAGAGCAAAGACTGGTCATGAGGTTTCCCAACTGTCAGCGCTTTTATCGGCCATGGGAAGCCACAGGCTTATAAAAGTCAGCATGGCCATTATACCTTTCATATAGGCATTACAAAGCCTGGTTTACATTTTGTCAAAAGACTTGTACTCATTAAAACAACAACAGTCGGCCGCAGTCTGGCACAACATCAAAGCCCTTCTAAACTCGAGGGGTCAGGGGGTGCACAGTCTAACAAAGTTCACAATTAACTCAGTCATACATGTATACACAAGGTTTTGCCAATACGTACCATCCTGACAAAATCACACGGGTCATAAGTCTGACATAGGACTTATTGCATGGCCCAGTCACTGGGGTCATCAGTCCAACATAAAGACTTACTGCCTTGCCCAATCACATAGGTCTTCAATCCAACATAGACTTTAACTGAAGAGAGACTGTTATTATATGAGTTTATAAACTATGTGTTTGATAAGGATACCGGTTGTAGTCAAAGGTTGAACACTTTATTCACCTTTCAGGAGTATAAAAAATATATACGATTGCCAGCATCTTAAAAAAAAAGTTTTATCCATTTCTTTCTCTTTGTGTGTTTACAAAGTTTAACTTCCATACTTTGCACCATTTCATGGCGTACTTGAGAATTCTCAGAGTCTGAGAACACTTCCTTTGTGTTTACCTTGACAAGAATATAAGTTTCCCTGATCTGTAAATTGCTTTCTATCTCTTTATATTTTATATTTTGGATAGATTTTAAAATAATTATTATATTTATTAATTATTACTATAATATTGTTGGATCTTGAGATGTGCCCATTTTTTTTTCCAGAATAAATTGTTATGTGATATAACATCCTAGACACTTTAAGTTGTCATTTTTAGCTCCCGTGTTTTTCTGCATGGGAACTAATATCATACTAATGTTTGTATGTTTGTATGTCTGTTTATGTCTGTGTCTACCTGTCAGTGAACACAATTTCTCAAAGACTGTCAATATTTAGTGAACAGAAATAGTTACCAAGTGTGAAGAAATGAAAACATTTGGGTTGGCAAGGCTTGTATAATTAACATAAATTTCCATATTTACTGAGTTTTGGACATTTGTTGATATCTTGACTGGCTATCAGTGTCTTGATTTCAACCAGATTTCATCTCTACCTTACTAATGATAACCCCTTATAAAGGTGTATTACAATGACCATGAAATTTTCCTTTTTTGGGGGAGGGGGGATTTTCCTTCATTTTTGATCAAAACAATTCTCTGAAAACTCTTGTCAGGTGTCTTTTATCTTTTGTTGACTAGTGCCTGAGGACAGATTCAATCAGATTTGTTCAAATGATGATAAAATTCACACATGTCAAATTTGGGGCAATTTTCCCATCATCTTTGGTCTCCGAATCATTTTCTCTACAATCCTTTGCTGCTTTGGACGACTTCACTCAGATGTAACAACAAATTCACTCATTGTAATTTACACAAGATCCAAGATATATGCATTGAATATTCTCAATTGATAATGAATTGTTCTCTCCAGATTTGAATAGCACTTTGCATGAATGAAAATCAATATGTCACACCTCAAGGACATGCTGTAAATTGTCATCACCAGTATCTTTTGGCCTTCCCCATCAATCATTATCATAATTGTCTCAAGTTTTAAGAATTTTTCATAATGCCAAGCTTGAAAGATTTGAATGAACACAAGAAGTTAAAACAAATGCACTCCATTACATATATGTCAACCTCAGTATTTTCCAAAAATTACAAAATGCTCCACAAGTTGTATGATAGAGAAAAATATTCCAGTATTAAATGCCGTAATTTTTGCCTGGGTTTTATAATCACTGTTAACTTTGCAATTTGTATCTTTGGCATTGCATTTTAAAATCTAGGCGAGTATCTTTACCATGAGTATAAGTTTGCTACGACTGTTCTCAACACTCCATGCTCTTTGGGTAATAAGAAGAATTTGAAAATTTGGCTTTCACTCGTGAAAAATATTTAAACCTGACAAACACACCAGTCACACAGTGTGCCATGCAGTGTTATACACCTGCAGTGAATACAAACAAAAACTGCTGTGGACCACAGCTCCATTATATTGTCTTGTCATTTTATTTCTGTATATTCCCTTCTTTTAACACGAATTCATTTCAGAGATGTGGCATTTGGTTTTTAATTTACATACACTTTTCTGAAACCCAGCAATCAGCTTTCTTCCAAGCCTGTTCAAACCCACGCACAGTGAAAACTTTCACAGCTAAACACCGGCAGGCAAATTTGCCATGGCATACTGGGGATCATTGCATTTCTCGTTTCATACGGATGAGATATTCCCTTGATACCATCACATCTATTAAACACAGCAATGACTTCATCAGTCACGCGTGTCGGTAATTTCAGCCTTTTCACAACCAGCCATGCGTGCACAGTTTGGAAAAAAATTTCCAAAGTCCCTGAAGCAGTTCCAATGCACCTTTCATGTCATCTTCGTCAATTTCAGTTGATCACCCAGCAACCTGTTCTTCCGACTGTGGCCTTATGGTCACGGCTAAACTTATCTATTCAGTCTTATCAGGAATCCAGAATATGATACATATCAGCAAAGGACACCACAGAGACAAGAGAGAAAGAGCGAAAGAGTGAGAGGCAATGACAAGTTCAAGTTCTATATCATGTAAAATCCTTCAATATGAACTCTGTGTCAACCATTCATGATTTAAGTGTCGTGGAAACTGTATTCTGCCATTTTCTTGAGGTTTTCACTTTGTGAAAGCAGTATTCATATAATTAGGTAAACGTTTTTGTTAGATACTGGAAAATATTTGATCATTTTCTGCTAACTACTCTGTCTGCATGAAGGCCAAACAAAGAAAAGGTGTTTCACATCTTCTCACCCTGTCCATCAAGACTATAGCTGTGCTTTTTTTACCACAATTGCATAAAATACTTAAAAATACTCACAACAGAAAATTTTATATCTGAAGGACCATTTCTACATGCTGTAAAGGTCTGAACGTTGAACTTTATTGTCATCATCTTACTGTACATCAGAATAATAACTGAACATAAACTTTCCTCTAATGTTGTTTTTATTTCAGCAGTTGCATCTTGTAAGCTAACAGAAAAGTGAAGATAAAACAAGGCATCAGTTTGTAAGAGACTTAGGCTGAGAAACAATTAATTTTTTTCTGGCCAAAGTGGACAAAATGGAATATTTTGTAGGCCACCTATTTTGCATGTTCTAAGATTCTATCCCTACTATCAGTGCCATACAAATTAATGTAACAAATTTCAAAAACAACTCTCGTACCAAAGTTTGCACAGTGACCCCTGATTTTCATTTTGATATTGAAAGGGAATGTTTTAAAGTTCTCTTACGAAAAGTTCAAGCAGAAATTTCCGTCTTTAAATTTCGAAACAATACCAGATGTGTCCACTGTTCTGCAGTTGAGGCAAACATGTTTCCTCTGACAAAGTGGAAAGGAAAAGAGTATGCATGTTGTGACAATTCAAATCAGAAACCACAGATGAAATTAAAAACTCTCTCTCAGTCCCCTATGAAGTCAATTTCCTGAAATCCACATGAGGCTCCAGTGCCGACACCTGTATGAAATTGCCTGTTAATAAGTTTCAAAATTGATATAATGTAGAGTCTAAAAGTGGCATTTTGGATACCAGTATTGATGTGGCTTTGATTATTGTAAGAATATTGCAATGAAATGTATGATTCCAAGTGATGGGATATGTCTTGCTTGGAAAACATTTTACCAGATATAATGAAAGTGAATTTATAAAAATTTCACTTCAAAGCAATGCTGACAGTACATTGCTATGCTGGAAACCCATTTTATTTATCTTCATTATCTTCTAGGAATATACTTTGAAAATCGTTAATTGGATTCTAGGGCCATGTCTGTGCCATACATTAGCAGAACCTCGTGTCATGTAGTATATTGCATGTTGGTTTAATATCACAGATATGACATTTATAATTGGCTGCATGAATTGATGGCTTTAGCTGTAATCTGACTAATAAGTAGCTGGTCGGCTAGAAATATGTCAGTGTCTATGGTGAAGGTAACAAAGATATGTATTCATATGAAAGAATCCAATTAAAGGCCGTAATCTACCCCATTCTTGTTGGGCATCAGTCTGGATTGGATCAGAGAATCTAAAAAGAATTGAGATTCAGTTTGGTGTGGTTTGAACGCAAGAACTGTACAAGATGGCTAGACGTTTCAATTCTGGTGACCGATTCCACATCATGGATGTAACCAGGTGGAACTAAAAGAAATGCAGAGCAAGGAAGGATGATAGTTGTGCCTCAAGATGTCATGTTACCATGGTTACCTGTTGTAGTTTGAAGCGCCCAAAGTGACCAGATAATGTGCATGTTGGAGTCTCTCAATGGTGTGGTGATATGGTTTGCGCAAGTAAATATTTTCACAAAGTAAGATGTTTCAACCTAAAACAGAACAAATAGAACTGTTCTGACAGCTGTACGCTGTCATCATTTGCAAATTGAAGATGACAAGTTTTGCCGAGAAGCTCAAGTAGCTGCAATTTTTTCTATTTTTGTTAGTAATGTTAACTGCAGTTTCTTGTTCTACTGCTTTGAGGAGTATAGCAAGATATTACTGTTCATCAACTCGGACTTTACATTCACAAACTGCATAGTAATTGTGGACATCAAGTTAATTCTGGTCTGGACTAGAAATCAAAGTTAAACAATACTAACAGGGCATTTTACATATACTGACGTTGTGTTGACAAACTGTATAATGAATGATTGAACATGCTATTGGGAGAAGTAAAAAAAACTTGAAATTGATATACAGAATAAAAATAGTGAAAAAAATCAAAAGTTACAGCTACTGACCGTTTCGAGCAACAACTGACCTGGATGTCCTCTGAGAAAATGATTTAATTCTCATTATTTCTCTTTTATTGACTGTGTGCATGTCAGTGAGCAAATGACATTGCAAAGAACTTTGCTGGGGAAAGTATTTTTTTTTCTAATTGTCATTTAAAAAGTTTGAAACCAAGAAGTTTGTTATTTTATTTACATGTACCTAAGCGATCTTTGTTGTAATGCAATATTTCTGTAACACGAGAATACAATTGACATATAAGCACTACATAAGAGAATTGCTATACGATAGAATTTTTCCTACTTTAGTCTGTTGGATATGTGAGCATTTTTTAAATCACGTTATAGAATCACACAGACTCCCTTGTCCAAATGAACATTTACGATCTCTATTTACTGTTGACATTAGCATCCCCTGTGAATGAAATAAAACGGAAAAGAAAGATGGAAAAATCAATAATGCCGTGCTGTTTAACATTGGCACGGAATTTCCTGTACACGTCCTGAATGGCAATGAAAATTCTGTGAGCACTGGTTATGGCTGCAGTGAATACAAAGCAAACATAAGGAAAGTTATGGCGGAAAAAATGATGACGCATCGGTAGTTTTTAACACATTTTTAATGTAAATTAAATACAACACAATGGTGCCAAGGACAAGACTTCACTCTGTACAAAAAGTGTGAAAATATAGAAGTATGGAACCCCTTTGATTGAGGTAAAGGCAAACATGAAATCTGCAATGGAAACTAAAAAGACATATGAAGTGGTTTTTTTGTTGGCAAATAGCACCATATCAAAATATATGTCAAGAGTGAAAGGCTTGATTCTCCTTCAAAGTTTGACCTGTAAAATGTATATTTTACAGAATTTTACAAGCAATGTACACAACTCAATAGATTAATGGAATAATTCCACCACACAATACAATTTTTTGCAGAAAATCATGGTCAATTATTTTACTCAGACCCTCTCCATGCAAACATTTCACTGTTAAATATTGCTCTTACCTTATATTGTTTGTAAATGGTGAAATAGGATTAAGTCTAAAGGGTAAAGGTCAGGGATGAATAAGGTAGAGTTTTGGGACATTTGGACAGTTTCAATATGATGATAACATCAGATTAGCCAGCCTGGAAGGTCAGTGAATTTCAGCCACCCATCATCATGGCCAATGCAGATGTAACTCGATCAATCTACTGGTATTCTGCATGAGCCATATATCAACTAGAATACAAGTTATTGGGCTGGTAATGCTGTCTGCACAATTTTTGCTTCCTGCATCATACAATGTTCTGTTCTTAAATTATGAGAAAAGATGGCCTCCTCAACTCATCAGTGATTTCATTTCCTGGATGGCAATGTATAGAAACATTTGATGATATATACATCCATCCACTCAAAAGACACAATGTGTGATATTTTACAGGAGACTTTCACTACACTGTGAATTCTTAAAAGAAAGACATCTACCATTTCCTTACAGTTTCTCAGATTTCAATCGGTATTTGGACTTCAAAAGTTTTGTTTTGTGATCTCCCTCCTTCACCTCCATTTGGAACTCTCACTTGTATGACTTTCCCTACAGAATTCTGCAGCCCTACCCTAAATGGAAGTTAAAAAAGTTTGACTTGGGGTTTTCTGCAGTAGCAGATGTCATGTTGATTATTATAATTATGTTTTTACTTTTGTCATCAGGGCAGTTTTCTCTCTCACTAAAGGAGAAATACATGTATTATTCTTTTCATTTGCTAATAAATAATTCGGTGAAACTCATGAGGTTAAAGCTTGAGATACAGCACTGCATTCACAAATAAAGCTATGGTTTGGATATCTTTTTAACAGGCAAATAAACTCACTCCTCATGCGGGGAATAATTTTGTGGTTTTAATTTCATGACACTCATAATTGTGTCACCAAGCTATATCGTGGTGTTTGCAGCGTGAAAACTGCTCAATACAAA
Organism: Ptychodera flava; assembly: GCF_041260155.1. Classification (NCBI taxonomy): domain Eukaryota; kingdom Metazoa; phylum Hemichordata; class Enteropneusta; family Ptychoderidae; genus Ptychodera; species Ptychodera flava. The sequence continues at coordinate 12,077,538 of NC_091941.1, forward strand.
CAGTGGAAGCTTTCAGAGAAGAATGGAAACACAGACGTTCTGATGTCAGCTGTACTGGTAGATGCACACTGTTTGTGATTTCATTGCTGAAGTACAGACAAAGCCATATCACACGTACGGTCTCTCAGAATCTGTCTTTACAATGTGTCAGTAGCTGAGTTACAATGCAGGTAGTGATTTTCTGCCAGTCATCAACTCTGGCTTGATGAAGTCTGTTGACGTTGTTGACAGCTTCTTGTCTGAAATAAATGAAAGCAATGAGGAATTAGTGCGTGTGTACGTGTGTTTGTTTGTCCCTGTGTGTTTCTGTGTGTGAGAAAGAGAGAGAGTGAGGAAAGAGCTAGAAATATACAATAAATACATTGGTGATCTTAAATCTACTTCTGTGGTTTGCCAATAGAAATCTTTATCTCTGTCGGTTGGAACTAAAAGCTTATAATATTAAAACTGCAGTTTTGTGTGTCTGTCACTAACTTTCCATGTCAGAGCCAAAAATTCAATAAGCAAACCTTGTAAAATTCTCTGCAAACAGTTTTACGAAAGGTCTGTAAAGTTTATTATCGTAGTACGTCGATGCAATCAATTGTGATTCAGATCGATTGGAAAATAACATCACAGCTGTGATGTCAGACTGAATAAGCAAAAATTCCATTATTTATGTCTAAAGATTTCCCTTCCGGTGGAATCCAGCATGACTGGAATGTTCAATACCAGTTATACTATATAAATGTCGACACAGGATTTAACAAGTGAAAAATTCTGTATGACATATTGCATCAGAGAAACACGCCATCTGTCCAGTAAGTGTTGTTGAACATAACTGAGTAAATGTCCTTCCATTAATTGTCAGCATGCTGTGATGCAGTACAACATAGTGATGACTGTTTATCATATGGTATAGCATCATCAAATATATTTCAAAGCAAGGGAAAGACAAACTGTCATCAAAGCCTCCTTAAGAAAATCACCCTCCCTTTAATGATACATTAATTCAACTTGAGTTGGTAGTGGCAAAGTTACTGACAGTCGACAGAAAATCTAACAGATACATGTACCAGTTTCAAAAGGTAAATTCCTCATGACAAAAGAATTGCACGGCTTGCATATAATTATCAAACAAGTGGATATGAGTCTGACAGTAGGACAATGCCAGTAAAACACTGTATAAAAATCTCATTAGTATAAGGCACATCATCTGCTTCATCACTCAGAGCAGGAAGAAAAAATCATTTGATGCAGAATTTGCAGTTCTAAATGATCCCATCAATTGATCTAATTCCTCTGAGGTCAATACAATGGTAATGACTTCAAACATCATTTAGACGTGCTACCGTCACGGTCATGAATTTACACTGATGTCATTCTTTTTAAATTCAGGATGTAGTGTGGAATTCCTCAGAAGGTATGTATATCCCGCAATGTCAGGAAAGCAAAGGAAATGTTTAGAGGGAAAGGTAGATCAAGTTCGACATTGTTAACTGCCAATCAAGCAGAGTTGTGCTATAAGACGACACAAAATCTAGAACTGGCACTGTTATGAGAAAGGGTCAAGGGTCATTCAAATAAGATACATCTGCAAGCCATCTGTCAATGTCATGTGCGGAACATGAACCTATGCATTAAATCGGGAGCATGTTTCTTTCCACTGACCTAAAACTGTGAATTATCCATAAGGAAAAAAAAGTTTTATGGATATCTGGAAAACGATGTTTCAATAAATACAGAAAGTAGATTTGGTTCTTAGATTTGTCATTGATCATTTAGTTAGAATTTTAATTTAAGACAATTTTTAACATTTTATAGGAATACAAAAATATGAGAAAAGAACCCTTGAAAATGGAAAGTTAAAATTGTAAAACTAAGGCGATACACTTGTTTATCATTCCAAGAAATTATTAATTTGCATGTGAAATGGTATCTGAAAGTATAAGTAAATTTCTATGTAAATTAGAACAGAGAAGTCCCCCTGAGATGTACATGCTAACTGATATGTATTATTATTTACATTCCAGGCAGCATTAACATTAAAGACACGGTCGATTGATATTTAGGTCATTTTCACTGAGAATTTAACTTTTCAAGTCAGTTAATTTCTTCCTGAGCTCTGTCCGATTGACAAATCATTCTTGAGGGAAAATATCCCAAAAAGTTTAACAAGTTGATGGCTATTAAACGGCTCTAACTTATTGCTTCTCAGTTCTAGCGATTTCAGTGAGAGTCTATAAGGTCTGTTTGTCTGTCTCTTTGAAAAAAACCCCAGACATTTCTGTCTGTAGCAAGTCAATACGGGTAGAATGTGTGCAGTCTCCATACCTCCTGTGTTGTCCATGTGGAACAAGTGTGATGCCATTGGCCGCGGTGTCTTCTTGTTCATGTGGTCAATAGTCAACAACTGTGCATCCGTAAAACTGCAGGTGAATTAATGATTAAAAATGAAGAATTTTTAAAGTCAGTCGCCTATAGACATGCTGTGTCATTTTTTTTATTCTGTTATTATTTGAAACAAATTAGTTACAAACTATTTCAAAAAGTGTCAATCATGGATTATCTTCTCATAAAATGAAGCATTCAATCCACAAACCTTTTTTCGATTCTGATAAGCGGTATTTTCACTCCTGTGCTTTTTAAAAAAAATTTGAAAGGAATTCTGGTCATGTCAAAAGAAAAAGGTACAATTTAACATGTTTTTTCCCACGGGAATGTCCTAGAGAACAATGGCTCTAGCTTTTGTACGGTGAATTATGTTTTAATAAAAAAAATGTAGTTGTATTATTTGTATTATGATCCAGTGCGGATACACACAGACCAATTTCATGAAATCTGAAAACAAGTGCCGAATTTTAATGCTACAAATAAAATGGTGAACAGCTGTGTAGATTACAGATTCGAGAAAATAAAGATGTTACCTTCTACTCTGTAGTGGTCTGTAATCATGCTTCATAATGGATGCAGTGTGAACCGGTGAGAATCCAGCACCTGGCATTCTTGGCATCGTCAAATGTTCCACAAACTCTTGGTAATTGATCTGCCCATCACCCTCTTTATCAAACCTGAAATTTGTGTCACAATGAGTTTTATTGAATTTTCATCTGTTTCGACCAGCAAACGATTTTTTTAAAAGTCTGTCGCTTTATTAATCACATCAAACCCAGGCCTGTGGACGCGACCTCGGAAAGATTGATTAGCGCCCTCTGTTATACAGTATTCAAATCACTTTGTTTTCAAAAAACTTGCCCCTTAAAACAACTTACTTGTCCATCATTTTGTCCAGGAGGCCGTCATGCAGATCCAATGAAAAATTACTGCAGACTCGTTTGACATCGTCTCTTGATAATTTCCCGCTCAGACGTTTGTCGTGTTCCAAAAATGCTCTCTTCATGTTTACATTCAATGGATCACGAGGATTTTTATGCCTGAAAGAAGAACGAAAAGATGCGTTCAAGACATTTGAAGTTTGTACTTCAGCTGTTCTTTTGCTATACGAACTTTTACATGGCAGTGATGAATTGATAAGTCTTCAATGGACAAGTATTCTTTTTTGAAAAGTGTTCCTGATGAAAGTACCGTGGGAGCATTCCTAAGATCTTGCGTCTGTTTGGATTGTGTATGCAATCTGTCCGGTAAAAGCGAACTTACACATGGAATTGTTGTTCTTATTTATGTTGATATTTTCCAATAAAACTGAATAAGACTAATGCTTTGTTGTTGTTCTTCGAATCACATTGATATCGTTGCAAACACATGTAAAGGAACACCATCATAATCGAACTTCCGTGGCTGTTTAAAGCAGGGGGCAGGTATTGAGAACAGTGCCAAACTTTTCAATCCTCAACTATATCACTAAGGTTTCAACAACAGCAACAACACACTTGTGTTCTCCTATTTTACAGGTGTTAACAAAACAACAGAACAGCAACCAGATCTCTTGGTGCCCACCTTGTCTCACTTCATTTTGACAAAATGTACTCACTTGTTTGCAACGACTGTTCTCAGCTGTGCCTGTGCATCGAAGGTCGTTGGTTGTGATATGAGTTCTTTGTCTTGAGTATTTTCACTAAAATGACAAAAAATGAGAGAAGTAATTATTTTCTAGCATTCTGATTATGTAAAAGTTGCTGGTGGTAAAAATGCCAACAAGATATCACTTAGTGTAAATAGTATACAAAACGGCATTTTATGCTGAGACTCAAAAGGTGTTTGCTGATAATTCTCCACCCAGCACTTATCAAAACACTGATATATAAAGTATTATGTTGCAAGCCAATATCATTCTTAAGTTCTCCACAGTGAAAATTTGGAGTTTGGTTGCAATATTCTTGCAGCTTTCGTACCGCTTTTGACCTACCTCACTCTAATATGTTGATAATCTGTGTCGGATGCATTTTTGATCCCGGCGGCCGGCTTACCACCTGTCTCCACCGGCCGACCGTCGAATTGATCGTGGGCCTCCGATATTTCTCGTTCCTTGTCAGACCCAAGAAGGAAGTGCGTATGTTTTTGGTCGCTAAGTCTGGCTTGGCAAGTGTCTTTGTTACCAACTCTCGTCATGGCCACCCCTACAGTGTCGTGAAGGTGGTTCGTGTAGGCCTCTTTTGCTTCAGATATTTTCGGCGCTGTGGGCGGGAATGCAAGGGCGCCCTCGCTGTCCAGGTAACGATATTTGGCTGGCAGAGCAGTCGAAGCTGGCATCGGTCTGAAGTCTGTTGGAGGGCCATTGTAGTCACCATGTGACACTGAAAAGAAAATTAAAACGGAAATGTAGATCAAAAATGGAAGAAGGGTCGAGGCTAAATGTAAAGTGCCAAACGAGAAGGATGTAGTGTACAGTACTTACTTGACTGTTGCCTGTCAGATGTGTGCCTGTCTGGGTCACAAGTTAACACTACGTGATCCGAGCTCAACTTGTCGAAAGTTCTCTTCACTTGAGATTCGTGAGCTCGTCGCTAAGGAAAACAAATGAAGAAAATCAGAGATATGAGAAAATATTCGTTACACATTGATATATATATATATATATATATATATATATATATATATATATATATATATATATATATATATATATATATATATATATATATATATATATATATATCACAATATGGTGACTCTGATAGCAGTTTAAGTTCACCGATGTAAAACTGGTGATGGGGAAATCGCGGCTTTGATCAAAACTGTGGGTTCAATCTCTGTAGCTTTTTATTATTTGTTATTTATTTGACCCCAATGTCGCGGAGTTTGTCTGACCTTGCAGTTCAAGGTTTGAGAGAAATTATGTTCGATGTCATGGCTAGAAGGTAGTGTCAATGTTTGGGATGAAACTAGATTGCCTTTCGCTCCTTCAAATTGGTTTGTGAGGTCGATGAACTAGACGAAAGAAGAAGACATTTCGGTTTTCATCGCAATAGGGATTGTAAAAAGACCGCCGCTGAATCATTCTGTTGAATGGTGTACATCAAATCTTACCCAGAGAGTTTTTTAGAGACAGTGAATTATTCAATTCGATCAAACCATTGAATCGAATCCATCACTGTGGGTGACAATAGTTTTGCCAAATGAACAGTTTAACCCAGAAACGAGTAACACGCAGTTATACTTGTGATCAACTCACCAACTCTTTCATTCGCTCTGGTATCGTCAACTGGTAATTTACAAATTCGGTTCTGTTGACGGTGTTACCGACCCCAACGCCTGGAACTTCGTGCATCACCTGTGATGTATGAAGAAATCACTAAATTAGTTTGTGTGGCACTGATTAGTGCTAGAGACCGTTGACCCCCAAGATCTGTACAACTACGATAACATGAATGGAAACCTTGAATTATTTTTTAAATGTGAAGGCTATTCTCAAATAAACTAACTGGAAGAGCTAGAGACTAAACGTCATTTGATAGACATTAGTACGGAAGTGTTAATAACCTGTTCACCCCAATTCCCTGTAAAAAAGCCAAAGATCCCCATTGATAACAATGGGTTTGGGTAAAGCCATGGTGGTGAAAGGGCTAATGTGAAAAAGAATCTGAAAGCTCGTTCACCAACATTCAGATGTTGTGAACGATATGATACAATCATTTAAAATGTAGTTACCTTTGATGAAATCGGTGCCGGGTGTTGGAAAGGTTTTTCCAGAGGAACTTCGCCAAGGAAATCTTTGTTGTAAATAGATGCAGGGCCCTCTGTGTCGGTTCCAAACTGCAACGAAAATCAGAGGAGTTATCACCCGATGTTTGTAGCAGTCATGTTAGAGTGTGTTCACTGAATTCCTCACTTCTGTTTAAACCCCGGTAGGTATGAGTCTTTTGAAACCTATCACCACAAGATTTTTGGTAACTCAGTGGAAAATTACATTCATATTATTGAAAATGTTGTGAAAGTGTTAAACTAGTCCATGGTGGTTTTAACGAAAATTGTGTGACCATCGACGAATGGACTTACCTTAAAATGAGCTGATGTGTGGAACTTCTTTCCAACCTTGTCATTTTCGTGACGAAGACTCCGCCATTCGACTGGTTGCCCGGCCAACAGAGACTCAGAGTCTTTCAGTTTCGGCAACCTCACTGAATCGTCTGATTCGCCCTGTTCGTACGTGGGTCTCTTCTCTGGCAGCGGTATCACTGTAAAAACAAATCAACTCTTCCTTATTTTCGACCCCCATTAAAAGTTTTATTACGTCATCACGATATCTCAAAGCTCAACCGTAAAAATTTGGCATAATTTATACTAGAATCTATCTATCAACCTCGAGGTGCTGTTCTTAGAGTGAGTTAATCTCTGAAAACCGGCGATAAGTTTATCGCTGTAGGAACCGTTAGATAATTCAATTGATCACTTACTTGCGTATTTGTGAATGAAGTCATGGTAACTGACTCCGCCGTTCTCATCCTGACCAATTTCATTGAGGATGTCATCAATTTTGTGTTCAGGCAAGGGCAAGGGCAATTTGCTACACAGCGATCTCAGCTCTTCTTTGCCGATACGCCCAGTACTGAAGCGAAGGACGTAAAATAGAGGAAATTATGAGCAATTCCAAGATAGAATTGAGAACAGCTATACAGTTAAATTCTAGTTAAACAAACCGGCTACGAAATGATATTGCATTAATGTTGAGAAAACACCTACAAATAAAACAAGCTCACACATTTTATTTAGATTCCAAAGATGTTAGGAATCACAAATTATGCACAAACATATGCATATATAGAAATCATCATTATTTTAACTTATCCAAGTTCACGCTTTGGCATCACTGTTACCATGTTGTACCCACCTGTTTACATCAGCTAAGGTAAATTCCTTCTTCAGATCCATCAGGACGCCATCTGACGGGAAGTTTTGGTGTAATACTGGCCGCGGTTTGTCTGAAAATCGAACTTGCTTCAAACTGTAAGTTTGAAAAATGAAACACGAGATTTACAAATATCTGTTTTTATTTTTTAACTCGACATTCATGGGCCAACCACAGAAGGAGAAAAATAAAACCACAAGGGATAGGAGAGTACATTTCTTTACACATCGACCCTCTCTCTCTCTCTCTCTCTCTCTCTCTCTCTCTCTCTCTCTCTCTCTCTCTCTCTCTCTCTCTCTCTCTCTCTCTCTCTCATACGATCATTTATGCAACCATTTATAGCAAGTTTCCAACAAACCTGTTTAAAGTTGGTAGTTTTGGTCGTATGCTTTCATCTTCGATGGCAGCGAATCTTGGTACGTACAACCTGTTATCGAAATCTCGGTGATTTGTTGTAACCATTGGTAACGACTCTGTTCAAGTGAAATCGACAAGAAAGAAAAACGCAGACCGGTTAGATGTTTATTTCAGTCATATCTCAGTAAAGTGTCCGGATGTGTCCTGGAATGACCTCTGCTGAGTGTTATGTCAACTACCACTACATTAACCTCTGACCTGTCTTCACCCCGTTCAACCTTGTATGTAGGTCAAATGATGAAAAAGTGACAACTGACCGCAGAATGTTTTTCTGTCTCAAAAGTCCGGGAAACGATTATCGTTAGCTTCATGCAAGTTTTACCAATGCAGCCTATTTCAACAATTCAAATGTAAAATCCAAGACAGCTGAAAGATGTTTGCAGTAAAATCAATCACAGGGGAGACTGCAATTTATCTCCGCAATCATACTTTAGGGCTAGACATAAAACACTAACTTCTCTCACGTACACGTCTTGGAGCGATTCAAACATTTGAAATGATAGAAAACAGATGCAACATCACGACAAAGATAGCACATTCCAAGTGTCAAACACATTTGGATTTGATGCGTTGTGTATACACTTCAGTTCATTTCGTTGTCAACATCATTTTTTTTTCGATTAAGACCGATTAATTCCAAGCCAGCAAGCTCGAACACGATATGCCATCGTTGCTAGCCCGAATGAAATCAATATCGGTTAGATAACTCAATAAACTGGTTTAGCGAGGACGTTCACCTTACTAAAATCGTAATCGTGGCTAGGCCATGAAATTGAAGACAACAATGTCAACTCTGAAAGATTACGCCGATATCTCGGCGGAAAAACGCTGAAGGCTAAGAAACGAGAAATATCGACCTACTTCTCATGTTATAATCGCCGTTCCTGAAGACAGCCGAGTCACGCTCCTCCAGCTGCATTCGTTTGAGGACGTCGCTTGAATTCGGGAGAGATCTTGACGTTAAACCCGATGATCTTTTACCATGGTGATACGACAAGTTGGTTTCTGAGAGGAAACTGAACAAGAAGTTTTCATCTGTTAGTGTTGTTGTCTTTTTGAAAATCTGCAACAATTGTTTTTGTCAACGTGGGCGAGTGAATTTTTTTGTAAGAATTCAAAATTAAACGAAAACCGGCGTCGAGACGACGACAATGATAATTATCGTGGTCGTGCTGTTGGTGATATTGATGATGGTGATGATGATGATGATGATGATGATGATGATGATATGATATGATATGTTATGATAACTCATAACGTTACCATGGTGAAACACAGTCCACTTACTTTTCAGGGTCACTTCCAAATATAAAGTGTGTCGTCCTAAGATCTTCAACGTTGGTTTGTCTGAGTGCAGTTCGTGCGTTCAATAAATTGCCTTGGTTTGGATCGACTCTGTTCTTGTCGTCGAAAACCGACGAATAGAAACTAGTCCCGAACGCTTTGTCGTCCATGTAACGGGGCGCGAAATCCTGCAGGAACGAACATCACGTGATTAGGTTTAAAAAGTTTGCTCGTATTTCGGATATTTAAATAAACTTGAACGCGAACTCCATTAGCAATAACGTTTCATGTATTTTTCCAATGTGTTTTATTCTGTTTAAAAAAATGCACTGTCTTATTCTACTCTGAATAAAAACTCATCACAAAATGCAATGTGTTCAACTAGTCTACCTTCAGCAATGCCGTGCGCTGTTGGTGACAAAACTTAAATCTGGACTAGAATTCGTTCATGAACAATAAAAATATTGCAAATTATACATCACAGGTTGTATTTTGTGGCCAATATTGATATCTCAATATACTTCGGGGTAAAAAGTAGATACATTCTTGTTTTCAAGAACAAAAAAATGGAAAATAACTGTAGTTGGAGCTATAATTTAACGTCTATTGGCAACTATTAAACAGGGTAATATTCTTTTACGAGAAACCTAAACCATCTCTTCCTCTTTCTTGAGACGACTTTTCGTCTTAACGATCTTTCTTTGGAAATGTTTGACTTTATGTCATGTAAAACCGACAATACGCTGGGTCAAAGGTTACGATATGGACAAGTACGTACCGGTAAATTGATCGTGTCGTCTGGTTTTCGTGGCGGTATCTATGACAGAAAGACATCAAATAAACACACTGTCATTGAAAAAGGTCAATAATTAAACATATGTTAATTTCGAGGTGACTGCCACTCCATCAAAGATATATTTGAGTCCCGCATACTAAAATATATGTGACGTCACTGCCTGTAAGCATCTCGCTTATACTGTTTATGCTGTTCTCTGCTAAAATATTGCACTTTGAAATTCAGAACTTGTGCGGATGTGAACAAATGTCGGTTTCAGCTCATCTTTGACACCTTTTGCTCTATCTTATCAGATGTTTGTTGATTTATTTGTTTATTATACATGTAAAACACATGTCCTTACCCTGGGATTATCTTTCTCATCGTAGTCCGCTCTGGTCATTGAAGATTTGTAAATTCCGTCATCGATATTCGCCGTGTCGAATCCAAAATCAAAGTGTGTTGTGTTCTAAAACATCAAAGTAAAAACGCTCAAAATTAAACGTAAAACTTTAAATATGATTCAAGCGACTTTCTAACACCACCTTAAACGTTAACATCAGGCATCTGATAATAATTGAACACAGAGTGGATTAATATCATCGAGCGAAATGCGGGGAAATACAGCAGCTGCTACAAAATCGATACGTCTGGATGGAAATATCGCGAGTTTTTAAATTGATCATCAATTACAAAAGTGCTAGGACATCGACGCCTCACATCATGCATGTACCCGTGGTTCTATTACATCCATTACTGCATGGCGGTCAACACCTCGCCAAAAAGAGCAGTTCAGAAAAGCACACCATCTGCTCTTTCTGTTATAAATATTGATGTTGACTGACGGTGAGTATGAATAGCTTAGTAAATTCAGAGTGCATTAAACATAAGAAAATGTGATTGATTTTCGCCAGAGGAAGGGCAGAGGCAAGACTTTTAGTCGAGACATAAAGACAGTGACAGGTTTTGTATCATTTTGACACCATTTACAGAGAATGAATACAACACAGTGTCAGTTTGATGTGACTAGACGGATTTATGAACGTTTTGAACAAGGAAGAAACACATAGACGTACGGTGAAAGCAAAACAAAAATAACGTATGTGTAAAAACAGTGTATGTGTATGTGCAGTGTTTTTTGATCGATTTTTTCAGTGCTCCTTGGTTTACCATGCAATGGTTCTTTATTTCATTAAATCTAGTGTGTTTTGTTTTTCTTCAATTAGTGAATTTAGAGGAAAAAAGAGTCGTCATATTGTGACATTATTTTGTCATTTTTGTTTCGTGAGATTAGGCATATACGTTGCAGCTTTGGCGAATGATTTGCTGTCAAATTTCTCAGCGATATGCGAACAGTTAGAGGATGCAAGATTTTGGAGTTCTTGGCACGGCACGGGATCGTTTTTCTGCCATTGCGCAATTTGTGTCATGAAAGTGTTTTGTATAGCATCCATATGATGAGAGCACCACTCACGTTGCATTCGGCGGAAAAAAAAACTACCAAAAAACCAAGTATTCTCCCATATGAAACAAAATTACACAAAACAATGACATTTAAAACATGAAACTATTTACAGAACACATATTGCGACAAATGACCTGAACGACAGAGAACTCAGTGACACACATCCAACGCGTTCAACTACAAATTGTCTCTTACCAGCATATTGGCCTTCTGCAAAGCATGATGGAAAGTAAAAAAAAAAGTTATAGACATAAGATTTCTGAATTATGCTCACTGTGAACATGATGCATCCGCACTGTATTTTTTTAAATGTTTAATATCAGTAAAAATAACGAGAAACGTCGGATAGCGGACATCAGTATGGACTTCCTGAGTAAAGCCATCAGTGACTGATGAGAGCGCAGTAAAAATAGCTCACTTTACTATAGTTGAAAGTCTTCCATGCATACATGAGTGCCTATCCGTCAATACGGAAAGGAAATGAGTTGAGTCGCGGTGAAGAAGAGGGAGATATTGATACATCGATGATGCTGCACAACCATCGATTAACATACTGCTCATCCAATTAAGCTTATACATGAGGAAATTGGAAAAGTCTTCCTTGTTGCACAAAATTAAGAGTGAATGAGAGTATTGCCATGAAAATACATACCTGTGCCTGTTGAGCATGCCCTCCTCTGTTGCCTCCTTTGGCTGGTTGAGCACCCTAAAATGACAAATAAAACAACAATTTTAATTGGTTAATGTAGATTGACACACATAAAGAGAAACATAGGCTATGTAGTCCCCAGATGACAATTTCATGTAAAATGTTTATTCTCTCTGCTCTTAAAATGAGACGGACGTGCTGGCCATTTTCTTTCAGTGTTTTCATGTTGCTTGTCGGAAAAAGGGCCGATCGATCAATTTATAACACTGCTTGCCATTACCTGAACAAAGCCGTATCTCATCCATTATTTAATAGTTTTTAGTCAATGATGTGTGGTACACTCGGCAGCCATGATGGTGCGATTTCCATGGTACCACGAGTAAACAACAGACGCGTGTTCGTGAAATCACCGTTGTTGTTTTTTAAGTCTATAAAACTGTCAATAAATTTTGAGGTCGTGATTTTAATGAGCCCTTGTATAGTGAATATAGAGTATTCGTCAAGCGAAAGAGTAGCCGGGTGACAACAGTTCCCTTCGTCAAACCGCGTCTGGGCAACTCTGAGTTGCAGTGTTGTTAATCGGATTCACGAAGGTTCCCTATCAATACAACAGTTATGTGTCCAGTTCTTTCAATGTGCTACTGTCTGTATACAGAGCCTGACACGGGTGTAACCTGAAATGCCTTCGAACAGGACAGTTGGTAACTTTAGCGTGTCCTAAAGTTTACACTCCAAACAATTGACTATTGTATAATTCAGTTGGTTGGGAGATCGATGCTGTACCTCTCTGGCAGTTTGGTTAACAATACCCCACAGAGAACTTAGTTAAGCATAGCGTAACAGGCAATAACACTGTTCGTAACTACGCCAATTTGGTGTGATAATGAACTCTAATTAGTGTCCCTCTGAAACATTGATTTACATAAAGCGATGAGAGTACAGTTTAAGCAATAATGCGACAAAGGCGCCCAAAGTAAAAACAACCCCCTCTTTCCAACTGAAAGCACCTGTCGTGGCACAGAACACAGTCCCTCCGCGCACAGAAGCATCTCTTATTTTGTAACGAGAAGTCACTGTGCTTAAGTTCAATATTTGCACTGGCTAGTGTTTGAAAGCCGGCGGATTAAAGAAGTGTTGAATGTTTAGCTGGGACGAACTCATCAGGTTTTTAGCACAAAAGAGAAAGTTGATTCTTACGCAGTGACGTGACTTTCGAGAGCATCTTCCGTCTGCAGTTCATATATGCCAAAAAACTCCTGTGCACTGAAAATGGGTTCACTGTACTTCAGAATTACGCTGTCATGGGAGGTATTTGTGAGAATAAATATTGTGTTTTCGTCTGGTATTTGGAAATGGCCAAAGGGTTTCATTTTACTCCGAACACGACTTTCAGACAGAGAAGGGGGTACACATTATGTAAACTTATCCGCCCCGTGGCAGACTGCGTTATGGTGGTTTGGTTTTATTCTGTGTCAATAAACCGATAGACAGCAGGACTGTAGTAGCTGTGAAGATAAAACACTCACCCGAAATGTCCACTTCGTAATGCTTTTCCATCGCAGATCGGCATCATGGTCTAGCGTGTCCCGTCCCTTCAGGTGTTTGACGTGGTCCCCGATGTGGTCCGCGGTTAGCACGGCACGGAGTTGTCGGGCTGCCTCTTTGCGCGATTCGCCGTACAATTCCTCATGTCTCTGACGAAGTCCAAGTGCAGGCGGTGCACTCATGGTACGAAAAGTCCCGGCCGCTCCTTCAGCGCTTATCCCGTGCGATGTTCAAACTTGAGTGTTTTCAAATTGTGATTTTTCCCTCTTTGAAGTAGATTTGAATGGGCACACCAGCACATACACACTCCACAATAACTTCTGCAGTCAACTCGGTACCTCCTGTTCTATTGTGTTGCTTCGCGTCGCCACTGTTACCAGGCAACGACGATTTCAGAACAATGGGAGTAACATCAAGTTACGAACGCAAAGTGTTATACAGAAACAGGAGCCAAAACACATAATCTAAACTCTGAAACCAAATAAGTGAAGTTTGATAGAGGAAAAGCCATCCTCCATAAACAACGATCCACACCCTATCATTTCAGAGACGCGTTTACCTACGCTTTCATGACAGACCCTCTGCCACAATAGACTTCCTTCCCTCCAGAACAAGTGGTTTCTTCCGTCGCGAACATCACCGGTATCCTCGGGTATCCGAATAAGTATATTGTCATTGCCGTTCCCTACTTGTTACGTCAATCGTCAGACACTTGTTGGATCGTCTTCCTCTGCCACGAGGCGGACAAGACGACAACTCGATGAATATCTAAATAATTTTGAACCACTAAACGCGAATTCGTCCAGCCTGTACCGTTTCGACAAGCAGCGATAGTACTTGTTCAAGTGCTACCGCTCTTCGCTTTCTGTCTTGACCATAGCCTATAGTTCTCTTTCTGAGTCCTGCAGTCGTAAAGTATCGCCAAACTGTGAGACAATCCCACGCAAATATGAAAAACCCATCCAACGTTTATCACACTAAAGGCTAATAATATAGTTTTAAAACTTACGATCAAGAAGGGAAATGTGTAAAAATTGTGTCTCGCTGACGGGTATACTGTAATGACTCTGTCGCGCGAGAAATTACCGTAAAAAAACGTTAAACTGAATGACTACGCTATGTTTACGCACAAAACTGGTCTCTAATCGGGTAGCATTCCTATCTTAATCCAATCATCCTATCACAGGGGAACAGTTATGTAACGTGGGTGTTGAAGTAATAATTACTGTAGCGTAATCGCAAGGTACTTGTATACCCGTCCCAGTCCCTCACATAAACACCTGCTGGACACGTTCTGTTCCCTGTCTTATATAGCCAATGAAATATGACTTCGTAGGCTTGTTATGCGTGCTACCTTTAATTTTCATGGTACCCTACTTGTCGAGAACTCTACTCGTCGAGAACTATCGGGGCCTTCAGAACTTGAAGGACAAAACGCTGCGAGGTTCAACGAATTACACCAAAATGTGTTCACTCGAATGCTGATTCCCTGATGCCGTTTCCCTCCTAGATCTGATCGGATGAAACTGATCTATAGTTCAAAAATCTCTCACTGATAAACGTATCACTATCACTAAATTTGAGCACAGTCCCTGGACTGTGATTTGAGAATTCATGAGGTTTAAAAATTCACGAGCGAGTCACGTCATGGAATGACGTGGAAGAATATGACTATGATTTCATTTTTTTCACCGAGATTTACTGTTAGTGCTTTTTATCAAATGGCGGTAAATCTGCCCCAGCCGAGCAATGTGCTTGCTATCGCTGATGACATCATCACTGTGAAATTATGTGCATTGATTTAAATTCAGGATGCGAATTAAGGTATCGGCACGGTCCCTCCAGGGACCGTGGTATCGGACACGACACTATTGTCCCGCCTGGATGACCATATAGTGGCGACAATATTTGTAGGGCAAAACAGGAAACCGAAAGAGATTTACAGTCCGAGCCGATGGAATTCAGCGCATTGTAAAGTATACATAGTGCAGCATCCTAACACAACACCCACTGATCACTGGCTTTAGGTCATTTGTTGTTACCGAGTCAATGAAAGTACTAACTAATCTTTTTATTTGGTCTCAAGGGAGCGAAAATTGCACAGTGGCCGGCATTCACAACAATAGTAAAATGGGCCTTATAGCATGTGTAGAGAGCTATGAGAAGGACGAGGCTGGAGAAAAGAACAAAAACAAAAACATCGCTTTTCTTCATGATGAGTAAAGGCTAATGCATTGCGTCACAGCTTCTCATCAACACATTGGCCGTGCGTATCCAGGGTGATTCTGTTGATAGTCTTGGAAGTCGTTACCTTCCCCATGTGTCTCGTATGAACATTACCTAATAAGGGAGAAAGAAAGAAACTAAATTATAGGACATTTATGAGCCAGGAGCAGTTCTTCACCAGTCAATATGATCTCTTGAAGTTAGTACAGTGCATGGTTGTTGTTGTTGTTCCACGTTTTTCTTTTACAGAAAGGATCACACAGCTAAAGGATTTAACCACCCACAAAGGCGATGTACCTAAGTATTTTATACCTAATACCACAGACAAGAAGGACTGTGCTAATACCGTGAATACATGTAAAGTCCCGCTATTCAAATAATCCGAACGATTTTGGAATGTGTGACTGCCAGCGCACGATGTAAATGCTTTAAAACAATCTGTCGATTCAGAGGATTCACTACGACTTCTGATTAAATGCAGAGCAAACCAGCGATTTATTTGTCTGTCAGCAAGCAGTTTAAACTTTGATTCAACAATGATTACCAACAAGATACGTCTACTGGCTTTTAAGTAGTTGCAGGATTTATACTCGGTGTGTACTGTTCATAGGAACATGGAGCTACTCTTTTGGTAACTCCATGATAGCAATGTGTGTAAGGGCGGCAGTCAGGAATCTAGAAGTAGCTTTTAATCCTTCGATGATGGGTTGGGGGGGGGGGGGGCTTGAGTAAAACAAACCCCGAACATTTGTGTTCAAATTTAAGAATATCTTTTATAATTAACATCACTTTTGCACTTTACCAACGTCAGTCTTTTTTAATTTTCTAATTCTTGGGGTAAAAAAAACAGCCATCATGCATGAGAAAGCCCGGCTGATGAACAGTTCGCCCTCACACTACACTTTAACATCGTTGTTTTGCCGAGATGTCCTCTGATGTAAACCAAGAGAAATAGAGAAATTGTCAAATTTACACTCGAGTGCTTTGATAAATCAAGTAAATTAGAGTACGATGCAATTTTACTGGGTGAGTTTGAAAGTCTGGTCAAGATTTATGATGTAATAATATAAAAATAGTAGGAGATGTCTCGTTTCCGTTTTGTATATCGTCTGTTAATCATGTCTTGTGTTTGGGTTTACCTCGTCCGCCTTTGGTTTCCCTTCTTCGATGGAGTGTATGGCCTCTCTGAGGTTCCTTACAAGTTTTGACTCGGAGATGCGGAATAACTCCGCGAAGCCTAGCTCTTTTGTTGCGGTGTTCACAAAAAGTTGTTGGTCATATTTCCCGTCGAAGGGCGCAAACGTTCCATCTGGGTGGACGGTTACCTGAGAGAGAGAGAGAGAGAGAGAGAGAGAGAGAGAGAGAGAGAGAGAGAGAGAGAGAGAGAGAGAGAGTTTGTGAATAGGATGACAAATGTACTGCGGGCAGATCTTATTTGCACAAACTTTTTATAATTGCCAAGGGGTTATGACATTTTTTATTAGTGACTCCTTCTTTCCTCGCCTAGGATGATGTCAGTTGGCATGTTTCAGACTTTGAAATATTAGATTGGCGGGGACAAGAATAAGAGTCAACTGAATGACTGCACTGACCCATTACCTACTGAGATAGTTCCATGACAGATGAGCCAGTGTTGATAGACTGATCAACTCGTCAGAAAAGCCAATGTGGAAACTCTTCCGAGCAACTCGGAAATATGAATTTACAACTGAATTTATCCAATCGCAGAAATGCCCGGTGATTCAAGGTCATGGAGCAAGAGTCACAGTTTGTGACAATGATAAACTCTGTTACATTTCACAAAGTAATCACTCATTAAGATAACATTGTCACATCATAGCAACCAGCAAGTTTGCGTTCACAACCGCACACTACCGTCTCGTTGCCAAGCTTACTGCACTTCACTTTGACTTTGTAACCGAGGACGGCCAAGGAGCTCTAACGACAAAGCTATGTCTGTTTTCAGTAACCTTTGTCAATGAGAAGAGTAAACAATATGTCGTTTACAGCAACATATTATTAGCAAACAAACACTCATTTCATGCCATTGATCTTGGTTAAAGTTGAAGAATTATTAATCATCTGTCACATCATGACCTATGAACTTATCGAACATTTGTTATCTCTACTCTGCTCTGCATTCATCTTTCCTGGCAACACTCAGTGATGAATAAGGAGTGGTGTACTCGAGTAAGGGTTTTGTACGTACACTTCATATAGTAACGATGTTGTTCATGGATCAGTGGATGTTAATTCATAAGGAATGCTCCCAACAATTTAAAAAAACAAAACAAACTGCAATATGCATGTAATTATTTGTGAAGAGTTGTTATCATTAAATAAATACATACATATAGATACCGGTACAAATACATAGATACACATATTGATACATAAATAGATACATACATAGATACATAGATACACATTTTGTTACATACATAGGTATATACATAGATACATAAATACATAGATACATACATACATACGTACGTACATAATACGTACATACATTAATAGATAGATAGATAGATAGATAGATAGATAGATATATAGATACATACATACATACATACATACATACATACATACATACATACATACATACATACATACATACATACATACATACATACATACATACATACATACATACATACATGCACGCACGCACACACGCACGCACGCACGCACACACACATACATACATACATGCATGCATGCATGCATGCATGCGTACATGCATACATGCATGCAAGCGTGGACGCATCTAGACATGCACCCCGGTCATACACACAAAGACATAGACAGATGGACTTTTGCATACAACGTAAGTGAGCACGTTGCGTACCGTTTGAGAATGATTTATAAGTAATATGAGACGATTTATGTTTACGGAAATATGAACGTGAACTAATCCAAAATATATTCACATGAATAAAACAAGAAATATACCTTCTTGTAACCAAAACCCAGTTGAATGTTATCTCGTTGTAAACGGTAAACTTCAGAATCTTCGAGTGTAAATCGAAATATTAGTTTTGCCGCCCCTATGATCCTATTGACGGTGTAGATGTAGCCGTGGTTGATGAGGTCTCCTTTCAGTGGCGATTAGTTCGACAGCCGTCGTCCCAGCAGAATTTGCTCAAAATCTTCATCAAAAATAAACCTTTCTTTGACGCCCTTGAATTCTACTTCAAAGTTAAAGTCAGGTATCTGAGAAAACAGAACCAATAATGATGTTGACGTATACGCACCATCATTTAGAGGCAATGTGATGAAGTGTTGATGTGTGGTACATCGCATAAAACACGATGGTTTTCAAATACTGCATGTGACATTCAATACCGCTGACGAATTTTGTCAATGTCAAGAGGACAACAAGTCAAGTTCGTAAACATGGTAAAAGGACGAGAGAGTTAACCACTACAGATAAAGTGATAAACAATAATGTGGCTAAATTAGCAATACTTTTGGCAATCGATTTTATCAGGACTCAAGTCACGACAGGCAGAGTACACTCACTGGGAAATCATTGTCAAATAAGATTGACCGAAAGAAGTTGATTTGAGGATTATGTTAGGGTTGTAACATGGGGAAGGGCTCCTCCCATTTTCCAAAATGATAACCACATGCAATGTCGATATATTTATGCATTGGAGCAGAAATGTTCTAGATTTATGCAATATTTGCATGTTTATTTTGGAGAAGATGATAGTTTGTATCGCCTTGATTTAATTTCTGTAAATTCGAGCTAAATTTTTTGTCCGATATAACCACTACAAACAGAATTCTTCAGTTCGAGAAATTCGACAGTTCGAGAAAGTTGATTAGGGCCCTACTTGTCGCTAAATTCATCGACTTTTCTCAAAGAAATGTACAATACGTTTGGGGCCATTTTTTCTTTGCTGAGATTTTCGCTATATTCTCTCAGTTGAATTCGTTTCTATTTGACCGTATATACAATATGTTGAACTGTTTCGAAAACAGCCAAGTCGAGTCAGGTCGTCTTGGACAAGTCTTGCCTTTTCTTGGCACGGTAGACACACGTGAATACCAGATCTAGAGCGTTGATAGTACCAATCGGACTTCGGGGGACCTCGACTGATGCTGCCGCTTTTCGTCAGTTTTGTTCTCAGTGACGTTGTGGAGGTTGTGGGCTCCAGATGTTCATCAAGATAGCCACGCTGTCCATGGCTGCAGAGAGTCTTGGAATGTGGCGCCATCTTGGATAGAAGACTCCGTCTGTGGCTGACAGGGATGTAGTGATTGCTGCCACCTCCTGACTTTGGCGTCAAAACAGACATCAAATCCAACCCGCCTTCCCTCTCCACGCTGGAAACCGGGTTTGCATTCTCTGTGACTTTTTCTACAAATGTTAACGCCACAGTCTTCCAGAGAATATCCATTACAGTGTAGTTTATTGTAATTTTTGACACAGCAATCTCTCAAACGATGTCATAGACGTATAAAACAATTGAAAGAAAGAACGTTTCCCCGCAACAGCTGGAACGTTCCTGCCGTTGTGTAGGAACACTAGGTCCTATACAAACAACAATCTTTCCAAAGTTGAAGGCTTGGTGTCGCAGTTGCCTCATTTACATTAAAGAGGAACACCATATTCAAAAGTAGGCTCTATATGTCAGGGGTTTGAGATATGCTGACCAGAGGTGGTTTGTGCATGTAAATATACGATTCGATTCTAAGGTGTTTATAAACGAAATTAAAATATAGAGTGGAAAGTGTACGGGGGGGGGGGGAGGGTTCGTAAATGCCCTCCCGCAAGATTTGAAAAAATTCCCTTCCCGTCTATGAGTCCTCCTATCTCCCTTCTCTCCTCGCAATGAAAATTTTCCTCTATCAGCACCCCACCCCGAGGAAGAACTCCTTTTGGGTACCCCTCCAATCATGTGATTCGTCTTCACAACCGGTATTGCTATTGTATAGGAATATTGGTCTATATATACAAAAATCTTCCCAAAGTTGAATATTCATATTCTCCGCCGAGAGTCCCAGAATTATCTGCAATCATCGGCGGATTTATTCCCATCGGGCAATTTCTTTGAATGGCTCACTGACAAATTTCCACGCAAGCCGATTAAGAATATTCCCCGCGTGCCTGCCAAGAATGTACAGCTAGAAAAGCCAAACGACTGGGTGCCAGTCTAAACTAATACTTAATTCATCACAATTTGTAACAAAGGAGACAAAGCTGTTACCTGTGATGTGTTCCGAAGAAAACAGGAAAAACATGGAAACTCAGAGAAAGACCATAAATTACTTGGAAAGTGTTCAAAATACAGATAGTGACAGTGACATGTCAGACTCAGAGAGCTTTTTGCGAGGAAGAGGATGATGATGTTGTAATCCATGAAATTGGAATCAGCGCAATGATGAAGAACTTTTGAAACTTTCGAGACAGTACACAATGTATCAAAGTTCTGGAAGAACAGCGGCATCTTGGAAAAAAGATCTTTTTCACTGGTGTTATATTGTATCTATGCATCGGTAATGACCAGTGTTATCATTCAAAATACGTACTCAAACAATATTGTAGTGGGGGGGGGCGGGGCAGGGGGTCGTGAAATTTTCGTCATCTTAAAAAGAAGGCCATCAGTTGGGGCGGCAAGGGGTTAGGGGGATTCACATATTTTGAATGATGCACAGGAAGCAATCATCAGGGACATATTGTCTTGCAATATAAAAAAGAAAAACAGCTTGTTTCAAATGGTGCAGTTGTTGAGGAATTCATATGCATAGTTGCTGGGAACGAGGTTGAATAAAATTTCGCCGAAATAAAACAATAAAATCAATGGAGATGTCTTCTTGCTTCTTAAGGGGATATCTTGAACAAATCCCAAAATGGCAAGAGAAGAAGAGGCAAAATAATTTCGAGGAATAGTTTGTTTAATACTTTGTTTACAGCCTAAGAACAGCTTTCTATTCGGTTTTGTGTGAAACAACGTACTTCAGTTCGCAGCTGAAAACAAGAATAACGACGTTAAATGGAGGGAAAGTAAATGAGACAGACAATTATTCATGGCAAAAGATTGGGGGGAGGTCCGATTGCTGGAAGAGATCGGAATCTCCGTGTATGAGTCCGATGAAGTTTCTAAAATTTGTTTAACACTGGCGGTATAGTACCTAAATTTAGCAGGGAAAGCAAACAAAGCTTGCTAAAAGCTAGTTCTTGGGGCCAGTTTCTGGCTCGTGTAGGCCATCGCATAGATCTATCAGTCTGCTGTGCTGTTTTGATATTTATATGCCTACAAACTTAGAGCATGCCAAGTCTAGTATTTGTTCAGTTCTTGTACATATTATGTACATATCGTGTACTTCTCAAGATGCATTGAACCAAAATCTATATGGCCATTTAATCTGTTATCCGTGTTTTTCTAACAGTCTTCCAAAATGGTCTCGGCTGTGGAAGTCATAATTAAACAAATAAAAAAAAATAAAAAAATAAGATTTCTGTGATCACTTCTTGGACCACACATCCTGGTATTTCTGTTGATATATGTCTACAAGGTTGTTTGAAAACTCTGTAACATTCAACCACATTTCCATCTACCCTCACTTCCAAGTGAAATTGTGCATTTTCATATATATGCATTTTTACAGAGGAAAATGTTGCATTTAGAATTCCCTCATATCGCCAAAAATGCTTGGATATAAGGTCATGAAAGGGTCGAATAGCCCATTCACAGGCCTTGGGTACCCACCGCTCCTGGAACAAGGAGAAGCAAAGTGAGCTCCAGTAAAAGTGATCGATCAAGGACATGCTCTCCAGTGGATACTCTGGTCACAACCATAATGCTACCTGAGGCTGAGGATACTTTACTATACATATTTATTTTAAGAGCTATAATGCGAAAAAGTATAATCATGTATTTCTTCCTTATTGCTAATTGACATAAAAACAAATTTAAGTCATTGAAACTTTACATTTATATTTATTTTATATTCCAGCATTTAGTTCTCGTTCCTAAAAACTGATCAAATACAACAGTAGTGCTATGCAACAGCACAAGGGGAACCTTTCAATGTGTGCCAGGTTTACTGTAAGTGTAGCATATAGTTTGCTCCCAATCATTGCCTTACCTCAGCCAAAGGCTGATAGGAATTCTTCATTGCCCTCAGTGTGCTCAATTTACAAGAAGACAAGTATGTAGTGTATAGAGTTATAATAATAATAATATTTGGTTCTTATATAGCGCACATATCCACAAGTAGATGTGATCAAGGCGCTTTACAATTATTATTACCCCTGGTCACTGGACCTAATATGATACCACTCAACTCCCTGGGGAGCAGACAACAGCTCACATGTGCAGCCAATAAGCGCAGCAGAGCTAAACGCACACATAACAACCTCTGTCCTACCAGGTACCCATCACTCCTGGATGGGGAGAAGCAATGAGGAATAAAGTGCCTTGCCCAAGGACACAACACCACAGCCATGCCGGGGCTCGAACTCACCATCCTTTGATCGTGAGTCCACTGCTCTAGCCACTGGCCCATGATGCCTCCATGAGTTGCCAAGGCAAGATGTTCATGAGACAGATAATACATTTTTTCAGATTTGCAGTGAAATTACTTCAGAGAATGAAATCATGCAGAGATAGAATCATTCTTATTTTGGAACACTGAGACTGCTTTTTGACGGAATGAATGCTCATGAAAACCAAGTGACCCCTCTATGCCGTTTGAAAAATACATGAACCCCCCCCCCATTTGCAGTTTTCAAATTTAAGATGACCCCCCCCCCGGGATTTTGCCGGCCCACTCCCGGCCGGTGTCACTGAACGCTCCCTTATACTTTTTCAGTACACGTACTTCTCTTTTGCACGTTTTTACATGTTCTTATTATATAATCCTTTAGGCATATTTTACTGGTCAGTGTACACTTAGTAAACACTACCATGTACTATGCATATACTATGCTGATCTAACCAAGCAGAGCGGACCGGACGATGTACTTGAGTACACATTTCTCGGGTGTGGCCCTCTATACTGTGGAAGGCACAGTCGTTCATGTCGAAATCGTGCTCGTGACGACGCGACATTCCATGAGGAGTCGAAATTTAAAAGTGTGACGTCATCTACATTTCCCCCTGTACTATTCATCCTAACAACTAAATATTCGCACATTTCGTCACCGCCTGTTAACATATAAGAGGATAAACGACACTGTTTGGTTTTGGTGGTGATGTGGTGCTCGGTAATATACGTGAGAGAGAGAAACTTGGAATGATTACATTTCTGCAGAAGTGTGTAAGTGTTGATCTGCCGAGTGCACATACACGCCCTCTATCAGACTCCCAGTCAATTTTAAGTGAGCGGGGAAGGAACGTACAGAAATGTACATAAAAGGTTAAAAATCGGCAACTTTCATTAATTTCGTGGTTCAACCACATGAAACTCAGTCTCAGCTGTGTTCGTGCTTGTTTACAAATACATACATAGAAATAACAACATGATTAGAGCATGAAAATACATTTCTTTGTTTGTTTGAAATAAAGCAATAAATAGGTCCTAAAACAAAATGTCAAATGAAAGTCAGAACAGTGGGCGCAATCGTTATTAAATCTGCCCGAACTAAAACTATGCTCGGACAAAATACAACGTTCTCAAGAGATGCAAGCTAAGCTACCTTCTAGGTAGCCAGGATCCGTTGGCGGAAAGTGGGACGGGCTGTGTAATCCGTACACTAGGCCGTTTTCATATCATCCCAAGAGGCGTCATAGTGTAATAACAACCCACCCTACGTTTACCAATGGCTCCAGGTCTACCTTGTTGGTTACGTACATAAATGTCAACTCATAGGAACAACGCCCTGATTCACTACCGACAAGAAAATTGTCATTTACATGAACCATAAAATACACACCCTCGTATAATGAGCCCTTATTTACCCATCATTCAACTACACTGGCATCATCAGTCAGCGAAGTCCCCAGAAAACGGGTCGTAAGTGGTTGGAGATTTGCTCTCAAATTTAAATTCATAACTCAAAGATGATGATAACTAATTTCCTATAGTCGGTTTACAATTATTTGTATTTTGCTTTTGGAAAATTTACAGTGATAACATTTTGTTGATAACATTTTGCACCTTGGTACTACATCCACTGCTGATATGTATGTATGTATGTATGTATGTATGTATGTATGTATGTATGTATGTATGTATGTATGTATGTATGTATGTATGTATGTATGTATGTATGTATGTATGTATGTATGTATGTATGTATGTATGTATGTATGTATGTATGTATGTATGTATGTATGTATGTATGTATGTATGTATGTATGTATGTATGTATGTATGTATGTATGTATGTATGTATGTATGTATGTATGTATGTATGTGTATGTATGTGTGTGTGTGTGTGTGTGTATGTATGTATGTATGTATGTATGTATGTATGTATGTATGTATGTATGTATGTATGTATGTATGTATGTATGTATGTATGTGTGTGTGTGTGTATGTATGTATGTAGGCCTATGTATGTATGTATGTATGTATGTATGTATGTATGTATGTATGTATGTATGTATGTATGTATGTATGTATGTATGTATGTGTGTGTGTGTGTGTGTGTGTGTGTGTGTGTGTGTATGTATGTATGTATGTATGTATGTATGTATGTATGTATGTATGTGCTGTATGTATGTTGTGTGTGTATGTTATGTATGTATGTATGTATGTATGTATGTATGTATGTATGTATGTATGTATGTATGTATGTATGTATGTATGTATTGCTTGAAAAAGGATGTCTTTTATGTTCCCCCCCCCCCTTTTATATGTATGATACGTTTTTCTGGAAATTTTCTGGCCAGTGTTTGACGCCCTCAACCCCTGCAAAATGCATATTTGGAAAAAAATTCCTGCTGACCTACCTACCCTAATTTTTGAAAACCATGTTATAAAAGCACAATTCATTTTTTTTTTTCCTAATCAAAATATTTCCTGATGGTCACGGCTCTCTTAGTGGTCATGGCTCTCTTTATATTATGAACAGTGTAGTACTGCTTTTGTTTTAAATTACCCATTTAATGACCAATGTAATTACTCATCTAATGCTTTCGTTTTTGAGTGTCTCTCCTTCTCTATACGCATGAGTTTTCCCGTCCTGTATTTCCGTAAATGCATTGTCTTCAGCGGTCAAGGTGATAGGACGCTATTGTTGCCATGCGATAACATTCGAACATTAGCATGCATTACACAACGGGGTAGAACAATAACGCAGTAGAACAATGACATGACTGTGAGGTCAAGGCGATTACTGTGTGTACATCACTAGTTTCATTGACGACAACACCAAGAGCGGAGCGGTTCCGATAGCTAAGGTGAAATGGCTTTTTATAATTTGATGGTCATCGCAATAAGGAATCAAAAGCAGCCGATGAAGATCGAGAAGGTGAGAAAACGTGTTGTGTACGATTGGGAGGAAGAGCTGGACGCCAGGTTTTTCACTCGAGCTGACGCGTTAGCGTTGGCGATTGAACACAATCACATCGAATATGTGGATTACCTATTGAAATACCACCTAGATGAAGCGTTGGACACATCGAAAAGATGCTGCACCCATTTAATTCTGGCTGTGACCATGGACAGACAGGAAATTGTGGAGAAGATACTCTTTTACACAAGCAAACAGTTACGCTTACTCAAATCGATCGATGGGAAAGCGTGGAAAAAAATTGAAAGTAGATCGTTGGCACGGGGCCAAGAGATAACGAACGAGTCCGTTTTGCTCTGTGATGAGGACTATGAATTCTATATAAACCGTAAAAGCTGTAACCCGATGGGTTCTTCAAAAACTGCTCTGCATGTTGCGTGTGAGCTGGCTCTGGTCGAATGTCTTCGAACTTTGCTTAGTTACGGAGCCAACCCAGCAACGCCGGACCTGACGGGACAAACTCCCCTCGAATACTGTTTGTCAGGGGCGCAAGTGAAACCGGAGTCTGAGGGGCGTCGACTTGCACAATGCATGGAGCTGCTGGTGAGAACGCTCAGATACATCGGCGTTCCGATAAGAGAACAGTTAAAGGACCTGAAGATTATAAGACCGAATGACGACTTTATACAAAATATCGACTTTCCAGAATGTCCGATGTTTCTAGCGCACCTAACCCGCTGCACGATACGCAACTGTGTCGATCTGGGCAGGTTGCCGCATGGCATCAATCGATTGCCCCTACCACTTTACCTGAAAAAGTATTTGACTTTGGAAATGTGACGAGCAGCATGTCTTTCAGAACTGACAGTTTCGATTGATTCAAATAGATGCATATAGATGCATAGCCCCACCAGGCAACAATTATTGCATCTACATCTGGAATCAAGTTGAAGGAGAAATGTTGTCAAAGTGACCTTCCCTCGGTTGACTTCTGCTGAAGTAGGCAGTTACTCTATACCTTATGATCACACCGCCAGTCAAAGTGCAATCAAACAGACGTGTTTTAATAATTTATATTTTTGAACATCAAACAGATGTACGCTTTCGACGATTTTTAAGAAGGTACTTCCATTTCATGCATCTGCGGCCTGCAAATCGCCTTTACCGTCGTGACACCATAATTTCACATTTGCACGTCACTTCCGGCTTGAATTTCTAGCATAACATAACTCTGTACTGTAAATTTATTATAGGAATCAATCAATTGTAATGACAGATGAACGTTAAATTAAATGCTACTGCTAAAAAAATTAAAAAAATAATTAGAAAGCTTTATGTCTTCTTAACTTCGAAGTATGTGGTTCTGTGAATAATTACTTTTCGGAAAGTAATGGTGCTGTGAGTTCATACGAGGCTTCGATCAAGCAATTATCGAACCGGGCACTAATGAGCTTGAAAAGACAATTAACTGTAGCTGTTGACTACTTCTGTTTCGCATGCACGTGTTTTTTTATCTCTCAAAAGTCTGTTAAAATGAAAATTAAATAATTTATATTGATGGCGCAAAGAAAGTGATCTGATTGGTCAAGACATAAAAATTACTAAGTCCGTGCCATATTCGCGATATAACACGGTTGTAACACGCGGGAGCTCTTATCTAAATATAATTTCCTCTTTCAACGTTTCACGCCAGAATTTCAATATACTGTTAATACACAGAACAAATTGTACTGAAAAATTGGCCAAAAGGTACAGTAAATGTCACTTTTATACAGTGACATTAATTATGTTCAATTTTTTTTAACATGTGAGGGAAGTCATCCTGTTACCAAACCTGTTTTATAAGATCGCTATGTTTCTGTTTAACAAGATGAAGTTTTTCGCAAACATTTTCAGAAATAATGTCAAAACAGCACCCTCATTCCACGGAAGAGAAACACAGACACTGAAAAAGGCTGTCCATTGCAAAAATAAGGCACATTTTATTTATATTTTTTTTTGGGGGGGGAAGGATTAAGAATTATCATAGCAAGTCAGAAGGGGATATTTGAACGCATTGTGAATTTGTAAGGGGGGGCACTTGAAAAAATCAAAGAACTCCGGATTCTCTCCGCCCCCCACCCCACCACAGAGTTGTCTGTGAATGTAGCCTAATAGAGCTGTAAATTGCAGAGCAAGGCAAGTCAGAGAACAGAAACACCCGAATCTATCATTTTAAATTGTATGGAAATTCGGTTTGCGATGTTCAAAGGGGCAAATACTACCAAGCTGCTTACCCATTGTTTTGCGATATCCAAAACTCCTGATCAGCATGTGACAACGATTTGTGAGTCAGTGGGTCAAGTGTGCCTGACGTTGAAAGATTTCATTTGCCATACGTTTATCCATTCGATTCGCAACACAAGTAAACTTTTTATGCGACTGCTCTCGTTATGACGAGTCGGTCAAATTATCGTGTCTATAGTCTCTTAATAGCTTTATCACTTCGTGTTGTAAACTCTTTCTTTCGCGGGGTGTGGTCGTAGTATTGTATGAGTCCGGGAAATTTGTCCCGTGAATAGAATTTGCGAGATCTCGCGAGACTGCGGGAAAAAAAATCGCATTTTGCGTTAAAAATATGAATATTTAGCGTCTAATTTGTGCACCAGCGTATTCTTGACCGTACAGAGAATGTAAAGGGCAAACACCGGATTCTTCTGCAATCTGGTATTCGAGAACGGCGTGCCGAAAAATCTTGGGCGACAGAGTCACGGGTACTCCTTAACTAGGTAGTCTGCTAAGTAGATCGATTTTCGGGTCGATCTATTGATCCCGTAATCGATAAGCCCGCCACTGCAACCTAAATACTCACATTAGGTATTTAGGTTGCAGTGGCGGGCATATCGACTACGGGATCAATAGATCGATCCGAAAATCGATCTACTTAGCAAACTACCCAGCTAAGGAGCGCCTGTGGACAGAGTGCAATCCTCAAACTTTTTTTTATGTAGTAGTAACGAGAATGGCTTTGTTGGCTACCCCTGAGCGCATACTTTCTGTATCATCAGGGTTATGTCTGAATACTATGTAAGGTGCCATTTTTTTAGTTTTTCTAGTAGAATGAAGAATGAGTTTTGGTATGGATGATGTTGCGAGGGTTGAATAGGCTAGATGTACGTCCAGATCTGGGACGAATATACCTAGGTATAGGCCTGTACTAGTCTCAGTCCAGATGTAGGGCCTACAGCATTGAGGTATCACTGAGAAGCCCTATGGTTTACAGGACCCGTTGCCGCTCGAATCTGATAAGTTTGACAACCCTCCTTCATAACGCTTTTCCGCATCACACGTTATATTTTGCCATGTCGCATCGCATCCGACTCCCTAACACGTTTCTACGGTGGCCCAAAACTACCTGTTCTCCGCATTCAAAGTCTGCGTCGCAATCAAATGTTTTTCTCTCACATATGTCTCTGCATTCAAAGTCTGCGTCGCAATCAAATGTTTTTCTCTCACATATGTCTCTGCATTCAAAGTCTGCGTCGCAATCAATTGTTTTTCTCTCACATATGTCTCCGCATTCAAAGTCTGCGTCGCAATCAAATGTTTTTCTCTCACATAAGCTTATGTCTCCGCATTCAAAGTCTGCGTCGCAATCAATTGTTTTTCTCTCACATATGTCTCCGCATTCAAAGTCTGCGTCGCAATCAAATGTTTTTCTCTCACATATGTCTCCGCATTCAAAGTCTGCGTCGCAATCAAATGTTTTTCTCTCACATATGTCTCCGCATTCAAGTCTGCGTCGCATTCAATTGTTTTTCTCTCACATATGTCTCCGCATTCAAAGTCTGCGTCGCAATCAAATGTTTTTCTCTCACATAAGCTTATGTCTCCGCATTCAAAGTCTGCGTCGCAATCAAATGTTTTTCTCTCACATATGTCTCCGCATTCAAAGTCTGCGTCGCAATCAAATGTTTTTCTCTCACATATGTCTCCGCATTCCAAGTCTGCGTCGCATTCAATTGTTTTTCTCTCACATATGTCTCCGAGGTATGCCTCAGTGTACGTTATTCCGCGAAGCATAATTTCTATCGAACAGCGCTATTGACAACGACGAACATTGTATCAAGTTATTTTCAATAGATTATCGATCGAAAATTTGTTTGGACGGGCCGGGCGCTCGTGTGTTGAGGTCACGTCATAAACATTTCCACAATAACCCATATATTGACTTATACACTTAAATATCAACATTGAAGGTATCCGTTGGTTTCCTGTACTGAAATTAAATCGACGACAATTTTTTTAGTTTTGGTGATACTTTTACGTACGTTTCGGCACATTTTGGCGCACCTCGGCGTAGTTTGGCGCCATTGTGAACGGGGGGGGGGGGGGGACTACACGCGAGTGAGCGAGACAACAATGTATCAATTTCGGACAAAAGGATATCGATCGATAACGTTCACTGCACGATTACAGTGGAGACTCTACGCCCGTTCGCCTCTGTTCTGTGTTATTCTTGCAGTTTACTGGGATTTTCATAGTTAATATTCGCCAAAATTTGGTATAAATTACAACAACCTGACTGGTATTTGGTCTGTATAATTTAAGAGACGCTAACCGATTAAAATGGGTCAATATTAGACCCTGATTCTGCATATGCAAACGCTGTAAGATCGCCATTTTATTGAGGGCAAGAGCAAAAATTCAGCGATCGGAAAAATAAAATGCAACTAAAACAAGTTTCGTCGAGAAATTCAAAAAACTAAAACGACAGCAATTTTGTATATATATCAAGGAAACACCGTGCCACTTTTCACTATAATTGGTTCAGAATTGAGAAATTTGAACGAGCGATAGTTGTACGGTCTGTTCTGTACATTAAACGCAATTGTTTTCTATGGGAAATCGAGCAGAGTAGACACATCGTAAAATGAAAATACATCTGAAAAAACCGTTGGTTTAACTTTTTCATTTCGCTGTTATTTTTTATAATATTTGGTATGACACATATCATGAAGGGTAACTAAAACTCTATGGTTTTATTTTTTTTAGTTTCCCTCTTTTTTTATGAAATGACGAGTTGAAGATCGTTTTGCTGTTGACTGTGTTTTTACTTGATTTTGCATATGTCTCTTATCGCTTACGTATTTTTGGAATTTCCTTGTGAAATTCTTCCCAAAATATTATAATTGTAAGGGCAGCATATACGGGAAATAGGACCTGTGCTCTTTCATTAATATTTAGATGTGCAGCAAGGAAATACGGCGAAATTTTCAACATGACGCGGGAGGTGAAATTGACTCTCCGAACGCGCACTCCACGTAGTGCACTACGGCCCAAAGGCGCCCCATTTTGTACGGTATATAGCGTCCCGAATTTTTGCCACACATACGTGGAGTGCGCGTTCGGAGAGTCAATTTCACCTCCCGCGTCATGTTGAAAATTTCGCCGTATTTCCTTGCTGCACATCTAAATATTAATGAAAGAGCAACAGGTCCTATTTCCCGTATATGCTGCCCTTACAATTATAATATTTTGGGAGAATTTCACAAGGAAATTCCAAAAATACGTAAGCGATAAGAGACATATGCAAAATCAAGTAAAAACACAGTCAACAGCAAAACGATCTTCAACTCGTCATTTCATAAAAAAAGAGGGAAACTAAAAAAAATAAAACCATAGAGTTTTAGTTACCCTTCATGATATGTGTCATACCAAATATTATAAAAAATAACAGCGAAATGAAAAAGTTAAACCAACGGTTTTTTCAGATGTATTTTTCATTTTACGATGTGTCTACTCTGCTCGATTTCCCATAGAAAACAATTGCGTTTAATGTACAGAACAGACCGTACAACTATCGCTCGTTCAAATTTCTCAATTCTGAACCAATTATAGTGAAAAGTGGCACGGTGTTTCCTTGATATATATACAAAATTGCTGTCGTTTTAGTTTTTGAATTTCTCGACGAAACTTGTTTTAGTTGCATTTTATTTTTCCGATCGCTGAATTTTTGCTCTTGCCCTCAATAAAATGGCGATCTTACAGCGTTTGCATATGCAGAATCAGGGTCTAATATTGACCCATTTTAATCGGTTAGCGTCTCTTAAATTATACAGACCAAATACCAGTCAGGTTGTTGTAATTTATACCAAATTTTGGCGAATATTAACTATGAAAATCCCAGTAAACTGCAAGAATAACACAGAACAGAGGCGAACGGGCGTAGAGTCTCCACTGTAATCGTGCAGTGAACGTTATCGATCGATATCCTTTTGTCCGAAATTGATACATTGTTGTCTCGCTCACTCGCGTGTAGTCCCCCCCCCCCCCCCGTTCACAATGGCGCCAAACTACGCCGAGGTGCGCCAAAATGTGCCGAAACGTACGTAAAAGTATCACCAAAACTAAAAAAATTGTCGTCGATTTAATTTCAGTACAGGAAACCAACGGATACCTTCAATGTTGATATTTAAGTGTATAAGTCAATATATGGGTTATTGTGGAAATGTTTATGACGTGACCTCAACACACGAGCGCCCGGCCCGTCCAAACAAATTTTCGATCGATAATCTATTGAAAATAATTGATACAATGTTCGTCGTTGTCAATAGCGCTGTTCGATAGAAATTATGCTTCGCGGAATAACGTACACTGAGGCATACCTCGGAGACATATGTGAGAGAAAAACAATTGAATGCGACGCAGACTTGGAATGCGGAGACATATGTGAGAGAAAAAACATTTGATTGCGACGCAGACTTTGAATGCGGAGACATATGTGAGAGAAAAACATTTGATTGCGACGCAGACTTTGAATGCGGAGACATAAGCTTATGTGAGAGAAAAACATTTGATTGCGACGCAGACTTTGAATGCGGAGACATATGTGAGAGAAAAACAATTGAATGCGACGCAGACTTTGAATGCGGAGACATATGTGAGAGAAAAACATTTGATTGCGACGCAGACTTTGAATGCGGAGACATATGTGAGAGAAAAACATTTGATTGCGACGCAGACTTTGAATGCGGAGACATATGTGAGAGAAAAACAATTGATTGCGACGCAGACTTTGAATGCGGAGACATAAGCTTATGTGAGAGAAAAACATTTGATTGCGACGCAGACTTTGAATGCGGAGACATATGTGAGAGAAAAACAATTGATTGCGACGCAGACTTTGAATGCAGAGACATATGTGAGAGAAAAACATTTGATTGCGACGCAGACTTTGAATGCGGAGAACAGGTAGTTTTGGGCCACCGTACGTTTCACCTATCTTAACCTTTCAGCTCTCGATTCCGCATCACTGATCGATTGATCGTTGAAAGTTCTATTTGAACGTAGTGCGCGTGCGCATCTATCCCAATACCGATTGGGTCTTTACTAAAACGTCATGATTGACAATGCAATTATCAGGTCGCCATTTCTGTTTTTGCAGCATTGTCGTCCGCTACCTCTCTCATCAATCACATTTATGTTGTGATGAAAACTGACCGGGATGCAAACGCAGACGACGGAACTTGTAACAGCGACCACTGATCAATGACGGACAGACGTATTAGCGCAAATATTTCGGCTAGGGGGAAGCGTCGGAGGACTATCATCTCCGCCGACCAACTTTTGAAATTGGAAGGTCTTTACAGACAGGAGCAATGGCCCTCTCGAGAAAAAAAAGAGGCTTTGGCCAAAGAAATAGGGATGTCAACTCACTTTGTAAATATTTGGTTTCAAAATAAGCGATCAAGAATGAAGAAAATGGTTCAGGAAGAGGAGGAATTGTCCTCATTGAAAAAAGCTCGCCTCGTCGAAGAGGAAACGGCTACCAAACCTTCGAAACCTGTCCAAATAGCTCCAAAACCACAACCGTCCTCCGAAGTCAAATACTCAAACCAGCACGCGACCAAACAGAGTATGTTTGAGGTGAAATACACAAGTACTGCCCAACCTACTGGCATTGGTGATGGTAGCGCCAATACTTCCAAAGAAAGTGGACTGTTGTCGCACAAATCACAGATAAATCAGCAACTGGCTAAAATGGTAAGTAAACTACAAACTTGGCGTGACACTGACAACCCGGCGATTTTAATTTTAAATTTTGGCTTTTGATAAATTTGAACTAACTCGACGTCCTTACAATATATATACTGCAGCGCTGGAAAGTTCGAATGAATGCAACTAAGAATGTTCCGAGTCAACATACAGAGCTCTCGATACTGTGTACATGAATCATGAACGCATGACCAAAAAGTATGACAACACACTCTGAAGCCGCTAGCCGTGGGTCACCCTTGGCCGTGGGTGACCTAGAGATGGAGAAGAGCGCGTGACGCAATGTTTTCTAAGCGGCTGGCCTCGTTCAAACTTACTCTCACGCGACCTTGGACGTAATGCTGCAAGTACGTGGCTTCTGTGTTATCTCAAATTTAAACATTCTGAACATCTGTCAAGTTAAACCCAGGCTCCATCTGTTGTCGCTTTCTGACAAATCGAAAAAAAATTAACAGAGTAAATTTTTTTTCTCGATTTTATCACGTGAGAAACCTTTGGGATAGATTAGGCTAGTTCTATCAATATCAATCATCGTCAACAAGAGTGAATTTGTATCATTTACAGCAGTGAATAAATATAGGATGACTTTGATAATTCATGTTTGCAGGTTCTGAAGCATAATCAAGCTACTGCCACAAGCTACGGGACCCAAGTATTTCAACCTGTTCATAATGCAGTTGATAGGAGAAATCTTTTCCAATGGATGATTGCTATGGCTGCTATTGTAGAAGGTGGTATAATTGCGCCAACAGATTCAAACCACAGGAAAGCAGTGAACTCGGCCCTGTATGGCATTAAACTGAGGGATGATGAAGATCTTTTGGTATATGACAAAACAGATGGCTTCCAAGTTCTCATGGCTGCAAGTGATAGTGACTCTGATGATTCAATGTGTTGATGAAATCCTCAGGATTTTTTTGAATAATTTTGTCGCATTATGTTATTGAAAAGGAATATTGAGAAATTCTAGCAGCATCATGGTCCCTCCATACCATGGCAGTATATAAGATTTGGTCCTGGAACATTTTCACAATCAACATAATCGTAGGCATAGGGGTTTACTCCCTTCACAAGGGGGAGGGCTTTTAAGAAAGCCAAATGTTTTCAAAGCAAAAACAACCTAAAGGGTCAGTTTTTTCAGGTGCACTAACATTTTTATTAACCAACTGCATGGCAATTTCTAGTTCATATTTAAAAAAATGTAGAGTTATTGATTTTATTGACGCCATGAAGACCATGACTTCTCTGTTAGAATATCATACACCAAATGTTAAAACCTGCATAGGTAGTGTAATGTCTCTTCTTAACTTTTGTCAGGTGTAGTATGATATTACTCAGAAAGCCTGGAACATAGTATTGCCAAGTATATTATACATTGTTGTGTGAATAATTTATCTAAATGACAGGCGGCATTTTATCAGAGTAATAAGGTGTCTGGATTTATGATCAGATTTCTGTCAGTATTAATATACGTGTATTGTAAATTTTAATGTACAGATTTTAACGTTTTAAGTAAGTTGTATTGATGATATTTATAAAATGTATTGCATATATTTACAGCTATTTAATGTTTAAAGAAATACAATAGATACATAAAAAAGCTTTACAAATATAATCTTATTTTATTGATGCAGTATATGTTGTAATGTATTATCATGTTCTTCTACATGTAAAGTGTGTTACAAAAAATATTTTACTCTATCCATTGTGAAAATGTTACGGTGTATTATATCAATGTTACTTAGAATTAAGTTGTTAAATTTCTTATTCAAAGGAATATTACACCTATATATTAAACAGCATAATATTTTTATGATGTTTAGATTGTTTTTATCACAGAAAATGTGAAAGGTGCAGATGTGGCCAATAGTAGCTGGATTAGGACTACTTTTTGGTATTTGTAATTTACAATATTTGCAGTATATCCATTTCAGGATAAGAAATTTGTGTGTACATTGCATTGTAATATATTATTATATTATTGTTTACAGTGAGATATAAAATTATTTGCTGCTCCATGTGACATCTTTGCAACTGTTTTTTGAAATGTTAATCAATGTACAGTTATGAGGTATTGCCCTTGTTTGTTACAACTAAATGCCAAAGAAATATATTTATTGTGCTGAAAGTGTGTAAAGTTATCTGTTTATTGGAAGAAAGGTCTTGTTTATTTATTAAATACAATCTTTCATCATATTCTTGTTTAAAGACTTGTGTTTACTTTCTCTTCTCCTGTTCTGAAACTTTAAAATGTGCACAAAAAAGATTTGCATACTTTTATTCTGACAAATTTTGTTATAAGTTGATCATATCATTTAGTTTGGATCAAATACTTTATTCTAATATCCCAACATACTTGTGACTTAATTCTTGGACATAATATCAAACAAAAAACTGTCATTCAAAAACCTCTGAAAGGAAGCTCTGTCTAATTATGTATGCAGAGGGTAATGTATTTTTGAATTCATCTGTTTACATTTTGGTATCATTATTTGGACAAAGGTCACGTCACTCAACATTTTCTAAAAAATTGATTTCACAGTCCACTTGCACTCTGGACTGTAGCACAAATTTGTGCTACAGAAAGCTATCAGATTATCCTGTAAAGGGTAGATTTAGGATTTCTCCCTATTGCAGGCTGGGGCAGGTTTTGTTTGGGTAGTGCAGTGTCCAAGTTAATTTCATCCTTAGTCAACTGACTTAAACAATCTGAAGTGTTTTGCTTAAATAATAGAAGATAGGTGACAAAAATGAGAATGCCTGTAGCATTTAGTCTCGGTTTACCCAGACTGCAGTGGAGCTCTTCTTCCGGCTGCGGAAGAGAGCCCCCCCCCCCCCCCCCCCCCCCCCTACTGCAATCTGGGTAAACTGAGACTACGCAGTTATATTTCTACCATGTTCAATGTTGTAGCTATGGTGTAAAAATAACACTAATGACATATAATGGCTTATCACTCTGATAAAAAATAATGAATATGATGAAAGACTTTAAGAAAATTGACAGGCATGTTTCCGTGTTTGTATATTGCAATATTAGTCTACTTTTCAGAAGATCAACTTTATGCTGTCTTTGGGACAGAATGAACCAGTTCAATTGAAATGAGAATAAATCACTTCTCTAGATGTCATTTTTCACTGGAGAGTTCTAAGGAAATTGTTTTAAGTATACAATATTTTTTGAGCCTTTTTGGAAATTCGGGGGCGAGGCAAAGTTCATTTGACAGACAATGAAGCTGGAAAAGGGGGAACACGTTTAAAAATACAGACGAGCATATTTGCGGGTCAACCTCGCACGGAATGCCGGGTATGAGAACGGGTCATAGGGCAAAGCCATATTGATGACGGACCGGCCTGCATGCTGTTTAAGAAACGTGGGCATTCTGTAGTTAAATTGAAGCAGAAATGTTCAAACGAAAGCTTTATGCCCTCGACCACCACAGTCCGGAAAGCGTTGATATTACAGGTAAGTTCCAACCTAGGCGTGTGTCTTAAAGCGAGAGCAGCGTTGACTTTTTAGCCGAGTCGCAATATTCCGCTGTGCATACGTGAGGATGGACGGCACATAGATAATGCGTGGCTTCCATACTCAGATATTGTTGCAGACTACATGCGTTCCAGTTCGCTGTTCAATATAATATTTTAACAAGTAGCGTACACCGATACTCACAATCTCAAAGACTCCCCCTATTTGCCTTCCCCTATTTGGCCATTTGCCGTTTTTGATGGTAACAGGTTTTGATGAAGCGGCGCGGCGCTCAGCTTATTTGACCTCAGCTAAGATTGCCAATGGAAAAGAAAGCATTGCAGCCACACAGTTGACAAGATATTGTCAACCGACAGTCATGCCTCTTAGATTTATTTTACAACTTTCTGAACTTAAATGAGTATCAATACGATTTCCGTGATATGTTTGTCGAAACGTCAAAGATTTACTGCTTTTTATTAAACTCTCCAACACACTAATAATTTGACAGTGGAACTGGAAGGCATGCCAAATTGGGTATCGTGTGCACTCACCATCTCTACACACTGTCTTCTAAATCATGTGACCAGCTCATCTTCAAAGATGTTCAAGAGAAGTAGCATTGAGATTCAATAAAATGAGTCAACTAGTAAAATAGATGTTTATTGTTTCAGTTTGTATCAACATTCCTGTGAGATGCTCACGGTCACACCCTGACACATATGAAATAAGGCTGATTTGTGGTGACACAGTAGTATTATAATATATTTTTGTATGTACATTTTGAGGAGACTTTTGGAAATAAATACTGCAGGAATCATGAAAATGTTTTTTCCATACCCCTGATGTTCAGAGGGAAACTATAATAATTATACGCCAAAGGATACAGCCACAAATAGCTGAGCAGCAGTAATAAAGACATGCACACAGACAGAAATTGTCAGAATTTCTGTAAGCAGCTGTAAAACGTTGTGACTACATTTCTGTTTTTAGAAACTAACAAATAAATGTACAATTCTGATCAGTGCACTGTGCAATCATTAATGAAATCTCAAACTCTGACAGGATCTCCATGGTGATGCAAAGGTTGCAAATTGCTTCAGAAATATATTCCTTTGTGCAACAATATTACACAATGTTTCTCTCATCACACATTATGACCATTTTATTTTTCTGGCATTAGATGAAAAGCAGTGGAGGAACTTGATTGTATGGTTAGAAGATCAGAAGATAAGATTGTATAAAATTGAAGAACGGAGCAGTCTGCGCAATGTAGGCAGTAGTGAATGGCCCACGGCTTTTGGAAAAGTAAGCTTTTGATCAGCCTGTAACCCTTATCCTGCCAGGCAGTATCACTTCCCTATCTGCCAAGTCAGTAATATATATTATCATATACCTACATTCACTTGCCTGTGTAAAGCTATGGGAGAAAGCGCCCTCAGATCCGTGCATTATTTTTACGTATCATGCCCCGGCCCGGTGCCCAAATATGGGCAATCGCGTGTATTTCTGAATTATCTCGATTCTGGTCACTACGCGCGTTGCTATCCGCAAACGTTCCATTCGTACACAAAGCCAGCGCGAGATTAGGAAAACGTCTGCTCACTCAGATCGTAGTGGCGAGTAGTGACAGTGGAGCCGCGCAGGTGACATCTTGTTTTATTTCTAAGTTCTGGTGAAATCCTGTGTATACTAAGTGCGTGCCTGTTCAGTATAAATTACAAGAAACTGACATCACGCTTTTGTCCTTCTTACACCTCGCTCGATTTCAACCTTGATCTCTGTTGGTCACGTAAATAGTACAGATTTTGCTTTGCGTGTACTAGAATTCTGCTGGTAAATAAATGACGTCATTATGTATGTCAATCCGCGACGGGAAGCGGCCATCGTATTTATGAAAAAGTGACACAAATGGCGATGAATTTTTGATATCTCACGCATTTTTATCTCCTAAACAATGTTGAATATTATGTAAACTACATATTTATCATTCCATAAGGTATATGATAAAACCTTTACGGCCCTGATACGGCTTTTGCGGCCCTTGGTCGTACTGCGTACGGGCCCTCGCACGCTCAGGCCCTTCCGCCGTACGACCTTGGGCCGCAAAAGCCGTATCAGGGCCGTAAAGATTATTACACCCCCCCAAATAGGACTATGTGCTCAAAGTGAAGGTGACTATTTGCATGACAACTAGAGAATAATTGGTCTCCTGCCTCCAGTGTACAAAGTCCCTTGTTTAGGTGCTG
This sequence comes from Ptychodera flava, assembly GCF_041260155.1. Taxonomy (NCBI): domain Eukaryota; kingdom Metazoa; phylum Hemichordata; class Enteropneusta; family Ptychoderidae; genus Ptychodera; species Ptychodera flava. The sequence continues at coordinate 12,117,347 of NC_091941.1, forward strand.
TTTTCATTACAAGCTTCTCCTAAATAATGTTCATAGTCAATTTTCTTGTTTGATCTGCAAATGACAATCATATGTTTGAATTCCCAGACAGACAAAACTCCATAAAAAGATAAGACAATTTTCATTATTGAAGGGCACATAAGTACATTTAAATCACTGCTTTGCCATTTATCAATTCTTCTTCAACAACTTTGTAAAATTGGAAAAATTTACAATGTAAAACAGGTAATTTGATCATTTTTAACTCTCAAATTTATCAAATTGAAAATAGTTCTGAGTCATTTTTAGTCAAATGGTGACTCTGCAGCCTGCTATTGTCATGCAACAACTTACCGTTGATTCCTCAGGGGTGTGCGACATTTAATATGTGAGGCATGTATGAAATGAAAAATGGTATTGAACATAATCTGTACATAATTTCCCCTAATTGGCATGGGATATGCTATAGCAAAGTTCGTCAGTAAAAATTGTGTTCACAGTATCAGTGTTTTCAGGGGACTTCAACTGCTTGTCTTATTTAAAATGCAGCGTATATCTCAATGATTTAGACAAACTTGTAATATTAACTTGGCAGTATAAGGATTAAAACACACAAATTTTCAACAATAGGCATATCTGTGATGTAGAATTTTTCAAGATAAATATCTGGAACTGTCCTTTTGCAATGTTGGCTGTCGCCATTGTATGTGTACATGAGTTAAAACTGTATTTGAGCATGATAGGATCAGACCAAAATTCAAGGATGATAGGGTGGATGGAATGGAAAGAGCGTTATCATTACGATAAATTAATACCTGCTGATTTGATTGCCAGTCTTTCAATAATACAATTACAAGAAAGGCAGTTGATACTATTTAGTCAGATTTTTGTCAATGTGACAATTCAAATGTCTTCATGACACTCTTAAAATTTTTCTCTGTGCTTCCAGTACATGTTTCTGATAAAAGTTGAATGTGTTTAAGTTCCTGACAGATTTACAATGTCCAGTAGATCCAATGGAGAGGACAGCGGTTCTTGACTGGCTCCTAGGTCACGCCGTGAGACTGGTGTATGGTGAGGATGGTAAGTCAGACATCCAAACCTGATTGGTGCTTGGTTTTTCCCAAATCCAAATTGTGTTTAATGGTTCATACACGGTCCCTCCACAATTTGTGGAGGGACTGTGGTTCATAGAGTCAGTATCAGTGTGACAGAAACAGCAGTCATGCACCCACAATCTTTTGTCGTACAAACATCTGTTTTAATGGCAAAAGTATTTTCACAAAGTCTGCCAGTTGTGTTTCTTGGGATCTCCATGGTATATCAACCTGTCCCCCTGCAATTCATCGTAAACAAGTCCAAATCACCATTGATAACAATAGGTTTGGGCCACACCATGGAGGTGAAAGGGTGTTTGGTCAATCACATCAAGGGAAATTGGAAATGGTACCATGTTCCCATGTTCCCAAATCATAGCAAAAACACTGGATAGTATTCCATTGCCATTTACTGGTCTCTCTGATCAAATAGTAGATTTCACTGACTTAAAGACTCCCCAAAAAATAATGGCTTGAGATTGCAGACTTCAAGTTTATTTGGTTGCCCTTGTGATCATATACAATTTTTGTTGGACAATTGAGTGTTTCTGAATATATTTCTGTGAAACCAAATCGAGTACAGTGAACCATTCAATTAATTTCAAGAAATTTACCTTGATTAAAGTTTATGAAACATGCTATGTACATTGAAGGCACTATGATATAGCATTATTGAAAGTCATTTAGCATTTTTACTTTAGTCAATCACTAATCTACATATTCAATGAAATTTCCTAATTAAGGATATATATATAGACTTGATCAAAGATGAGGAAACTTATATACTGATACAGGGGAGCATTTCAGTTCATATCTGGTTGTGAACAATTTCAAGGCGAGATGAGTTTGTACAGTGTTTACAGTTGACAGTTAATGAGTACCAACACAAAGTTCTCATGTTTTTTTCAGTTGAAAAGTATAAAAATGCCAAACCTGTAGAGAGAAGTGCAGATGGGAAACCTAAGGTGGCCAGTGATGATCCATTTCAACATTTAGACGGTGAGTAACATTTATATTGAGGTTCATATTTTGCCATCAGGTCCAGTTGGTCAACCCTTTACCTGCCAGATGTATCACTTCCCCATCTGCCAAGTCCGTGAAATGCGGTATTGAGTCAAAACAACAGGTATTTTCACCAACTTGGTTTGGTATGTTATAGCAGCTTTAGTTTGTAAAAATCATGTTTACAGTATCTCTGTCTTCAGGGACCATCAAATCTTCAAGTCTTTGTTAAACGTGCACCATATGGGACATGTTTTGCTTCACTAGTTTTAACCAAGTTGACCTGATGGTGAAGTATGAACTTGTCAGGAAAAGGGTTAAAATTAGTAAAGCGCAAAGTCCCATTTGGTATATTTCAACAAAAACTTGAACATTTGAATGCCCCAATTTTAATGGATAGATCATTTTTTTCAGAATGTATCTCATTAGACATAGATTGTACAAAGTATGGAGGATGCTGAAACTAAGTGGACTTCTGAATTCATTTTCATTTTCTGAAAATTTCTTTGTGCAAAATCCATATTACTGTTTTCATAATAATTTGTTTTTAGCTCACATTTGGTGTACCAATGTGACGTTATTGTATAAGCTGAATCAGTTCATTTGCATCTGATTTGCATGTCTGTATGTCTGTATATTTGTGGGTATGTGCGGATGTATGTCCGTCACACACAAAGGCTCCCATACCGCCAAAGCTACCATCTCAGTATTTGGTGTACAGGTAGATGCAGGGGTTGAGATGTGAATTTGTTCAAATGAACACAACAGTGTCAAAAATGTGCAAATGAGGTAAGAAAAGTGAAATCCTGCAAATGTGCAGGAGGCATGCCAGTGAGAAACAGGCAAACTCCACTGATCTTGACTCATTTCTCACGACTCATTGAGTCATTGTTTATGAACTGTTACATATTAACAGACCAGCTGCAACAATAGACAGTAGATGGGGGAAGACCGTTTATACTAAACTAAGAGAGGCTTGTTTCTGCTATGCATGTTGCTAAAGTTGACCTCCAGTACCTAAAGTTAGACCTTAATTACTTTTGTCATTCTTGTTTTTCTGGTTTAAATATTTCTTGTTGTTTTTCTGGTTGTACTGTGCAGAAATCATTGCCATAACATCAACATAGAATTTTCCTCCACTGAACAGATAGAAACAACATTTATTGTTGATCATTGGTAACCCATACTGGTATATACCAATTCTGATCAAATTTGAGCGACACCGTATAATTGCGGTATTTTTTAACTATTATAGACTATAGTCTATAGAAGCTATTGGAATGGGTATCCGTCCGGCGTCAGTCTGTATGTATGTATGTATGTATGTATGTATGTCCATTTGTGAGGCGTCCGTCCACTCAAATATCTTGAGAACCGCAGTACTTACTGATTTGATATTTGTTGTGTAGATGAAAAATATGATTATGATAAACTTTTTTTTAATTTTTTGATATTGTTGAACATATGCAAATTAGCGCCATAAAAGGCATTTTTGGTAAAAAATCTTCATCACAGCTGGTCAGACAGCTCTGTTATTTGGTGTACAGGTCCCTAGGGATAACCCATCATAGGTTTGTTCAAATTGTGATGAAATATGCAAATCTGTATTTTTAAGGAATTTTTTGGTCATTTTTGGTCAAAACTTTATTTCATCAAGACCACTCGTCTGACAGCTTTGATATTTAGTATACAGGTTCCTACAGATGAACTAAATATGATATATTGAATATATAATGAAATCTGCAACTGTGTATTTTTGGTGCAATTTTTGCCATTTTTGGTCAAAAAATGTGTTTTTAAAAAACTACTCGTCTGATGCCTTTGATATTTGGTATACAGGTTCCTAGGGGTTGTCTTAATGTGATATATTGAAATTTGATGAAATCTTCAATTTTGGGGTCAATTTTTGCCATTTTTGGTCAAAATATTTGTTTCTCAAAACTTACTCATCTGATAGCTTTGATATTTGGTATACAGGTTCTTGGCTTTATCTTAATGTAATATATTGAAATTATGATGAAATCTTCAATTTTGTATTTTTGCAGCTAATTTTGCCATTTTTGGTCAGGCTATCCTGAAATGAGCTATCAAAGATATCCACCTTCTTCATCAATACATGTGTCACAAAAAGTCATTCTCTACATAACACAGCAGAGCTCTGTCGACTGTTGGGTTGCGTGTTTTTTCAAAACCGCTGGTCAGACAGCTTTAATATTTGGTTTACAAGTCCCTAGGATGACCTTAGTGAGATAATTTCATACAGTCAGGAAATACTTAATTTTGTATCCATGTCTATTGTAGCTTCAGGGACTATGTTTGTTTTTTGTGTTGTAGCATATCTCTTACTGGCAATTGTGTGTGTTCTCGATAATTTGGAAATAAATGTAACTTGACAATAATATAAAATTCTAATTTTTTTAACCCATTATTAATATAAGGCTTTAGTTATATTTTGCTAGATGCTAAATTATCAACAAGCAATATATTTGGCATTCACTTTTAGAAGAAGGCATTTTTGACCAGAGCAAAGTAACCCGTCCACACCAAGTTTGCTTAAAACATGTCCACAATTACCAATGATAACAATGGGTTTGGGCAAACCATGACCAACCCACGTTGATGTATGTGTCTTTTACCCTCTTGCAGTTAACAGCCCTGAATTCAAATCTGGGTTGATTTCACTAGCAACACAGTTGAATATGCCTCGACATGAAAACCCAGTGGTTATGTTGAAAGCCATCGCAATCTTGATCCAAGACAGACTCTCTAAAGATGCCATAGCTAAAGCTGACAAAAAGGACGAGGTAAGCAAAAGATTTTGTAAGTAACCGTGACAGCCTCTTGAATCTCCATGGAATGATATAAGGGAAATATAATCGTAGAGGGTGATAATGTAACGTTGTGGACAGATTACCCAATATGTTCAAAATCATGTACAATATGGTTTAGGAGTGCTTGTGTGATGTCTATCAGGCATGTGTCAAAAAAATTAGATTCACTGTACATGGCAAATGCACACAGGAGTACCCTGCTCTTGGACAAGAAACATGATAACATGCAACGTGAAGGTAACCGCTGATGATAAATCATGAGAAACAATGGTTGTAGATTGTAACTGGTCTCTTATTGAGGTAAAAACATGGACATGACAATACCAAGTATTTGTTGTATTGAGATTATCTCAAGAAGCAAGACGGTTGGAGATGACCTTGATCTTTGTGTTAATAGTTCTGCAATATGACATATTAATGAATCATTCATTGAAAATCTTTCATGTATCAGGCCAGTCAAAACCTACCAGCCACCTATGGCATGTAATTCAGTAGAATTTTTTGCTTTTATTATTTCCGTGATTTGTTGATGGCATCAAATTTACTTTCCTCTTTCACTTGGGATGCGGAAAAGGGAACTTGTTTCTGTACAGTCCATGAATTGTCTCTGTTGAATTTTATAAAGTGGAAATATTTGCATTCACGGACAAAAGTTTATTTTGATGTCACTGGTCATACTTCTCCATGAGGAAAAAGAGATAAAACAGCAATTCAGTCAGGTTTTGATTTGTCATAATTTTCCTTTAGGGAATGCAACTACAATTGAAAGAAGTGGACGCAGGTTTTGAAATCAGAGGTAAGAAGTACAAGATCAGATATAATAATTGATACTTTGTTCTTCTAGTCATTAGTCTTAGTTAATGATAATATAGAGCATATTTTTCCCTACTACCTGTTTATTGAAACAATTTAGTAGAAATAGTATGTAGAGTTGGATGTCTCAGCAGATACAGAACCATTTATAGGTGACACAAGACCTGCACAAAAAAGATCTATTACACAGGCAAATTTTGTGAACAGAAAAACTTGAAGTTGAAGGTTAAGTCTGACTGAAGGTAGTGATTGTAACCATAGTGCATGGCAGTGATTACTACCATTGCAAAATGCAAATTGTCTTTCAGGGTTCCCGCAAAGATTTATTTATTTGATATTTGATAGTGTTCTCCTGCTATTATAAGTCATGTTGCCTTATCAGTTGTTGGGTCAGGACATGTTGTTACCTGTTTTTTGCTCTGTTGATAAATGTGCAAACACTCCTATGACCTGTGAAGCATTCTTGTAATCATAATTTGGATACAACTTTATCCAGTGTTGCGGAAATTATTATCAGCATGCAAATATTAGTACTGATAAACATTTTTCTATGCAAATGGCCCAGTTACAATAAGCTTCAGTAATCAAAGACCAAGGGTTATGTAAACTTCTGAACCGAACTTTCTTGGAGAAACGTTTACAGCATATGCATCAATTTTCATGTGTTGTGTGATGGATGCTTCTGATATTTTAGATAAGTGAATAATACAAACAAACAAACAAAGCGTAGTTTTTCAATGTTAACACAAAAGCATAGCTGTGTATGCTACAAACAAGAAAGCAGGATGTCTCAGCTACTGGGGTTTCAATGCTGCCCTCACTCAACATGCTTTGGAATACTTTTGTTTTTCTAAAAGACTGAGCTTTGCCCTTATGTATTTGTGCATTTCAGATCCAGCATTGTTGGAAGCTGCCAAGGTCCTCCGGTTATTACATATACAGGATCTCCGAGAATTACAAACAAAAATCAATGAAACCATCGTCGGAGTTCAATCTATAACGGCAAATCCAAAGACTGATCAACGTCTTGGTAAAGTTGGAAGATGAGAGCAGCTGCCAAAACTCTACACTGTTGCAAGTTTTCATTTTAGTTTCCTTCTCACATATAACCCTTTCACCACCATGGTTTGGCCTGATCCCATTGTTTTCTGCAGTAAGGTTGGACCTCTACATAGGCATATGGGGGTGAAAGGGTTAATGTTTACATAAATGCATAAGTTTACTCAGTGCAAATGTAAATCATCCAGTATCACCACTATGTGGTTTTTTCTGAAGCAGAAAAGAGTAGGGCATAGCATGAGCTTCTAGAATTAGGGGACTGTTTTGAGCATACAGGCTATGACAATGCAGATTTGGAACAATCCAAACCAACAAAACACACAAGAGCCATACACATCCATGGTAGATTTGAAATGGATTAGTTTTATTAAATAAACACAGACTGTCCATTGAAACTTATGATTTGAAAGATTTTCCCTGAAACTGTCATTGTTTAAAAGGCTGAGTTTTGACAGTCACTTTCATGTAAATAAAATACTAATATTCTTATCATGAAACACAATCTCTTAGAAATCATTACAAAATATACCATGGCTGTAGTACGTAAGTGAAAGAAATGAAATTAACACCATGTCTTAAAAAATATATGAAACCAAAAAATAAACGAACAAAAAAGAAGCTGAGGGCAAAAAGTGTGTAGCTCCATAATATGAATGACTTCATGAGAAATCACCGCTGGAATCTGCAAGAAAAAATGAAAAGTGGCCCATTAGTATTTGGATAAATTTGGTTTTATGACTTCTTGATTGATCAATAAGGCGCCAAATGATATTTGCTCATTTACACTTCACCAACACTCAGAATGAATTCATTATGAAGGTGCCATCACTAAAGTGGTGTCAGATCAATCCTCTATGGCTACCATCAGGCTATGTATTGTTTGTTTTGTAGTGATCTTCTTTCTTGAGAATCCTTACTGTCTTATCAGTTATTTTGAGATTCACAGGCCACATTATGCATATGCCATGGCTCACGTACATGGCACCCACAGCAAACTAGCTCATTGCTATCTTTCATATTGTACATTCTGTGCTGTCTCCTTGCAGAATTTATTATACATTTTTTCTTGTTTTCAAGTATGTCTAAAAAGATTTTCAAAATTAATCAAGTTATACAAGATGACCACATAGTCAACTTTACAAAACAAATCTCTGTTGTTGACATAACCTGCCAAGCAAAAAAGTCTTCAGATTCACATTAATCTGTAATTATGATAAGTGGGATTTTTTTGCCTTCGTCAACATTCTTTCATATCTCTGGCATCTGCTGTGTTGTCTCTTACTGATATGTACTGTCTGCTAGGATGAAATTCATAACACAACCTGGCTACACTATCATTGATCAAACAATGGCTGGGCGGGGTAGGCAAGATTTTACATAAGCTCTTTTTTTAATCTATATGTTTTTGAGTTTCATTGGTTAAAATCCAATAATCTTTTTAAGATTATTGAAAATCTTTGAATGTTTTGACTCAAAACACATCTCTCTCACGACAAGGTCATACAATCAATGATAGAGTTCTGTGTCAGGTTCTTTATTGGAAAAGACTGGTTCTTATGCTCTGCTTCAAGGGCCTAATACTTCTCTATTTTGGTGAGATCTTGTATTTCTTTTGTGTCTAGGGTTTATCATTCCATTTCTGTTGTTGATAGTGAAAAAGTAGTGGTCAAGTTAGAATATTTTTCTCTTAAACTGCAATGGTCTTGTTAATGTGTGCATAGAGATTATAGCGTCTTTCCTGGTCGCTCTGATTTCCTGCTGTACAGTTGAATCACTCCAAGGATTCATTGTACCACTTCAATGTTAAAATCATTGGCAGTGTCTGGTATGTACTATCAGTATAGGGCAGCCTTCATACCAGCTTCCTATGAGGACCACACCCCAGATACAGAGATGTGAACTACAAAAAATTCTGGTATGTGTGAAATGGTGCGAGGCAAAGATTTACTCACATTTTTATTCTACACAAGGCACTTCATTGCCGTGTTGATCAGTTGGGCATTTGCAGGTATGCCTGCCTCCGGGCAGGGGCAGGCAAAGGTGGCTACATTGTCCATTGTCTCTGGCACAAGCGTTGCTCCCTACAGAGATAGGAGGAAAAAAGCCACATTAAATATTTCTAGCTCAAATCCAAATGTATACTTCTCTACAGGGCAAGTGATAGGCACTTCAGTGCAAGAAATGCCTTATTCAATGACTTCATTTGATGTTACACCTGATGTGGTTTTCAAGGAGAATACTACTCATGTGTGCTGCCTGTAAATAAACAAAGGCCTAACCTCTCTTGAAGTCTGCTTGACTTCCGTCTGACCTTTCGTTCACCTTTCTTTGTTGGCCGACGACCAACAAGCGAAATCATGACCTGATTCACATGAACAGTGATTCTAGCAGCCTTTTGTCACACAGTGGCCGAACCAGTAAATCTGTCAATGTCCGTTCACAATGAAAACTTCAGATATTTCACTGGCGTACTCTATAATTATCTGATGTTAACTGTAGGCGCTATGTTTGTGTGTAAGAACCATAACAGTAGACGAATTCACAGATTTCAGAAACATGTGTACAGGAGCACCTCATGCTCTTATGGACAGACCATTAGGTCTTTGGAGGTGGGGTGTGAATATTTTCTTCACGATTGTGAAGTTTTGAAAACCCAGTGAGTCATGATATGCTGATTTTCTATTCTACGTAAACTGTCAGATTTATAATTTTTTCCCCTTTTTGCTTTGAAATTTTTTTTCTTCTGTCTTTGACCACCCCCTCTGAAGATCTAATGGTCTGTCCCTTATTCAACAGTTACATTTGATACCAATAGAATTGAGCATCTTTGCCAATTCGGCTGTTGCACATGGCTTATATGGTAAGGGTTGTTTGCTATTCATATGAATGAATAATTCTGGCAGAAAAAAAAATTCACTTGTAATTTTCAATGAATTGATGAGAAGGAGAGCTTGGTTGTCAATAACCAGATGAAGGCAAAAGTCCTGTTGGTTGGTTTGTAACTGGAAACTTGAATGTAATTTTTCTATAAGGACAATTCTTACCACTTGGGCATGAAGACGCAGCAGTGATTCCATAGAGTTTGCCGTTAGCACCAATTGGAGGCTGCATTGGTTTACCAAGATTTCCACCATTCATATCAACGGTCTGGATATTCTTCCTGTGAAATGTGATATTTACATTGAGTTTTGTTCAAAATATGAACAGTGATTACACATATGCTTTGATCAGGTTGAGATTGTCATTATTGTGGAAGGGAAATTTGATGGTCAAAATTAACAAAACAATTTTGATGATATACTAAATCACTAATTATTACTCCAGTATGTGCTGACTCAGTTACACCTATGCATAAGTCAGTAGTTCAATAGATTGACTCATCTGTGCATTTCATTGAGTTTGATTATTCTAACAGAATGTATAAACCCATTCAAAGTATTTGAACTTGTGTTGGGAGGAGTTCCTGCAGAAGTGTGTTGTGTTAGACTGAAAGGTTCTGCTGTGTGCAGGGAGGATGGTGTTGGGTCAGGGGTCACGGACCTGCTGAATGGTCTAGTAGGTGGTGTGTGTCCTACTGGTACGGCTGTACATAAATTTGCTGTAAAAATAGATAAACATATCAGTATCCAGCGCTAGGACCGTTCCCCCTTAACATACATATTTGTTCCACTTTGCATCACAAAATACATTTTTGTAGTACGTCCATCCCAAAAAGCCCATTCTGTAACTTGTAGGAATAGACAGTAATTGTCAGCACACCACCCCACAATCACCTGCAACTCTACCTTTCAAAGCAGAGTTGCCACAGTTATCAATTGTAAGACCTTTCCCTACCTTTCCCAGTCAGTCCAGTACAACCTGTTATTGACATTGGTCATGGCAAACGGATATGAAGCTTCAGTAGTGACAGTGTAACGAGTGCTGGCATCTCCACTCTGGCTGATGCACTCTATCTTGTTCTCACCTGTAACCAAATATCGGCACTCTTAGCTTTTACATTCGAACACAGAAATATGAATGTACATGATACACATAGCTGAGGGGGCACATACTAGCCAGTAGTCTTGGAATAAATTTGCTCTTGTACTGTATTAACACTAAGCGGAAACAAAGGACTCTTCCTAAAATCCAAGATTACTCCTGTTGGAAAGAGAGTGATATATCTGGACAACTGATTAGCTGATGGTGATATACTACAGGATAAGTTTTACATGGTCTGGTTGTTATCAAATAAAGCACTGGCACATACATGTAATCTGCCATTTTGGTTGTTCTTTGACACTCACGGCATGTCAGCAGAATTTCCACCAGTTTAATAAACGACTGTTTTCTTACCATCTTTGGCCACAAAGGGAATTCACTTGGTTTGTAAATTAAAGTGACTTTCTGTCATATATGGGGGAAAAAATTGCTTTTTCGCTTGCCATCATCAGTCAAACTGATTAAAGTTTTGTGATCATATGGATCTTTGATTCTGAAATGATCAGAGAACTTGCCTGCGTCGGCCCAACAGATTTGATGGTTGAGATAGTCCAGAGTCAGTCCATTAGGCACCTTGAGACCGGTGTCCACCAGAACTCGTCTGTCCGATCCATCTAGATTGGATGTCTCGATCTTTGGATATGCTCGGTTCCAATCAATCCAGTACAGATAGCTGATGGAGACAGTCACAGAAAGAAAGTTGAGAGTTGTGCGAGAGTTTCTCATGGAGATAAAAATCAGAAAAACGATTATTCCCTTAAGTTGAAAGTATACATTTCCAAGAAACCATTTCTGTGTTTATGCTCTACAAGAAGGATAGTTAATTATATAAGATGCGCAATATATACCTTCCTACTGGATCAACAGCTATCCCTCTTGGATTGACCAGTCCATCAGGGATAATCACTCTGCGATTTGAGCCATCCAGATTGGCTACTTCGATGGTATCATAGCCAGAGTCTGTCCAGTACATGTTTCTGCTGATCCAGTCTACGGCTATACCTTCGGGACTGTTTAGACCTGAAATAAAGCAGAGTTGGGTCACTATTGATCAGGAAATACTGCATAGAAAAAAAATAAACCTCAAATTTATCAAACGGGAGCTTGCTGGGTGGATTTACCAAAGATCTGATGTCATGTCAACATTAATTATGAGAAGATTGACCTACACTGCCTACCATATGTACGCAGTATTAATGTGTTGCTGGTTTTGTAGTCGTTTAGATGTCAACGCAAATTATGGACTCTTCTTACAGTTTTGTGAATAGAGTGTACATGCCTTTTGCAAGAATACATCGTACTTTTGACTAGTCATCTTGCTAACTCACATCCGAAAGGGGTTCATTTTTGTGATGTCACTACATCACAGACTCTGATAGAAGAGTCTATAACAGCACAAAGTTTTCATCCTTTGTATGCCAGTATAAATCTGAGTGTACACATGCTTGTCTCACATCTCAATTGTTTTCATTTGCACAGCAAATGAATGATTTACAATAGTTTGATCATGGAACAAATGTTTCCTAAGGGCCCTTCACTTCGTTCTGAAAGCAATATTTTTCACATGATCATCATCATTTAAAAAACTTTGTGAAACTTTGTGAACACCTGTATGGCCTAGGTGTTTATGAAAGAGTCTATGTTCATGGTATGCTAATAATTTTTGTTGGATAATCGTTGCTGATTTTCACAGAGTGGTCAACTTCACTGTTGCCTGTTGTTATTTAAGTGCCATTATGAACTTTCAGTGAGTTGGGGGCCTTTTATATCCCTCACTGAGGTTTAAAGAAAGTAAATTCACCAATAATGCTTCATTATCTCTGGCAAATGTTCATAAATCTGTGTCCGTTCACCAATCACATATCATTAACGGCAGGCAGGAAACTCACCTTTGTTTATTAGTGTCTCCATGTCACTTCCATCCTCGCCTGCTCTGTAGATAGCTTTACCATAGATGTCAGTCCAGTATATGTGAGAGTCCCTGCAGTCGTAGTCAACACCAACAGCTGTCTGTGGTGGCTTGATCAAAATCCTGCCAGCCTTCTCAAACTCATTCAATGGCATGCGGTACAGGGCCATGCCTTGGGCAAATATCAAGTAGGCGCTATCAACGGTAGACTGTTCTGTGAATTTGCAATGAAATATTCAAATTTGTACATTTATGTATTTTGTTAAGAATGACTGATATCCAAACATCTGTGGTCAGACAATTGCAGGAAGTGCAAAACTGCTTATCTTGTAAAAATTGCTCAATCAGAATTAAACCTTGACTTGCATCAGAAATTGAAAAAGATTTTGGACTGCCAATGGTCTTCATTTACTCAGATTTAAAAATAAATTTTGCTGTCCTGTTTGTGCTTCATGTCATATTTAATCAAATGGCATTATTAATTCTGAGTTTTGTCACAAAACTGTGAATTTGGAAAATTTACCCCACATTGAGGCATTCCCCTCCAAAACTGACATCAATAAGTACAATGTACCATAAACTACTGTACAGCTTTTGATCAAGTATGTCTCACAATGGCTCTCTACTCAGTGCTGTATGCATGCTTCAAGATACGTTGTCAGGTTTTTTTGTTTTCATAGAACGTGCTTGCTGTATTCACAGTATTTTGTACACGTACTTTAACAAGTTTGTGTCACGTGAGATGGTAAAGACAGTGCTAATGTCAACTGATGTAGAAATCTGTCTCACCTCTGCAGTCTCTGCCGTCGCCAACGTAACCAGGTAGACACTGACAATACGCTATGCCATTGCGCTCATTGCATCTAGCATATCTGTGACAATTGGCTCTACTGCATGCACTGTCTCCTGTGTTGTTTGAAAAGCAGATAGAACAATGTTTAGCATCCTTTGCTGTCAGCACCTTTCAAATGCATGGTAACAATCTACACACAATCAACTGGTTTATCCCCAACACTTTCCATGATTGTAATTCGCTCGTACTTGATAAATTGTTCTCCTATTGGTTAGAATGATTTGTTTACACATATTTACAATTACTTACTTTCACAATATAGGCCATCACCTCTGAAACCAGGTAAACATCTACAATAGGCGATACCATCCTGCTCAATACATTGAGCGTTGCTATCACAATCTGCTGTGTCACATCCACCAGCTCCTATGGATTGAAAATTACAATGCATAAAAGTATTACTGGTAATAGCTAGCTCCGAGGGCAGTGTTGCTAATTACTCTTCATTGAAAAGATATTATAAGGTGATAAATATGATGAATGATCCTATGAAATCAAAATTTTGTGTTGGAATTCAAACATTTTCCACATTGCTTCATATTGGTTTGTACAACTTTGATCCATAATGTGTAAAAGCACTGAAAAACTTCCAGTGACCATCATTGGTGCTGCAGTGTTGAAAATTATCATTGAAAGTCAACACGCAAACAGTTATAATAGCATAAATTATAAGTGTTATGATACGGCACAGCTGTGAGAACTAGAATAATGACATTTCTATGATCTTGGTCGATGTCCTTTTTCATTTTTTTTGGCGGATGTATGTGTGTATATGTGTGTGTGAGTGATTGTTTCAAAATGACTCCTTGTCTATTCAAATTTTGACTTTTGACTCACTTCGACATTGCCTGCCATCTCCGGTGAATCCTGGTAAACATTGGCAGTAGGCAGTACCTCCCTGATCAATGCATCTTGCATTGGGATCGCAACCCGCTCTCTCGCAACGATCTTCTTCTCCTGTGTGAGTGGAATATACAGAAAAAGTTAGAAACCGACACATAACTTCTACCAGTTGACAACAATGTTGATGCATTTATTTCACAAAATCTGTCAAATGCAAAGTCAATTCTTGTATCCCGATAAATTCACCTGCTTGATGAAAACATTTTTTATTTTATTGTGATGGAGATAAAGTGATTTTTGGTAAAATTCAACTTACTTGTACACTGTCTGCCATCGCCAGTGTATCCAGGTAAGCATTCACAGGAAATATCAGAACCTCTATCAATACATCTGGCATTCCTGTCACAGTTTGCTGTTTCACAACTTCTAGCTCCTGCACATACAGTCAGAAATATATCATGAAATGTGATAAAAATTCATCATTTCCTTGTCACGATAAAAAACTGGCATTGACATTGCCACATAACAGGTAGGTCACCCTTACCATATGTCTATCTGTGCAGTAGAAGTCATCAGTATCGAAACCGATGTTGTCTAGGAGATGATTTGTGTGCACCTTATCCAGTAACAACAAAGTTTGTTCACCCCTTTCCAATACTTTAGCATAGCAACTGGGTATCATGTGAAATGAGTCACAGCCCACAGCACAAGTGTTGATCTATATCGAATGCTAATTTCCAACACTAGTTACACTACATGAGCCTGACTTCATGGCCTCCAAAATGTACATGTTTTACCTTCCAAATTATCATTCACTGATTTACTAATAAATGCTGAATAAGAATAAACTTTCCACCAGCTCCACATCTTAGAGTTTTCACAGTCAGCTGATAGAGATAAACCAGTGCCCAATAAGTTGCTTGCTTATGCTGTACAGTTTCCAAATCATCTCTGAATACAAAACAGCCAAGGTGCACGGCAGTCAAAGGTCTGGGCCCTGCTACGTTTCTCTTCTGACCAGTGAACTTTAAATCCCCTAGTCCAATGCACGGTGAATACTAATGAATGGTATGCCACACCAGCAAACTAGACTGTAGGATTACTAAACAGATGTGGATACCACACATTTCATATATTAGAAATTTTTGTGACTTACGTGTGCAGCTCCTTCCGTCACCGGTATAACCTGGACGACATTCACAGTAGAAAGCTCCAACCTCATTGACGCATCGTGCATTTCTATCGCAGCGAGCAGTGCCAAGTCTACACTCATCTATATCTGTATACAAGAAGGGGTAACATATTTGAATGTTTAAATGCACCGAATGAGTGCCATGCATACACCATATTTCAATGTGGATGACGGTGAAATCATCAAAAAATATCTTTTGAATCGGTCAAATTTCAAAAATTTCTCAATTCTTTGCCCCTCTTTGTTATCAGATGTATCTGCTGGAAATCTATACACTTTAAAAAATTTTCAATGGGGAACAAAAGATTGTCAATGCGTTCACAGCAGTGTTCGCCTTAATGCGGAATCCGTGTCCCAGACGCAAACTTCTTGCATGGGATGCAAGTTGCTTCTGATGCACGAGTCCCTGGGACTCGTATCGTACACATTTGCATCCCGACAAGTAAGAAGTGGGGCTACAGTGTGTGTATAGTGGTATACTTGCTATGATCACGGTTTGATGCAATCTGATGATTTTACGTTAATATATTTGCGTGTTGGTGAGTTTGGTTTGTGAGCTGTTGCGTTGCATAAAATGTGGGACCCACAAAATATTTAGGGACCCCACATTTTCACCAGGGGTGGGTCCCAGGGACCCATCAATTGCCAACACCAGTGCGAGCCCTGGTTGACTGGCCTTCAGAGATCCACTAATATGAGAACCAGAGATTGAGAAGGTAAATTGGTTTCCAGAAAAGATTCAACATTTAGGAGTACAAAAAAATTCAAGAGTAACATAACATAAGACAGCAGAAACACAATTGTTTGCAATGAACATTCTCTTACATGCATGTCTAAGTTACTGACAGTGGGAAACTGATACCATGACAGTAGGAAACTTACCGTAACAGTTCCGACCACTGCCCTCGTAACCTCTACGACAACGACATTCATAGGAATCACCCTGAACCTGACAGTCAGCATTTCTATCACAGTCATTTGATTGACATGGGTTATCCGGTTGGTCTGTGAAAGAAAATCAAAATCAAAAGAAAATCAAAATTCTGACTGAAATATGTGAAGTCAAATCAGTGATTGAAAACAGCAAGTTGTTGAGAAGTCTTGCCTTGGGAACTATCTGTTTGTCAAGTCATATTTTACACATAGTAACGACATACTAGTATACAAGTCTTACCCGTGTGTGTAAAAGAGTCTGTACCTGGGTTACTTTAGCCTGAGTTAATTGTTAATGTTACCAGGTATGCCCATGGACTAGATTGAAATAGTATGGTTCAGCGATTCCATACCACATGACCTATGTTCCCCATTTCATGAAAACACCAGTCTGTTTCATGAGAGAGTAGTACCTTCTCTATGAAATGTATACTATTTAGTGTAATGCTTAAATTAAGTACTGAACTGCTATTCTTTTCATGGTACTGTATCAAATGATGACGATACCATGAGAGTATTGTGAAAATCAGTGCCTTCTTTACTTTCTTTCAGCTGGATTCTCCTGAACCTGAGTTCCTTGAGAATCACTTGACAAGTCAAGATTTCAAAAGGTTGCCGATTTTCTAAATGCTTGTAAAATCGCTGATTGATTTTTTTGTTTTCCAAAAGCTGAATTTTGAATGATTTTCCACTATCATATCTTGATTAGCAACAAAGTCAATTATTTACAACTGCTGCAGCTATAAAACATACCACAGTCCTGCACCATGTACCACCAATCAGTTCATCCAGTGCCTTCTTACCTGTGCTAGGTGTAACTTTACTAGTCATAGCATATCTCAAGATTTGTTCGTTTCTGTCGTACACAACGTAATTTCCCTGGATGCTGGACCGCATTGCCTTGATGAGACTCTCCTCCTGCTGTGGGTTCCTGACAATACACTCCTCATACTCTATGGTCTGATCCACTGTGAAATCAATGGACCTATCATTGCCAAGGTGAAGGGTCCTCTGTGAGAAACTTCTGATAACACCTGTGGACATGGAAGGAGTTTGTTTGTTTCAGTGGTGTGAAATTCAATACAGGCAGAGCTCTATGGCTTCAGTTACAGGCTAATTACATGTGTTTGGTTTATATTTGCCTTCAAGATAGATATTGATGTTAAGCTCAACCAAATTCACGAACTGATCATGTTTACACATCAAATGCTTTTTTCAGTTTCTTCTTTTGGTAGCAAGTGTTACTGATGAAGTATTTAAAATATGACCGTTCACTATTAAAATGGCATCAATTATATTTACCCTCCCTTGATCAGCCATCCATGGCTTTGATTCCCATGCCATTCCTCCCCTTCACAGTACCACTTATACTTTTGATCACCTTAAATCCATTGTTTCCAATGGCATGATCAGCCCATTAAAATGGCAGGGGGAATGGGGATGGCTGTGGTTTTGGAGGGAAGGTAAAATGCTGTCTGCTGAAATGAAACTATGGGAAAAGCAAGAATGGTTGTTTCCAAGAAATACCTGGTGTATTGCGGTTGTATGTATCTTTATAGTCATCCATGGTGATTCTATCATCAGCGGATATTTGAGGCAGGGTTCCATCAATTTCCGCAGTCATCCTCATGTATCCCAGTTCATCGATTCCGGTGTATCTCTCCTTGATTATCATACTCTCACCAGTCTCAAAGATGAGATTGGCAGTTCGCGTTAATTCTCCACCTATGAGACAAAACACAAAGACATTCAAGGTCGTAAAAAATAACATATTTGCACAGAAATAAAGTGTTAACAAAATGTGGCGCTCTAGTAGGCATTTGTAACTATGATTCTGTATCATTTTCGCAAGCATATTAAATGCATCAGAGCATCAAGAAAGACTATAAATTGGACAAAAATAAGTGTGCATTTCAATACCTGATGCTAATTAAATTTCAATAACATAAGTTAATGTGAGACGTTATTTATGTTGTTCTGTTTACTGAAACATGTTGAATTATCAATCACAAGAACTCTATTCACACCTTGCGTATGCACGTATATCATTATGCTGATGACATAGGTAATGCCAAGTGGTATGTACCGCGGATTATGTCATCCAAGCATTTCATTGCTTCATCTAAATGCGGAAGGGAGGAAAGTACTGACTACTGACAGTTTACCATGTTTCAGTGAGCAGAACAACGTGAATTGTTACTCGAATGATAGAAAAATTCTGAAATAATTCAAAAGATGGTGACTTTGTCCCTTTGACAAACTAGAATGATTGACTAACCTGTGATTTCAAAACCATTTCTGCCTTTGCTCGCAGTCATGGCAAACATCCAGCCAACGAGGGCGCCAAGTGGCTGCATGGCTTGCATTGGGTAACCAATATTTGGGGGGATGCGACTGACAGCGGTGTAAGCGCGGCCCTCATTAGTAACTGCGTAGGCGTGCAAATCAACTCTGTCAATGTCAATGCCATTGACAGTACCAGTCATTTTACCATTGACTCGCTGTGGTTTGTCTGAAATAAGAAAGCAGTTGGAAATAAGCGTTCTTACAATGCTATTTTGGAAATCGTTTTAAGAAGGATGGACTTGTACTTTGTCCTGTTATTGAGAATAGCCCTCTTTTTTCCAGGGAAGACCAAAAATGTCAGTTGGATTGATCATGAGAAGAGAAATGTGTGACCTCATCATCACTGTTGTACTAATGACCATATTGCTTACTTGTGAAAATTTTTGAATGCAAAAAAATATTGTCCTACATTCTGAATATATATAATAAGTATGAAGCTCAGCTTATATCTAATATGATAACAAAGCAAGTACATTTAAATGTTTTTATATTCTGAGTGTTTTGGAGACCATAAATTGATGTTTTTCATCTGTTTTCCCAAAAATTTTTGATTCAGGTGAAGAATTGTCTTTGCAAGCATTCTGAGACTGTAATTTGGCACTTTATTTGATAATTAGACGATTTTTCATAGTACATATGACTATCAGATTGAATTATATACACTTACTGCGTTCAAGACAGATTAATCCGTTTCCATAGTAATCTTCAAAGCATTCACAACACACAGCATTAGCTGCACACCGTGCATTGGGGCTGCACTCTCCGCAGCGTTCTTTGCTATCATCTATGTCAAACACGTCCACATCAAAAATGTCGACTGAAAATCAGAGCACAAAAGGCACAGGTAAGGATCACAGCTGAGCTGAATTCAAGTACTAATGGACGGACAAATGGGTATTTTAATAGTGGTATGATTAATGGGACAGTTACTGTAACTTTTGATGAGTTTTTCATTTTTTTTGTTGTGTGTATCAATTAATTGCAAGTTCTTGTTATACTCCCCAATGCATGTTGAAAGACCCACTATTCAGCTCATCAATACAGTATATATATATATATATATATATATATATATATATATATATATATATATATATATATATATATATATATATATATACATGTAACAATTGATTGGTTTATTATTGATCAGTTTAGATTATAGATACACTGTAACAACTGATTGGTTTATTATTGATCAGTTTAGATTATAGATACACAAACAACTGATTGGTTTTTACCAGATTCCGATGGAACGATGTCACCTTCTTCATCTCCGGATGATATGTCGGGTGCAAAGCCAGAGGATTGTGACGGATCCACCACATTCCTGTCACCCATGTTTTCCATTCCAATCTGCCAGATCCAGAATCCTGCTTTATTGACATTGGACCTCCTGGAATGACAAGTGACAAGTTGGAATGTTAGAAACTCTGCTTTACAGTATAATTAAGAAACCCCAAAATGTTGCAGTTGCCTGTTTCTAGTTCAATCACATGTATCTTCATACAGGTATTTATTTGCACTTGTTTGTATCAGGATTGAAATGCTTATTATTTGGAATTTCCATTAAAATTTTTTCATTGATGTTCATTTTTCATTTCAGACCATTTTTTCAGCAACATTAATAAAAGAAGACCAATTTTTTCAATATGACCGAATGACCTTGCACCTAATTTGGTTAAAATGGTATTTTTTAGTGTCTGTGGTAATTCTAATGGATGGCAGAGCGAAAGCATAATCAGTTAGTATTAAACATAAATTCAAATTCTCGAAGTTATAGCCACAACATTGCAGAAATTTATTACTATACCTGCTTTCTTGGAAAACATCTTCTGTCATGGAGTTGTCTATGTTGAAGAACCTTCGTCTGTCTCCAGCGTAGAATCCAATCTCAGGCCATGCCAGGCCATCAGTGGTTAATTCTGGATCCTTGTTGCGGTCATCGTACAAGAACACGGCGTACGTGTTCTTACCGTCATTGGCAAGGATAAGCTGGAAAGTCATCACCTGGGAATTTGCAGGATCAAAGGTCATTCAGTGTAGCGTTTGATAATTATGATAAATCAACAATTGTTATACTCAAAAACTACATTATATGGCAATTATTAACTTCGTACAACTTTAAAATCTTTTAAATGTAACAATGTGGCAAAATTGCCCTGGCTTACTGTTTGACCGCCATCCCTCTTGTAAATAGCGATTTCCTCCCACGTGACTATCAGTAAACTATCCGCTTCGAAGTTGCTGTCACTGAAGTACCTGCGAATTTCTTGGTTCGCTCTCTGGCGGTAGGTGATGTCGTCTGTTTCCCGGTACCAGATGTTACCAGTCTGTCTCTGGTCGCTAAAGACAAGGAAAAATTGCACATAAAAAGGTTTTTCTCCAGTTAATTCTAAAATCGGAATGGCACTTTACATGTAAGTCGATCTTCGGCTACATTTGTCCCTCCTGCCCTGTACACTCACTATGTTGCCTCGGCCGGTTCATAACACTATGAGTAGTCCGTAGATAGGTATCTAGACTTGGTTCAAGTCGGTGAATTTTAAAAAAAATAAAATCATCTATAATAGTTTCTCTTTTCTCTCCTATTTCGTACAAATTTAACCTATTCCGAATTTGGGAGCCCTGACCAGTTTTCCAGTTTTCCCAGCGATATAGTAGGTTACCTTTGAGTCTGCGCAGTAGTGAGTTAGTTTCTGCCGGGTGAAACTCTCCTGTATAGCGTTCACCCAACTCATAGCATCGCATCCACTCCACTCATCGCGTTCACTCCACTCACGCGTTTCACATGAAAATAAAACACAGATCGTTGCGTTCACTCCATTTACCAATCACAGACTTGAACCAAGTCTAACCATAGACCTGGTTTTTCTCGAGGGTCTATGGTCTAACAAGTACCGGTAATATCGGAAAAGCGACACCATCGTTCAAGACGACCCTCTTGTAAATACTGTATTGTCATTACCTATATGTTCCTTGGACCATGTGACCAGGTAAATTTTCGTTTTACCTTGAATGATACTGGTTATTAAACCTGTTTTCATTGTTCATTCAAACCTGTAGTGATTGTGACTCCGTCAATAGAGCACAACCGGAAATTGAAAGAGCACTGGCAAGATATGCCAGCTTCGTCCGCGGGGATTTTATATAGTCATATAGTTACTCTCTCCGCAATTAGGGGGATCGACCCCCATATGATAAACCAGAGAGAGAGAGAGAGAGAGAGAGAGAGAGAGAGAGAGAGAGAGAGAGCGAGAGAGAGGGGGGGGGGTGGCGGGTAAGAAGAAGGAGAATTGTTTGATATTTCAATTGCAAACTACTAAAATCAAACTCCTGTACAGATATTGCATATAAAATCAATTCAATCTTTTAAGACGAAAAAGAAGAAGAAAAGAAATTCACAGAGTCGACCACTTTTACAACCATAACTTTCCTAAACTTACCTGTTGTCCAAGTCTACCATAAAAGGTGCGATGAGTTTGATATTGGTGTCTCGTAACTGTGTACCAAATGGATACGGAGGATAGCCCTGAAGACCAGGTGTGAAGGTTAGTACGCCATCAGTGTTCAGCTGCAAGAAAGGAACGACGTTGTTTGTAAAACCATAGGCCCTCAAGCAAACCTCCGTATCAAGTTTATGCAATGCCAAAAACACAGTGCGGAAGTTGTTGTTGATATACTCGTATATTCCGTGGGAACAATGAACTTCTCGAAACGGTTATTTACTTTGATCGATTAACACGTTAGTGTCAATGACCAAATCTGCATACGGTTTTGCGTAAAAGAAACGTTTCGCAACTGCGTCCATGCCTTCTTTGAGCTCAAATACGCAACACAAAGTTCAAATGCGCCACCAGTTCTGCTACGCCTGTTTTCGACGTAGCATATAGAGCAGTTCTTCAAATGCTTTCTTCGTTTTCAGGAGCAATTGTGGGAAGGACTCTTTCGGGAAACGGGTTCCGATGTACCCTACATCTTTCTTTCTACCTCCATACCCTTGTGAAGCGAACGTTCTTTGGAAAAAACTTTTTGATGTCGTAGAGGGACTAAGGGACGTTGAACGAAGAACCCAGAAATAAGTTCAGCTAAGTCACCCGATTCAGACATCAATTACTCCGATAAATCGTCGATACCCAGTTTAAATAGGGTCGACAAATTGCTTCCATGTCACAGATAACATTCATAAATCACGCTTTACAATAGGATTTTTATTTTCGTTTCAATAAATAAATCTGTAAGATTGGATTGCTCGTGTCGACCCTTGAATCCACGTACGTCGCGAATGTAGACTATCTGGTTGTGAATATTCTAGACTATTGCAGGTAAAATATTTGGAGTGTGACGTGAGATAAAAGACACGATATCTAGCGATGACTATGCGCTGATCAGTCATGCATTTCCATACAATGGTTTTTACTTATTCGAGGTCAAACTCACAATTGTGGAATTGATTCGCGGCCCAGTGCTCTAAATTTTCTCCGGTGTATTGTTTCCTCCAGTGGCAGTATTGTCGGTTTACCCGTGGCTCTATTTGCACGAAGAAAAGCTGGCAGGGTATTTGCGCAGTTCATACACTTTGCGGTTCGGTAGCCCGAACAAAGGATATACTTGTTGACAGGAAGTTTACTTGAAGTTTGTAACTTCATGCACTGACTACATGTTCATGTTCACGGTCACGCTCAAAAAGGGGGCACATAGTCACTAGTACACCCTCTTCCATGAGCTTAAAACTGTCGCATCATAAAAACCTTGAACTCCTCTTTTAGAGGGGTGCGATTGCTTCACGCAGCTAGGATACCTCAGCGCGCAGCACTCTATTACGACTTATTCTTGAGATTGTCTTCTCAAACCGATGAAGTGATAAGTTAATCACACAAGATAAGGACTGAAAAGCGCTGCACACTAAAAGTTGACCCGATGATATCGCGAAGGCGTATATACAAAGGTGTGCATTCGTGCGTTACTTTTCAAGCCCCGTGCCTAGACGTACTTTAAAGTGCGAACAAAAGAGAAATGCAAGAAAGTTCACAATACCCCCAAAGCGTTATACCTGTCCAGTAAAGAAAACGAGAAATCTACTCACATAGACTGTGTAGTGGGGTTCGTCGTAGAAACTTATCGGTGTTTCGAGATACAGCTCGACCGTCTCCACGTCTCCTCTTGGCACGGCTTGGTCTCCAACTCGATCCCCAAAGAAGTAGAACTGATTTCGGAAGACAGCGTTCACCTGGACAGAACAGAGCAGGAGAATTGCCGCAAGCCGAAGTACACCGGCGGTATCCATTTTCGCTTGCGGAAGATATTATGAAAGTGCACCGAGGGAAAAGGTCGCAGTTTGAGCGGATGATCAAAGCCTCGAAGATGAACTCAAGAAATAATCTTTTGAATATATATCTCAGGACAAAGTTTGAGGACTCTTAGGATCAAACCATTTGAAGCGGGGGTGATAAAGGGACACACTGTTAATAGTAGTGGATACTTCAATGTTAATGCAGATAGGCAGATCCAGGAAAGTAATTTAATCTTCCTCGATCGTATTTCATAGTGAGATCGGTTTGGTGAAAACTAGCGTAAGTTTGAAACGTTTAAGATAGCTTGATCGTAAATCGAGGTGTGCTCCACCAAGTGGTGCATCCCGAAACCGACTAAGAGGTCACCGCTTGGCTGTGATTGGCCAATGTTTACAGGTGTGAACATCTACTCTTAACAGCAAAGCCTTGTTAGACCGTCACGTGTTGGGTAAGAAACAGGATGTTATAGAACCGTGTCGCTCCCATCCTGCCTGAAATAAAGAATAGCGAAATGCGTGGACAAAACTGAGGACAAGTTGGGTACGGTTTATTGCCACAGCGAAATCACAGACAAAAGTGGCCATTATGAGACCTCTAGAACCAATATACATCCAGGCCAAGACAACGTGGTATTTTTGTTCTTTATGTTCAAGCATAAACGGTAGCCACTGTCAATTGTTTGAACGACCACGGAGAAATAAGAAACTCGTTTTTTTACCTCTATGCAGCTACCTAACTAGGGCATATGTACTAGCAAGTACTTGCATAGCTAGAATATTCAGGGGTTTCTGTGTACGTCAAAAACCAGGTTTCTTTGTATATTTTACCTCAACTGCCTCCATGCCTCAACCATGGAGGTAATTACCTCCATCTCATTACCTCCATGCCCCCGATCGTGCACAGACCGAGTTTTCTCGCGGGTCTCTAATATGTGTGGTAAAGATGTTCTTTTGTTTTGTAAGCAGACCCTTGTCGAACAGGGATATCACCAACACACAACACACAATAGAATATAAAGGCCTTTGTTTGCAACGAACAAGTGTCTCAAAGCAATTGTCTGCAAGAACGGAAATGGGATCATGCTCGCGTGATACATTTGGATGCATTTACCGTGCCAGTAGCAGTTACTCAAATCGCCGTTTACTATCTGAATGCAGTACTTCCATAGGATAGGAAGGATAACAGACCCTATCTCACCCCGGGATCTCACCACGCTTCGTCTCGACTGGCTACACCTACATACCTAACGTGTAACGTCAAACGCCGTTGGCATTTTTTGTCATGAACAGGCAACCAACTCTATGCGGTTTCTTATCTATCATTCCATCACAGTCACCTGTGTTCTATTCCGCTCTGGGCCTATGCACCTCATAGACGTGTGTACATATGCTCAAGCATATCGCTCGTCTATGCGGTGCATAGGCGCAGAGCGGAACAGAACACAGGTGACTGTGATTCAATGGAGGTAGAAGCGAGACATGATTATTTTGATTTACTGGCAACGACGTGAGCATATGTTGGGTTTTTTTGTCTTCTGAAACCATAGTGGAGCGGAAGATGCTGAAACCACAGAAGCTATCTCACTTCTACTGCTCATACTGAAAATCTAGTGTGGTCCGCGATTCGAAGCCCCGGGTCTCGAGTCAATCGCTGGCCGACTTTCAAGAAACCACGGTTCCTAAAAAAGAAGGATGCAACGCATCTCTCGTCTCATGGACTTTATTCTGTCCGCGGAGTAGACTGGCCCCAGTCGTCTGGCTTTTCTCGGCAACTGAGTTACTGACTGATCATAGGTGTAGCACAGGGAAAAGGTGTCAGTCCCCTGTGGTGGGGAGGGGTGGGGGTTCTCTGTGCAAAGATTTAATTTAATTTATTTTATTAATTTTGACTGTGATTTGAAATAAGGATTTCGACTTCAAACCGTCTGACTGCTTTCTTTATTACCTACAAGTCCTCTCCTCTCCAACTTGTGTACACGCCACTCTAATTGCTCCCCAAACATTACCAACTTGCTAATCGGCTGTCCGTATCAGGGGATTAATTGATAAGTCAACACCACAGTCGTCCCACTCGCATAAGACGCGCCGGGCCTCCCTGGTGACATGCAGACTCGGCATCTGTGAAGGGACGCACTTGCAATTCCTAGCGTGTGCTTTTCAGAACTTTTACCTTTTTAATACTTCCGCGCACATGCTCTGCCCTGAGCTACATGCTCTGCTCTGATAGACTGATACTTGTAATCTCTCTCTCTCTCTCTCTCTCTCTCTCTCGTGTTCAATTTCACCACGGTCCGTGATTTAACCCATTTAAAAAATTGTGATCAACGAGGCAAGTCACCAAGATGCGATTTGTTGGCTACGAAAATAATGGCAATGGGAACCATGTCATGATAATTTCATAGTGAAAAATGGTGAAACTTGTTATTTCGTTAGCAGTGTGGTAATATTAGTCAGTCCCGGTATGGATTGCTGTTTAAAAGGGAGCAGACTGCATGAAGAGATGCCTGTCGGCTTTGTAGATTCTTTCATTTTTAGTTAGGTGTAAGGTGTAATACTTGTCAATTTTTATGGCATTAGCCTTGTTTTAATCAAATTTTCCTTCCGTTCAGGGCGCTTCATGAACGCGCGCCACAAAGTCGGGCGCCCCCTAGAGTGTAAACAGTAAGCACTTTCGTCTGAAAATTGATTTAGCGTTGTCGATGTATCCCTCACTACCACAGTACCATGTCTTGTTTCATCGGTATCCTAGTTTGTAAAGCTAAATGTCAGCACTTGAAAGTTTCTTTTGGACACACTGTCAGTAACCCGAAGCTCATTCGAAAACTAGAGTAAAGTAAAATTATTTGAGAGGCAGTTAGCTCTTATCATTGTGGCTCTGAGGGCAGCACACACTCACTGCTCAAAGGAAATGCACGCAAATCGATATTTAGGCATATGGCTCAGCATAAAAGAGAGACGAAATAAGAAATCAACGAAATAAGTTGAATCAAACGATAGTTTATAAATACATTTTGCTGAAAAAAAATGTTCGTTATCGAGAAAGGAAATCCTATAATCGCGGGCGGTTAAAGTAATAAGATTTGATAAGCTTGGAAGCCTACAAACTTGTAGTAAGCTCTGCCAGTATTTTGCAAAAGGTTAAGATAATAACACAAATTACAATCACAATTTCATTGAAATTGAGGTCACTGAAATGTCATCAGCTATCTTTGGCTTGTTCGTGATGGCTGTGTAAAGCGTGATAAATGGAATCGCCTCGGTTACTATGGCAGACTACGCTAATCGCACATGTTCCTGGGAACGACGGAATGTTTTCAGCGAATATTGTACAGCGCAATGAAATAAGAGAGGATCCAACATTCAGCGGTATTTCAGATGTCTTGGTGCACGTAAACATATGAAAAATAGCGCTGCATCTACAGTATATATGACGTCAATGCATCCTCTTTCACTCGATTAGGATACTTTTGGAAAGGTAGTTCGATGAAAGCCCATTTGAAAGAAGCCTTATCACTGCGCTCCAGAGTTTCGATTCAATCATGATCCAATCACGTGACAACGGCTTTCTGAGATTTGGATATCATTGTTGCAGCGCGTTGCTCGTCACCTCGCCGCTGGGCAGTCGACATTTGCAGCGTTTTGCACTCATGTTCCGTGCTTTCTGAATCTAGTCTTTACGCCACATTCAGAAATCACGCCAGAAACCCCTTGAACTTTGTTATTTAAGAAGACAAACACACACATTGCCAATGCGTGCCAGATAATTAATCTCAGGTTCAAGATTTTGGCTCTTTCCGTCTTCAACACTTAGAGAAACAAGCTCTTGCGCTTCGACTTTGTACTTTGCAGTTGACACGTTAGAATCTAATGGCGTGTATTTGGTTTTCAATCATATTCCACGGAGGAAGATAAATTCCCCCAGTTTCATTCGAAATCGTCTACACATAACGCTTTGTGACACGTGGATATACATCAAAAACTGGAAAGGGGACGATTCCTTTACTTTACAGAACAGTCGCCTTCCGCCAAAAACAGTCCCGGCTTTCCACATTCATTGTTTAATTGACGAGAGCAATATAGAAGGGGCATGAGCAAAGAGCATTCGTATTATGAAAAACGTCGTTCTTTCGTTCCGGATTTGCGCAATAACACAAGTAAGTGATGAGAAACCACATTATCGAGTTCTCACGCTTCCCGTTGGCAAATCCCATGCTCTGGGCGAGAATGTCCACATCTCTAGGGCTAGACCATTTGTTCAGGAAAGGCGCGGGCAAAACATGACATGAACATATTGCAGAGCAAACGATGCTGTATACCAAAAATTGCGGCAAAGCTGATTGTCGAAAGAAAATCACATCAAGATCGATTGTAAGAGGTGGGCGATTTCGGAAAAACGTTCATCCCATTAAAAACCCGAAAGACAAAGATGTGCCGACAAATTTTGAATGAGGCAAATAATTAATAATTTGCATCTCGGCCCCCTTTACCAAGATGTGATAGTGCATCTTATGGTTGATTTCACCCAACGTCAGTAGATTTTGAGATCCGACTTGCCGTTTAACAAGTAATGAAAAAACAATCTGCACTATCCCTTCGAGAAATAGAGACTGCCCCAGATCCGTTCCCCGACCCCCTGTTATTCCGTTGCTTTGAAAGAATTGCTTGCACGAAAACGCCCCCGGCTCTGAATTGGAGAAGCGGACAAGTGATTTAATACGTATTTCAACTATAGCAAGAACCTTTGATACGTTGTAATTACAAAGACTTCACAGGAGGAGACAAGTCAGTTGTTCTGTTTTTCAATGAGATCTTGGAGGATCGAGTCAGCGGGATACTATAAATTTGTGTTCAGTGACACCATTAAACCCATCAGGTCCGTTCAAATTCTACAGCGCCAACTGGTCATTTAGGCCAAATAAATAAATAAACAAATAAATAATAAATAAATAAATAAATTGTGCTGTTCCGATAACATGGTTTTCAAAAATAGGGAAGGTAGGTCGGCAGGGATGTTTTTTCCCAAAATAATTTTATTTGTAAATATGCACTTTTCAGGGATTCTGGGCGATCAAACACTGGCAAAACATTTCCAGAAAAACGTATCATACATATAAAAGGAATAAAAATATAAAAAACGTCCTCGATCAAGCAAATATCAAATGCCAGGTAACGAACACGTGATTTTACAGTGTTTCCTTTCCTTTTTTTTACTTCCGTGTTACGTAGCTCTAAAAAGTTTAGGGTCGGCGGTTAAAGATTAGGTCGGGTTATCGGAACAGCACACTTTTTTTCTTTGGCCTTTTTATACAAAGACATGCTAATTTATATTTTTTTCGAAAATTTATGCGTCAAAATGTGATTAGAATCATTAAGTAATATGATGTTTTCATATATAATATGTCACTATTGTAACTCAACGCCTATTGCACAAACAAGCTGTGCGTCGATCATAGAATCCCCATGGAAACGACCAAGGACGTGGTGTGCTGTGTTGCAAATTGACAGTTTAGGTTGTACAAGGAGTCCCGAATGGATCTGAATACAATGGAAATTCATATATATATATATATATATATATATATATATATATATATATATATATATATATATATATATATATATATATATATATATATATATATATATATATATATATATATATATATATATATATAATTTGTTAACATGACGCCGAACAGCAATGAGAATGTTTTTGTCTGGGAATGTGAGAGTATCAATGTATTGTGAGGGTTTAGGAGGTCAAAAAGGTCACTCCTCGCTCTATCCCCACCAGACACGTTTGTATGACAGACAGAGCGAGATTTTTTTTGTGTATGAAGATTCGACTACAGTCAGTGTAAGTACAGTTGCTGTCATTTACCGGTCAATTGATTTTTCACGAAAGGTGAAATTGAAAGATAACATAAATAGGTATCCATACATATCTCTTTAGCAGCCTCTTACAAATTTCCACGACGGGCGCACATTGCGCTACGTTTGTTTTCGATGTTAAAACATGCATTAACACGTTTAAAAGTGATTCAGACACCTTGTATTCATCTATGGAATAACTGTTCACACAGCCATTGTAACGTTGAGACTGAGCAGAGATAATGGGGCTGTATTTGCTGGAACCATTTTAGTATCGACACTGAAAAAATGTCTTCACGTCACAAAGTAGTCTCCTTGGTGATCAAAGGTTGTCAAGTACTCACAAAAATACAAAGACGAACTGATACCAAGTCATTCTCCCTTACCAATTGTCGTTGCCTATAGCTGTAGAAAGAATTTCCAGTCTAATACGCTTCATATAGTTACTTAATCTTATTTCGTATTAATAATCACATAATTCTGTATAATTTGTAAGGGCAACAGTACAGTGTTTATATGAATACCCGGTTCGACATGTTTCTCACATCCAGCAGCTTTGAAATTCCCTAGTGTATACACAAATGTAATATATTTTCAGTCCCAGACCGTTGATATTTAAACAAACAAACACAATAACAAAACAAAAAGTTATTATCATAAATGACAGAATGAAAACACCCGAGAAGAGGTAAAAAGATATATTGAAATTTTAAATTCATATAGCAACACGTACATGAATTTCATATTAACTATATATATATATCTGTATATATATATATATATACACACACACACACACACACACACACACACACACACACACACACACACACACACACACACATATATATATATAATATATATATATATATATATATATATATATATATATATATATATATATATATATATATATATATAAACATTAACATACACACAAAATATATACCCCTGTGGTGGTGGTGAATGAAAGCTTAGGAAAACAAATTGTTAATATTTTAATAGGGGAGAATATAATTTGATGTCGGAATCTCGACCAGCCTCTCCCAAAATCTACTTGTACATCCCTCGATTCGTCCATACTTCATTGATAAGAGTAATATTCTATGTTATACCATTTTGTAATTGTTTTAGAAATTATGTTCATGCTGTTTGACAGCGTGAATGACGGGTCATGAAAGGGCGTTCAACCCCATTCACATCGCCAATATGATTTCGAAACGCAAGGGAAAAATGACTCGGCTCGAATGGTTGCCAGGGCAACGGTCTCACACTTTACAATTACTGTGGAAGTGTGGAAACGTGCCAAAGTGAAGAATCGAATCACCAATTCAGTGACGTCAACTCTGATTGGATCAATGTAACTCGGTTGCTTCTCTAAATGATAGACATATTGATATGTATAAATATCTTTAAATATTTATCAAAAATGACAGATTAAAGAAACAACAAGTGTACCAGCCCTTTTATGTCCTAGAAGGTCCCAGGCAACGGAAATGCTTCACGTTTCCGAGGAAATCGCAGAAACACGACGAGTCAATAAAAGAGCTAGATGCTGAATGGATGTGTTGATTTCAGTTTTCAAACATGATTCTGTTTTCGCAAAAACAACAGGATCGCAGGATCATGTTCCATTTCAGCTATAGGTGTTGAAACACCGAGGATTGTTTTATCATCATATATATATATATATATATATATATATATATATATATATATATATATATATATATATATATATTAATATATATAGAGGCCATATATAGGCCATATATAGGCCATATATAGGCCATATATATATTTATATTTATAAAAATATGAAATTGCATTGAATTCAGATCCATTCGAGACGACTTTATGCAACCGAAATTGTCAATTGGCAACACAGAACACCGAGATTGAAGCACAGCTTGCTTGTGTAATAGACGCTTAGTTACAATAGTGTCATATTATCAATAAAATACATAATTATTGATTCTAATCACATCTTGGCACATACATTATGAAAAAAACTATATTGTAACGTCTCTGTATATTAGGCGTGTAAATTATTGTCGTCTGGTAAATTCTAACTTCTAAGTAAGACGCCAAAATTTATCAAGTTGACAATTGATCGACAAGTAGGCTTTTTGAGTAGGACTCCATAGGATTGAACACACAAAGACGTCTCAACCGACGGTTCACAAAGTTACAATTCTGGCTGCAACAACCCACTTGTTAGATGGAGAGTCGAGTCTTAGCTGCGTGTTATAGAAAAGACGATGGTGCAATCATTCGTATACAAAGGAGTCCAACGGTTGGCAAGTACTCACATACTATAAACTAATAGATACACACAGCGCCGTCCTGAGCACACCAGGGGTATGTAATTTCTGTAATTTCAAAGAAAGACCCAAACGCGTGTTTATCTGGATCGTCACAACAATATCGAACGAACCAATTACGAGGAAAATAATGGGAACTTGGGGGAGAACTGAACTATTTGTAAAATCGTTCAGATACCCAAGGAAGAGCCTCATGGTCATTCCCTAACATCATACAGACTCCAAGGATAGCAATGTGAAGTCATGATAAATCGGTTCACTGCGATGTACATGTAAGCACGATTGGCAAGGACATATTTGCAAAGATGCATTCAGTGTCTTGACACCTGCTCGACCGTGGTTCAGCGACAGTTGAAAAACAAGACACTT
The DNA here is from genome assembly GCF_041260155.1 of Ptychodera flava. Classification (NCBI taxonomy): domain Eukaryota; kingdom Metazoa; phylum Hemichordata; class Enteropneusta; family Ptychoderidae; genus Ptychodera; species Ptychodera flava. The sequence continues at coordinate 12,150,042 of NC_091941.1, forward strand.
TTTTGCCTAGCCTGTTGTCTGTGAACATTGCGTACCATTTTGACATGTCCTGTTTTAAGTCACCTTGGTGAGTGCAATGTCAGCATCACCGCAGTGGTTTTTAAGATGTCGATTTTGACTCGGACTGATGGCACGTTTTCTCCGAGTTCAACTGGTAATCAGGACGCTTATTGCACAAAGCCATGCAGGCAAAGATTTGTAGTTTAATAATCCTTTGCAGTGCCACCCACTAATTATGCATTAAAAACACAAAGTAAGCTAGAGAGACATCTACAACTTCTGCAATCATTTGTTTTATCTTTAGTTCTGAAACCTGTTTCTTAGCTAAGGACAGTTACTATCAAATCTGATTTATCACAGTGATGTACTGCCACGGAGGCTTTATTGCTATGAAACGACTCCGTGTGTGATCGCGTTCGGCCGTTTCTGAATGTAAAATTTGACTTAGATATAGAAAGATGATTTTGTCAACAATGGGAGTGTACTAGTCTTGCGTCTTTATAAAAACGCACGGCATCTGAGCTGACGGCGCGGCGATGGTTGTAATTCCATATATTTCTTGTTCTTTATCATTGCTACGATCCAATATCCCGAAAGCAAACATACATCTAGCCACAAATGTAAAAGTTCGCAATTATAAATCGCTTGTATGTTTGAGTTATCATATATATTTGTGATTGATATCTCAGGGGGTTTCTTTCCATCAAATGCTCCTGCGATGAATATTTAGTAAAATAATAATCTGATACATAAGTTGTACATAATCGGTAAATGGCCTCATTTTAAAAATCAGAATAAACTTCACCGTAGGCAGATTTTGTCAGGAGACAATATCATATTCAGTGACGTTGTTAATGGGTTGTGTGCAGCTATAATTGACAATCACTGGCATTTACTTCTCCTATCTTCGCAGAAAGTGAATTTTCACTTTTGTTGACTTGAAATATTCTTTGAATCATAATGTTTGAATGTTTATCAATGCTTTAAATTTTCAGAAAATTCGTGACAGTAGTTGCTAGAAAACAGGCTTATCAGATGTATGTTGGATGGGAGATACACGGACTTTAAGCCGTGATTCTTTTACTTTCTTTCTATTTTTACTTTCAAAAACCTCTTACTGGTCAGAAAAAATACAGGTATTTTGAATAAACACTTTGCCTGCAGAAGACATGCAAATAACAAAACCATGATGCATATCGAACAGTATACGGGAACACGAAGTCTTACCATTGTCTCTCAATGACACGTAGGACGAGCTTTTCCAAGGAAGAACGAATAATGACTCGTGCTAAGTTCTTTTATTCGCACAGTCAGACGACCAACGATTTCAGTACAGTTAGTGCTGACAATAAAACATGTGCAGAACTGAGACTGAAGCAGAACGCATACAGAGTTGATGAAAGCATTTCAGTCGAAGGAGTTTCTTGTGTGAGTATGAAAGACATTCTGAATCTAAACTCTAATTCTCTGCATTCACAGAATATTTCGCATCTGATTGAGTCTATATAAGTTCATTTTCCCCGCCTATAGCTACCGAGTCGGCAAATCTTTTACATCTCTGGTTTTTCAAAGCTAATGTGGCGTTATATAGGAAAATAACGAGAAAATGAGGAGCTCAGCATTTCGTTCTCCGCAATATTAACAATTTGAGTTTACAACAGTGACCACCCAATTAACAAATAGAATCAGGGCAGCCATTTTGATTTATCATCAGGAATTTTGGCGAATTTTTTTTCTGGCACGGTGGCCGCAATTTATTTTCTGTTGATTTTCAAAAGTGTTGGGTGAAAATTATCCCGAGCAAAAGCATCATCGTATTTGCGAGGCACATATCACCTGAAATGAATATTGCCACAAAACATCATCTCGATGTTTGCGGAGGCATGTAAAACAATGGAAACCGCAGGATAGTCGGAGTGAAAAATGAAACTATAATGCGCATGCGTGGCGATAGGACAATCTCAACATGCTATCGTAGTAACCGAATGCATTGTCACTGAAATTACATTATCGAGATGCTATCAATGCGCTCATTATCTATTGAAATGCAAGAGACCAATCAAATTTTAGTATATCGTCGTTTAATAAACTCTGAACAGTAACTGAGGCGTGGTAGTATTCTAAAGATATATGCTGCTCGTCGCCAAAAGGGTCAGTGGCTTACTATTTCGAAATAAATACATTGTGTATGAACAGCGCCAACGTATGACCACTGGAACCGTCATTGAAATCCACTTTCGTCATGGCAACCGCTACCAAAGGCCAGAAGTATTCAAATATTTACGCTAACCGTCAGCTCGCGTCAGTCTCCGAAAGTAGAAATGTAGTATTACGTGTTTGACGTTTATGAATCATAAATTGATATTTCGGAGGCACAATTTGGTGCAATTTGATTGAACTTTCGATGACAAGCCAAACACGTAACGACATCTCACTGAATAATGCATCTCCAGTAATTGTATAGTTTATATTGTCGGTGTATTTACCTGTATATGAATGAATTATTGATTGCAGCGGGAGAATATTAATGACTGTATGACTAGAAATATGTTTCAGCTATTGGCAGCTTGAGACGCTAGCCGTGAGTGAAACAGCGCTATATCTATCTTTGTGAGAGTCCTTCACTGCAGGCAGTGTGTGGCGGTATATCTCTGTAGTTCAGGAAAACAACCCGTTCAGCTTATTACCAACGTCAATTGCAGTAGTGTATGGCTCGTGTTTTGCCAAGTACGTCACTGCCTATAAATAGCTATGCAAGTTTCAATGGCAATAATGTAAGCATGATAAATTTAATGATTTGAGATACAGAAATCTAAATCCGTTTAATCGCCGCGTTAAACACAGTTGCTTTCTTTTGATGTTCGATACTTAGTCATGAACCACGTCTGACTGTTCTCATAGGATGGTATCTAAGATATAAGAGCTGTACAGGAGAAATACTACATTCAATGATAGACATTTCCACATCTTCATTTTGCTGAGGCTATCCAAATTAAAAAGATTCAAAAATTGCAGTGTCACTGTGTTTTTTAGTGGTACTTGCTCTTCACCAATAATTACAAATCGTTTGTGTAAAACCGTTTCAGTGTATGTTTTTATAGAAACGATTTGTAAGTCCATGGAGAAGTTTTATTTTCGATCCGAACGATGTGGTGAGCTATACGGGGTCTTCGATCACGGTGAAACCATTGTGGAGTGAAAGACGCGAGTCAGCACCATCACTGTGAATGCAGTATCGCCAGAGAGACGCGGGGGAACTGGACTTTTAGTACGGTACGTCTGTAACTCTCATGAACACCTACCGAGGCAAAATATTGTTTGTTGTAATTATGTAAAGAGAACTGTCGACAATGAAGTCAGTTTGGTCGTTCTAGTGGTTAATTAAACAGACAACCAATCCCATGAATTTCATTGTATTGCGTCTCGCCACACTTAAGGATAAGTGCTACAAATTCATAGAAATTTAAAAATCATGTCAGTTTCTTGAAACTTTGCATGGAAATTCTTTCATGTTTCAGAACTTAAAAAATGAATAAAAAACAGGGGTCACCATGCTCGTTTCCATGGAAACGTTCCTCAAAAAAAGGCTCCCTAGCAATCGAAAAATCTACCTTTACTTTGAAAATGTATTCTGAAACTCACTTTTACATTCAGAAAAGTGAAAAAAAGAAATAAATCGACAGTACTCCTTCCCCAAGGCACAAAATTTGTATAATTAAGATTTGTAATCTATTCATAAATTAATAAATCATCAAAAAAGTTTAAATATGATATTTTCATAAATTCTCTGCTTTTGAAACTTTTATACTTACCTCAAAAATCATGTCAATTTGATTAAACTTGGCCAAGTTATAGTAAGATTAAATATTATCACTATGACTTTTTAAAAAGTGATGGTCACCATGCTAGTTTTTTAGGTACATGACCTTTTATACCACAATAGAAGCCGCGCTTTGGCTTACTACGCCAGATTCAGCTGTTCCTGTTTTAAAAATATTACTAACTTAGGGGGTCCTGGACTCGAATGCCAAAGGTCATGGGTGTCATCAAAATATTACATTAAAATAAATCTTATAGACATTGTTGATTTTAAACAGGAACAGTTTTTTGCCATTTTGTGTACTGGTAACCTGTCAGATCAGGTTATTCTCTGGACCCCCCAGGCTACTCATCATTTGCTTAGGTCATTATGGTATAACCTAGCCTGTTTATATTCATAGGCATGGGCTATGTTGTCTGAAAAGTTTCTACATTTGATCAACTGGAATGACTTTATGGTGGGCATGGTAGATGAATTTCACAAGCATTATTCAAATTTTTAAATAAAGTTCCATTTCTGCATAAGTTCTGATTTTTCTTTCAGTGTTTTTTTTCTGTGCAACAACTGCAGTTTCTGATTCAAATCCTTGAAGAATAATGAAATACTGTGTCTTTAACTTATCAATACACTCTATATTTAGACAGTCATCAACACCATCAGCGGCATTATTATTGTTGTTGTTGACAACTGAATTCAAGTCCAATCTAGAATTCAGTTCAACAATGCAATAAGAATTATATATGTACAGGCTGTATTGACAAACAGAATACAAGGTATTTTAGCACGCTAAACAGCGTAGGACAAAACACTGGAACAGTGTAATGTCCCTTGAAAACTTTGTTTGTTTTGATGTGAAAAAGTGAACTGCATTCACAGGATCTGCATATGGTATTATGATATAGAAATAAAAGACAAAGGACAATAAAATGTAGTAAACCCGACATAAATTGAGTGTTCATGAAAAACTCATATTTATTTAATACATACACTTGTATAGACTTACATTCAAAAGATTATCTTCTGTATTGCACATGTATATGACAATGATGATCAACACTGATCCCTTGAATATCTACTTTAACTATATCCAATGCAGTATGTATGGCCAAAATACAAGACTCTAAATTATTAATAGTAATATTTCACACAAAGAAAAACTTTGGCATAATCTTTACACAGGTAAGTACAATGCATTCATTATTACTGTGGTCAGCTTTCCATTTTTGTACCTAATGTTTCCGGTATGACTAAAATTCATTAAAGCTACATTAGCCTCTACTTTGGCTATTTTCATAGTATTTTTGTTATGTGTATCAAATGTAATATTTGGTACAAATTCCTGAACCATAATGAAATACCCTGTATGTAATTTATCACAGCTTATACATGTAAAGTCATTCAGAAATTATTATTCATTGTAAACCACACATTTCAAACATTGTCATTGACAGACGAGTTAAAAAACTCAAAGACACTGTTCATTATACGGGATGATTTTGTTACTCTTACAGAACCATTGGAAGTTTCTTCAGTAAACAACTGTCTTAAGCTATCTAATCCACCTCTCTGGTATGTTGTGTAAAGATGGCTGTAATTAAGACCAGATCCTGCCACTCTTTTTGCCATCGACTCACTTAAAACTTTATTATTTACAAGAGTGATCAGAGTTTTGTAATTAGTTGATTGTTGGTTTTTGAAAGTGAGATATTGGATCATCGAGTGTGATGTAAAACTCTTTCCAATCATCATTGACAATGAAACCTGACATACTTTCAATAATTTCTGTAACATGAAAACATCAGCTACAGCATTGTGTGCTTCATAATCCTGCCCTACATAGTCATTTACAAGACTTCTTGGGAATATGATGCTCTGTCAGGGTATAATGATCTGAATACTGGTAATGAATCAACGAATCCACAAACATTTGCTACAAACTGATCTGTCAAGGAGCATTCATTCATAGCTTGCAACAAATATCTACAATCAAACGATCGAGCATTGTGTGCAACTAAAATTGGATTCTCAAATTTACAGATGAACTCTATAAAACTTTCCAAGCATGTTTGCTTAGGAACTGTAGGAACTGGTTTTCCTTCATAGCACAATTTACCACTTTTTACAGTAAGGCGAGTTTTTTCACTTGCAATACGACAAATTGGCTGTTTTGGCAAAATGTACTGGCTGAACTGTCATCTCCTGACACAGCTGCAATCTGGGTGATTTCTGCAGTTGAATCTGAAATAGAATAAATATGTAAACATGAGAAATTAACCTAATTTTTTCATTTATGACAGATAGTAAGAGGTTTTGGCTAAAATCATATCTCAATTTATCCAAAACTGTGCTAACACTTGATTTCTGTAGCATCATGACAGATTACACATGTAAATCATACGGGGGAATGCTAAACACTTGGTACTCACATGCTGATGTAGTTTCTATATCAAAGACGACAGGAGTATATGATCCTTCAGACAGTGATACAGAATCAGGTGGTAAGACAGGCTCCGGAATCTCATTCCTGCATTGCTCTGATGACATGGACAACCCAACACCCTTTTCATACGTACTCCCTTCTCGTACTTCAGTGGCTGCCGTCTTCTGGGCTCTTTTCTCTTTTCGCTTAAGTAGATAAGAAACACAATTGAACATGCCATGGTAAGAACTGAGATACTTATCAACATTAGTGGTTCAAATACAGGATCAATTTCAAGTGAATATAATATTATGTATGTGTAAGAGTGTGTGTATATCTATTTTCAATGAATGTATGTATGCATGTATGTACCGGTATGTATGTATGTATGTGTGAATTTATGTGTGTTTAGGCATGCCTATATTTATGAGCATTGATCAATCATGTCAGATCCATAGGTTCATGTCAAAACAAATCACTTCATTCAATATATCTTTACACATTTTATGGTCTGTGCTAGTGACATCCTTCTTGTTTTATTTTGTAACTTTCATTGTCAACATACCTGGAGTCTCTCTAACTTTCCTTTCTTAGTCTTAGCTCTGTCATTCACTTTTTGAGTTTTCCTATCCAATTTGGCACCATAAATTTGGCATGTTCTACTAGGTGATAGTAAATTTTCTTTGTGAACCTGCAATCAAGAAGAAACAATGAGTTATGAAAACGAGATGCAGTTGATTCAAGGGAAATATTGTCTCTATTGCATCTTCTTCATGATCTCAATGATGTAGCTTCCGGGTGTGTACTTGATTTTGCTAACTTGTTTTTTCACTCTATACTTTTATTGTACCAACCTGACTAACGTAAGTGTGCCCTAAATTCTTCTGTGCAACTGCTGCTGCCACTCGGAAATTAAAGCTGTTTGATCCACTGTAGTGTTTTGCCTTTGGAGCTTTTGAAGCAATAACCATATTTAAACTTTCATTCCCTTGTGATGAACCAATTCTGACAAGATCACTAGAGTTCACAATGTACACATTCAAGACTCTGTCTAAGTCCTTCCGAAGATCTTCACCACACAAGTCTTTACCATATGGGAGGCTTCTATGCTTATACTGAGCTGGATCCTTCATGAATTGGCACCACCTTGAATCACAGTAGACATGGTCACCAAATGCATGGGGAACAATTGCTTTGAGGTTCTTTTCCAGATCACTCGCACTACTACTGTTTTGACTCAAGGCATAACTGAAACACTTCTGTAGATAGCATATAACTTTGTTGACAGCTGACCATAGGATTTTTCTGCTTTTATTTATAAAGCTTGTCTGCAAAACCTTTCTTTAAATGGTTATTGTCTTTGTGTTTTACTATATCTTCTCTAACTTCAGTGTGTAGTTTAGCTATTGTAGTACTATCATCATCCATAGTCACGCTATCAATTTTAACCATCTCCTCTACTTCTTTTACTGTTTCTACAGCTATACTTGCTTCCATGGCCCTGGCACTACCTGCCCAGTTTCTATGACATTGATGTTTCCTGACTTTCTTTCCTGCCTTCCTAGCACAGTCACACACTCTGCATGCTTACACCTTGTGCTATATGCCAAGACCTTTCCTGTCTGTCTACCTATCAGTGTACCATGCCCTGTGTACAAATAAAAAGCTCACTGTATTAATGAAAAAAAAATTTTAACTAGATCAATTACAGTTTTCAAACCATTCATTAGTAATACTTCAGAGCTTTTTCACTGAATGTCATGACTAGTCACAATGAAAATAGCCAGGCTAACCTGTAGTTTGCTAAGTCTGGCAAAGCCTTTCTGCTTTTAGAACTGAGCTTTGATGAAATGTCTCATTAGAATTTAACCAACATATGTAATGTGTAATATACTGGTGAAATCAAAATATGGCACTAGTAATAACACTTAAAAGTACCCAAGATATTCACCTGACAAACTCTTATATTCTCTCCCACTGCCCCTCTTTTGCCATCCTCCATCATACGACACATCAATCCTAAAAAGAAACATAATATTACATCAACAAAATATATACTTTTCTTTAAAAAATGATAAGTATATTTAACATACTGTCAATGACAAAATGTATGCTGTTATTTGTTGAATTACAATGTTACAAAGAGGGTATGCTTTCTGAAAGAGATAAATTTTAACGAGTTGTGTACCAAATGGTGGCTAAAAACTGGTTCAACTGAAAAATAATTGTGAAAAACTTCCGTATGCACATATCAGAACTCTCACATGATTAGTTTATCGTTAAATGTTACTAGTCAGGGCACCCAGTTATTTTACTGGTTACTTTTAGAAATACCAACACCATTCATACACATTTGATTAAAAATATTCACCTGGGCATATTACCAAACTTGAATTGGGAAAAGTTACAAACAATACTCAAATATCGCCTGGGCTACTGCTATATGTCACCAACTAAACCCAAATCTTGTATAAATCCAACCTCTTCTGGGTAATAATTGTGGATTATTGATGAAATATAAAACAATGACTTGGATATCAAACATTCCTACCTTGGTTTCTTTGATGCACACATCTCATCTGATATAGCTTGTTTACATGACTGGTTTGCAACTTTCAAAATTGATTCTCCAACTTCTCTCTCTTTGCGTTTTAATGTCTTATGATGTATGGTTGGTACAGAAATTGATGACAGCATCTGATTGAGATGACGTTCTCCAATCCCTGCGGTGATCATACCTATAAAAATGAGTGAAAAAAGGACACAAATGAGACGTTATTTTACTAGCAAAATTTCATGAAGGGCCCCTTTGGTATATGTATCTCAATGTTCAAGTTCAATTGAAAGTCTATCTTAAAATTTTAAATAAACAGTAAGTATATGTTAGGTTATTGTGCATACACAAAATATATTTTAGCAGCAATAACTACGAAACGGGAGATGAAAAAGAAATGGGGAAGTGGAAATATTGTAGTCAGGTTTTAGGTTTTAGATATCAACATGTCATTTATTAGTAGCTGCATTTTCTGAGCCCACAGCGACTGTTTTGACCGTGGCTTTCCTATCTAATACGCGTATACGGAAGTAATGAGCGCCATGCCACGGTCAAAACAACCCCAACGGGATAATAATTATTGCAGCTACATTGTATGAACCTCAGCTTGTTCACTAAGAATAACAAATTTTCAGAAACTGTATGTGGTGACAGATCTAATAGGACACTGGTGAAATGATCAACCGACAGAGAAAACCAAATGTGACGACTATGTTTACTTTTTGTGTAGTGGTCTCGCGCGTGGTACTGGGCTGTTATCACACTGAACACAAATGAAATATGTAAAAACGTATGTTACAACGTTTCACCGTACGTAATCTCAATATGACCAAAATAGGCACGTACCTGTGGCAATTTTGGCGTTGACGTCAAAAGCCTGCATACCACGGCTCAGCTCAACTTTCCGATGGGTTTTACTCGTATATACATTATTTATAGAACCGCATTGGTCACAGGGTATATGGAGTACGCTGCCACCGCCGTACTTGGTTTCAGATTGACACTGTGTCAGACGCAGGTGTTCATGGCAAACATTGCAAGCATCTAATCCTCTTGCAAGCACTCCCAAATTCACCAGTCTAACGCCTTCATACCACGTTATTTGCTGATTAGTTGGAGGAATCAAGGGTTCGCATTGAGTATCGTCGGCGAAGACCAAATGGGTGCACGAGCATCTGATGTCGATGTTCTCACATTTCTCGCTGGTGAATGTGAATCAACTGAGTTCTTCTCAAACCGCTCAATGGTCGCCTTGGAAACATTTTTGCGTCGTTTCAACTCTGTTTCGAGCAAAATTTTCCACCCCAACGAGATCTGTTCATGTTGGCTGTAGCTAGCTGCACTTCGGTGAAACTTTTATTATGGCCGACTGGTAAACACCACAATTTTACGTAGAGCTAAGGGGTCAAATGCGCGGAAATGCGTGCGCGTTGGAATTCGGCGTACTTATCCTTAATCACGAACTGGCGGTGTGCAGCATTCGTTCGTCTCTCCTGTACTTCTTTTCTGTGCGGAATGACTATTGTAACAATGTACACAATTGTCCAAACGAGATGTTCTATTGCTTGCCTGCATATCGTCATGTTTCAATTAATATCAATCAATCAATGAAGAGAAAGAAAAAGTCTAAGAGAGAAAAACATTTCACAGGGCTAGGAACACTTTATTTTTTCCCTTGATGAAAAAACCCGTCGCTGACTGTGTAAATGTTCAATTTATTGTTTGTCTCACAGTTAAATCACATGACCTTTATCTGAACGGTTAGTATAAATTTACCAATTATGCTGGATTCTTACAACGTCTTGTAATTAGAATTTGAAACATAAAAAAACATTCCATTTTAACGAGCGTATAACTTTCGGTATCTTTGCATGGCTTTTCCTAGAAGAACGAGAACAATATACCTGGCAACAGAGACTTATCATAGGATACTTCAAATGCCATTTACAGATGATCCCTCCAGAGGGACCGTGATTTACAACAGTGAAGTAAGTGAGTGGGCGTCCGAGGATCTGTTCTCTTAACTAAATCCCTATCGTAATTATCGTAATTTCCCCTTATTCTATTCACAAAATCTCCCATATCAATAATGGCCCAAAAAGTAAACTTTTCCTTCTTTTCAGATCTAAAGTAAAATGACGTATGTGTTTCACCGTTAAGCCAAAATAGTGTACTCAGATATACTATATTACTTAAGTTTTTTCTGGAAGTAAGTGTACTCAGATATACTATATAAGTTTTTTTCTTGAAGTAAATTGTGATATTAGACATACATACATACATTCATACATACATACAACCATACATACTGCGTTATTATACATCCATCCATACCTAAGCTTATACAGACAGAGAGAGAGAGAGAGAGAGAGAGAGAGAGAGAGAGAGAGAGAGAGAGAGAGAGAGAGAGAGAGAGAGAGAGAGAGAGAGAGAGAGAGAGAGAGAGAGATTGAGATTGATTTAAGCAACTCACGTCTTCCAAGGAAATTAAAGCACTCGATACAAAAAGCACAGTCGGGTTGCAAAAATAACTTACTCTCAAGTACAAATTAAAGATATCGGTAACGAAAGTTCTGTACATCTATCTATCTATCTATCTATCTATCTATCTATCTATCTATCTATCTATCTATCTACCTATCTATACACATAGATAGAATGTGCAATATCATATCATATCATATCATATCATATCATATCATATCATATCATATCATATAGGAAAGCCCAGTTTGTTGAATCGTTTTCGATTTTTCGATGAGGTTTGAAATCAAAAGCAATCAATGCAAAATGCTTACCGACATGTGACTAAATGACGGTTTTCAAACACTGGCGTCGAACGTACGACTTAGATGTTAGCGACTGAATGATTTTCGACTTGCAAGTCATACATGGCCGCCGCGAGCGAATTCATAGCAAGTGTGAACAATCGACCGAATCCATCGCCAAGGATTGAAATAGCGCCATTTTCAATAACTTCATGGAATAGGTAAAAACAGGAATCAAAAATATCTCTCCACAGATTGGATTTTATTTTTTGGTAAACGAAAAGACAAAGCTGACGGGTCTTCATGTGCTCTCTTTAATATGGCCCTGTCGTCAATAGTAATCGACATTTTCTGATCCAAGATAATGCATACAAGGTCATGATAATAACATATTACCCCCTAGTACATGGAAAGTAGATATTACTGTAAAACCATTTCAGACATACATTTCCCTTTCTAGCCTTTCGGTTAATTTTAAATCTCAGTAGGGCGGCTTTGCGGTGTCTAACCGCTCTCTGCAGCATGTCTATCATATGTGAAACATGATGTTCTGGCTCATCCACAGTATGCCCGCAAAATCTGCGGTACAAAAAAAGTCACAGATGGTTTATTTTTCATTTCCCGCTATAATGTAAGATCGTTCCTTTTTTGTAGCACCGCTTCGCTGAATACATGTTACCGCCTGACCTGATGTGAAGATATCGCTCCGCCATCATGGGAAATATCCGGGGGAAATATATAGAGACTATAAATTTGCGGGATTTGACTCGTTTAAACCTGGCTCAACCCATCAAAGAACACTCCCCAACAGTGTAGCTTTTTTCAAGCAGGACAAGAATTCATTTGTCATCAGTATCATTGTGTATTGAACACCATACTCTTGTATACTGAACAGAACACAATTCCTTCATATATTGAAAAAAGTGCCATGTGTCTGCTACTTGGGCGTTACCTGTATTTCAACAAATCACACAAAGAAGAATAGGAAACAGATTTAACTTCATAGAACAAAAAAATAATGAAAAATTATGTTATCAAGCATATGAAAAGTTGCTGATATTATCCCTTCAAATAAATCGTGCGATATATTGTGTATATGCAAATGAACGCCATAGCGTTTACAGTCATCGTCATCTTTCGTTGATTCTGACTGTAGTAAAAGTGCCGGATTACAATATTCTGATTTTACTGAACAAGGAGGAAATTAGATAATTGTACGACCCTTTAAACTGTCGAAAAAGCATAGTTTGTGACGATTTTTTTTTTGTGGTTGTCGAGTCTGATTTTTGATAAGCATCTCTTGTCACATTCGGTGCGATTGAAAGGTGATGGATTAGATGATATCTGTGGGTTCATTCTGTTTCTGTTGGAATATCTTATTTTCATCTGTAATTGCTTCTCTGATTGTGTAACCCTTCGAGCCTGCCTGTACACAACGCTTCCACTTCAGCCTGTCCTTAGTTCCCAAATATTTTCACGGACGCCAATTTTAAATCTCTTTTGGTTACATTTTTATATCGTAGCTTCGGTCTTCCATGTGATCTTCTTCCTTGGGCTAGCTTGCTACACACCACTTCTTTGGAATTCTTCTCTCCTCCATGATCAATCCATCTTAACCTTCTCTGTTTCAACATAACCTGACCCTAGAAGATGAACACCTTTTGCTGATGTGCCATAACAGTAGACGTGCATTGCTGCAAAGAATATGCCACAGAGCAGAGTTGCGAGAATACATCTCTGTTTCAGAACCATTTTTATTGGCAAAATGTTGGACTTTTCAACGTCAAATTGGAAAGTGGCCCTAAGGCTGCGTTCACAAATAACAATTAGGAGGGCTGGCAGAATCGCGAATGAAATCTAATTTCTTTTCAGATCCCCCCTCGATACCCTCAAAATTTCAAATGCCCCCCCCCTCTTATATGTTAAAATTTTTCAAGTCCCCCAAACTATCACAAGCCCGCATATTTGTAAAGGATGTACGTGCAGAAAAAATAAACACGTATTACGCCGTTCCGCTCGCAGGTGTTCAACACTACCTGTTATTAGCAGTTTTTTAAGTCATATTCCTAAGGCAAGTTCTTAAATTGATTCATTTTAAACGCATCTGTGAACTTTTTGGATTTATCAGTCTAAGCCAACTTGAGTTAATCCAACTCTGGCCAGGTCAATTGCTCCTGCCAAAGAGCACACAAAATGACGATCATGAGAGAGTAGGCAAATTGTGAATTCTGTCTAATTGCCATATTGTAAAAAAACTGAGCACAGTGACCTACCAAAACTTTGTTTCAAAAGTACAAGACCTACATGAATTAGATGCTACTCGAAATTGACAATACTGGAAAATTAAAATATTGCATCAGATAAATGTTTTAATCTCTTTGGGTGTAATAATGGCAAATTTAATCACATATTTTTTCATTTAGTCTTTACTATTCAAAGTTTTACTTTTATATTATTTTATCACAAGAATGTGAACATTTAGAAAATCAGGCATGTTGATCCCATCTTTTTTCTTAATATTTGATTATTCTCATATGCCTGAATTCCAAAATTCCCGATAATTCACGTCTCCTTGTCTTCCATGTGTTACTTTCTGGCCTGATCTTGTGCACAAGTATGTTTCACTGTCATGAGCGTCATTTGACCCAAACTCTTTCTTCAACTAACATGTACATCAGGGTCAGAGCTATCTCTGTCACTGTTCAGGTATGCAGTGACAGTGACACTGCAGTAGCAGGGCGGTACCTGACAGTGACACTGCCTGTAGGGAGTAGCTGTATTATTTTTGATAAATTTGGCAATATTTTTTCCAGTTTATACAACTGTGTTCTTGTTCTACTCTCTACAGCATGTTGAACTGTCCAGTATTCAGCTTGCTATCACAGCCTGTGTATGTGTACCATGTATCACTGACAACTGACAGTCAGTCTGGACTCTAATTAAATCATCATCTAATAAGCTTACATATTTATATACACAGGCTTTGTCGACAACCTGAATATTGTGTGTTTGAGCATGCCGTAGGGAGACAGCAAGAAACTGTAGTTGATATATTGCACAGAAATATTGCAAAAGTTATCAACAGTTGCAGCTTCTGCCCTGTTACTAGGCTCAAATTTGTTTTTTACAACAAATTACACGTTAAGATTTTTTCGAGATAAAAGTAATGAAATAAAGCAAAATGGTTTTAGATTTTCAAAATTATTACTAACATTACAACAATTGGATGACATAACCAGATGTGAACTGAATCTGCTCACGTGTTTTATAATAGGTTCATTAATAGTAGTACGCTTCACAGAACGATCAGTTATCTGTTATATAACTATATGTAGCAGGTTTTATCAACTTCGCACAGTACTCTCAGAGTTTAATCACTAACTACAAACTTTATTTAATATGCAAATGAGCTGTTAATTAACTTGACACTGCTCAATGCTTCATGGGACAATTAGATATCCATCAGATCAACATTTGTAGCACGTTTCATTAACTTAATGCTGTAATTTTAGAGTAATATCACTAATTACAAAGTTCATTACATATGCAAATGAGCCCTTAATTAACTTGACACTGCTCAATATTTCATAGCACAATTAGATATTTATCAGGTCAATATCTGTACCAGGTTTCACCAAATTTGATGCCGTAATTTCAGAGTTATATACCTAATTACAAAGTTTATTAAATATGCAAATGAGCCCTTAATTAACTTCACACTACTAAATGCTTTAAACACAGTCAGATATCTGTCGGATCAGTATATGCAGCAGTTTTCATCACATTTGATACAGCCATTTCGGAGTTATATGACCAATTATAAAAGTTAATAAAATATGCAAATGAGCTATTTATTAACTTGACACTGCTCAATACTTCACAGTACAATTGGATATCTATCAGCTCAACATCTGTAGCAAGTTTAATCAAATTTAATGCTGTAATTTTGGAGTAATATCATATCAGCAAAGTTCGTATGAACCCTAATTAACTCCACACAACTAAATGCTTTACACCACAATTAGATATCAGTTGGATCAGTATCTGCAGCAGATTTCATCACATTTGGTGCAGTTATTTCAGAGTTATATGACTAATTACAAAACTTCATAAAATATGCAAATGAGCTATTCGTTAACTTGACACTGCCAAATGCTTCTCAGTACAATTAGATATGATACAGATCAATATCTGTACCAGATTTCACTGAATTTGTTGCCGTAATATCAGAGTTATATACCTAATTACAAAGTTCATTAAATATGGAAATGAACCCTTAATTAACTTCACACTACTAAATGCTTTACACCACAGTGCGGTATCAGTCAGATCAGTATCTTCAGCAGATTTCATCACATTTGGTGCAGTTACATCGGAGTTATATGACTCATTACAAAACTTCATAAAATATGCTAATAAGCTCTTTATAAACTTGACACTGCCAATGTTTCTAAGTATAATTAGATATATATCAGATCAATATTTGTTGCACAACATCAAGTTTGGTGCAGGAATTTCAGAGTTATGTAACTAATAACAAAAGTTCATTAAATATGCAAATAAGCAGATAATTGACATGACACTCACAGTATCATCATGATGTTCTGAGATTGTCATCTGTGAAAAGTTTCATGAAATTTTGTGCAGTATTTCTTGATATATGTCTACACTGTCATTACCGTCTCCATGGGGAAACCATCGTACGGAAAAAATGATATTGCATAACTTTATTAATATGCAAGCCACACTTACCAAAATCTAATCAGTTCTTGCAAGTAGCATATGGTACATGTGTACCAAATCTGACTTGAATCTGTTCAGGCGTTTTTGAGTTTTCGTGTAAACAGACAGACAGTCAGACAGACAGACACACACACACACACACACACATGGACAGACAGACAGACATCGCTTTGACATTAGCCCACGTGTGAACACGTGAGCTAAAAATGGTATTCATATTTCATTGAATTACCTACAAAAACTTGGAATTGGAAAATGTAAAACATAAAAGGGAACCAAAAAAAAGTTTAAGTCCCCCCTCTATACTACCCTCAAAATTTTCGAATCCCCCTGAATTCCTCCAACCCTCCCTTGCCATTTCTGTGAATGCAGCCTATCATGCATATGAATTAATGATACGGCATGCAGTTAAGGTGAACATCAAAAGCTCTTCAAGAACTCAATATATCTCTCATTATAAGATGAAACGCATTGGTTAGATCTATGACGGAGGTCATTGCAAATGAGATGCTCTGTTCACTATACTCTTGTC
This sequence comes from Ptychodera flava, assembly GCF_041260155.1. NCBI lineage: Eukaryota > Metazoa > Hemichordata > Enteropneusta > Ptychoderidae > Ptychodera > Ptychodera flava. The sequence continues at coordinate 12,166,878 of NC_091941.1, forward strand.
TATGAGTTGACTCGAGGAGAAGATCATGGCCACTGTTGTTGACCTCATACGTCGAAAACCACATCTTAACTCCGGATAGACTATTTCAGAAATAGGTTTTCAGATGAGATAGAACAATCAAAGTAAAGATTTATATTCTTGCTTTTAAGGAGTGATATGCAGAGACAGATTTTGCAATCTCTTGTATCGCATTTGTTCTTATAAAGTAAGACCATTGACGACTCTTTCCAACAATGCGGTACTTTGCGTTGTTCCAAGCACTCACAAACGAGAGTGAAGTTCTGTGATGACAGCAGGTTTTCAAAATGTTATAAAAGCTCAGGTGGTGCTCCATCATCTCCCCGGGGCCTTTGTCATAGCAAGTGAGTCAATAGCTTTCCTCGCGCCATTCAATGAGAGTATGGTGTGAAGATCATCTACTGTTGATAAAGTTGGTAATACAGGTGATGCTTCCAGTCCTTGGTCGTTCCTTTTCTTCTTGTTGGTGTAGATCTTACATTTATATGCTCAATCGGGAGTGATCTTTCCTTTGGCATCATTATATCGTTCATACTCTGAACGCTGCAATGTGGTAAAGATTGCGGCACCTCTCATTACAACAGTTGCCAGCCCAAGAGGGAATATAGAACTTGGGGGAGATCATTAGAAAATTTTAATAAAGCGGAACGGTTTCGGTGCTGCTTTACGTACCGACCCCAACCCCCGTTTTTGCAAAGGGCGTAAAAACGTGACACAACTTGTGTGTATCAGTTGCTTGGCACTTAAAACGGACTTCTTCAGTCGGAATTCCATTGCCATAGAAATGCGGGGCCTCTTTCTGCTCTTATCGGGAGATCTTCCAACAACTTGACGAGATGTTTGCAGCGCCGCCAGTCGAGTATACGGCTCTTACAGGGCATCTGCTTTTCCGTTATGCGATACACTACCTGTTCGGGTCTCGCGGACAGCATACGCGTATGAACTGGGCGGGAGGGGAGGGGGCCGTTGCCTCCCCAATGCTGAAATGTGGGGGGAGGAAGACATACTTACGCCCCTTAACTTAAACAACTACAACTACAGCTAGCCAATCTTTCTAATGATCTACTGTTACACATTGATTGCGATGCGGAGTAAGAGAATGACGCAATCACAGATGCTGGTCGAAATATATGTGATGCACATTTTGTCACATTGTGGATCATACGGTGTAATTGGCTGAGAGGCGGCACCTATCGGTAATTCAGCCAATCAGACAAAGCTTAACAAAAGTTGCGGATGTAGAAAGTAGCAAAATGAGTGACATGAAAATATTTGAATGCTCTGTATGAGAACGATGTACCGACCGGTTCCTAGTGTGCATGAACAAGCACAGCATCCTGTGCGACTGTCAGAGGTAAGATATAGAACGTGTGAATATTATTCAACGGATGATCTCTTTTTCGAGGGTGTGGTGGCCCTGGAAAGAGCCGTTTGGTTTGCAATCAGAGTTAATTTGATTCAACATCAGACCGAAGCGGGCCCAGTATTTCTGACAAACCGTAGATGACTTTGATATCCCAGTTCAGGGTCTTATACTCATTGGCTCAATCAGCATATTCGAATTTAAATGTTTCAAACAATCGCGGACTGACAGTAGATGGCCAATCACAGCACCCCTACTTTCAAATGTACTCTGTTTCCACACTCCTGCTCTTTCTAATGCCTATACAGGGTCCCTCGCCGTGTTTTGAACCACAAGCGACTGTGGGTATGTCATCATGCGGTAGGGAGTTTAACAGGCAGCTGGAGTTAATAGACAAAACATAATGTCGCGCTCGTAGTTAGGGGAATTTACGAGTTGAGGTACCAGTCTGGATCGTAATGCTTTCAGTAACTGAAGCTGACACACCAAGATGTAGATTTAACACAACCTTGTACTTTATTGCAAGATGGCGACCATGTCGTTCACCGTCCAAGGTCTGATCCCAAGTCCTCTAGTCTAAGCTCTCTACAAAGTTAAACACGCCTTGGCCACGTGAGGGACGCTTCGAGATAAATCTCTACAGGGAGCGTCTTTGTCACGTGATAACCATACGCCGCGTACGTGTAGAAAAGACGTTCGAACGGCAAACAACACTTCTACACGTAGTCATAATTACGTGTAGTATTTTTGATATTTTCTCAATGATTTCCACGAATTTAGACAAGCAAACTCAAAAGGTATCATTGTAAATTAGCAAAGATCTTTGATATCAGAATATTTCGTAGAGTTTGCAACTGTACAAGGAGTACTTGCCATAATTTCCTTACATGAACGAAATGTTGTAGTCGCATTCCACTTTTTGTCTAACGCCTCCAAAAAGAATTCTCTAAACCACATAAATAACTGTATCAAAGAAAATCGGCTGATTTAAGGTAGTTCGAGGGTACAACAAGCTACTATAAGAGTGGTCCTCACGTATCGAAATTCATGTTTCTTAAAAATTATACGAATTTCGCATGTTTCTGAGAAAAATATGCAGCAAAATAATCGGGAACGCACAACTAAACCTCTCTATTCACACGTGAGCACGGATACGCGTACGCCACTGCGCGCCGTCAGACGTACACGTAATTACGTGTAACTAAACCTCTCTAATACAAAGAAAATTCCAACGTTATATGTTATTGCCTGAATCACAGTCGCTCGAGAGCTATTCAGCTCCAGGACTATTCGCCCCATAGACGAGTGTACAGAAGCGCTTCTGTACACTCGTCTATGGGGCGAATAGTCGCAGAGCTGAATAGCTCTCGAGCGACTGTGCCTGAATACATGGGTTAATGTGCCCGAGAGCAGGTGACAATTTGCCCGACGCCAGGAGGGCAAATTGTCTCCTGCTGCGAGGGCACATAAGTATTCAGGCAATAATATTTTTATTACATGCCTCTTCAAAGCTAACGCTAGATGACATTTAGTCACATGCGGGGCATTTTCAACAATTTTGCCACAATCGACAGCATCATACAGATTTTAACGAAAGTCAAAACAGCAGTGCGAGCATGATATTTTACATCTAGCGTTAAGCGTCTACTTTGACATCGAAAACGTCGAAGGGCTTCACCAGACCGGGTAACCATGGGAACCGGTCAGTATGTCGTTCACCGGCCCGCTAACTCCCAGGATGTTCTTATTCAAATCAATGCACTGATTTGCACTCACATCGAGGCATGTAATAATAGAGAAAGTGGAGCTTTAACTATAATATTTTCACTTTATTTTGATCTATTTCTTGCTGTTTTAATTATTTAAATTTACTCACGTATTTAGGCCGAATTCATTTCTTTACTTAAACTTTTATCGTAAATCACCACCAGAAAGTAGGTTATCTTCGCGCCCCCCGCAAAGAATTACTTCCTATATCCCTTGCAAAATTCGCTGAACCTCACTGAACCTCCTGGCAAAATCCGCCCGTTATTGCGCAGCCTCTTTCTACCAACAGGATATATTATAAATTTTGAATAATATCTCGCGAAAACAGAAAAGCGAATGATACGCCATCCTGTCCCGTTTAACGGTTACTTTCTTGACACGACGTTCATTTACATCTTTCCACTGTTATATGTTTGCCGGGGTTACTTTTCTGCGTTGAGACACAAACGATAGCGTCAATGGCACAGATTACGGTTTAACCTCGTGATGTCACATGTAAGGGACAACAAGGATGGTTGAATTGAAATTGAGATGAAAACTGAAATGAAATCGAGGGGAAATGTTATTCTCTTTTTCCGTCAAGATGTAATCGGCTTCCGTGAAGTCGTGAACTCGATGTTACAGTGAAAAAATGACCTACAATGATTCAAGATTGCTTCGTGTTTTCGCTATTCGCAAAGCATATCGATATCATCCCTGGAGGTGGCACTGCTGCCGTACAACGTTTCTTCTTTTCTTCAACCCTATTGTAACCCGGCAAAGCAGATCAAGTCGTGACGATAAATTTCACGCCGCCCCGAGTCATCTCCCGACCTTAGTCGTAGCATGGTCTATCACGAATGTCATCCGTTTTGCGCTCAGAGACCTTTCAGTACGGTGCGATGTCTTGTTTCCGTCATTTGTGTCATGCAATGACACTCATTTTCATTTTTCGTTCTTTTATCGTTTATCACACAATCTCCTTCCATGAAGTCGTGCTCTGGCGATCAATTAAAAACTCATTCCGAGCTGATTTCTCTCAAATGCATGCCATTACGTTCGGATGTTATCGTCTCATATCACCTTTTACATTCATCTGTACGAATCTAGTCGCGCAGTCTCCTCCATCGTCGTTTCATGATTCAAATCGTGACTGTCGTTTTTTGTCACAGGATTTACTTGAAATGTTGTCTATGTTGAAACATTTGTTGCGTTTACCGGTACTTGTTTGTTGTCTATTTGCGCTGTGCTGTTTGTGTTTTGTCATATCGAGTTTGTCAATATGGAACTTATGGTTATGATGTAGATTATGGCTAATTGATACTATTGTTCTGACATCAATGCTACACATACAACAGTGGCCAAGAAAAAGTCACGTGTTTCAGGACACCTGACCGATCCTCCTTCGAACTTGCATTGATCATTTCCTCTGTACGCAACGTCCCTTATAACTGGGAAACTTTTTTTTTCAGTACTGTAATCTTTTCTAGTTTCCTGGATCACTAAAATATGATGACAGTAAAAACTTCCCGTCTTTCCCACACGATTTCTTGAGTCACTTATTATCATAACACAACATTTGCTGTGCGCTGAAACAGCTGTGACCACAGGGGAGCCAGGAAGAACAAACAAACAAACAAACAAATAAACAACAAAAATAAATAAACAAAAAATATACAAACATACAGACAAACATAAACAAACAATATCATGAATAAATAAACATACAAACAGATAAACATCTATTCATATTTATATTCTATCTATCTCTCTCTATATCTCTCTCTATCTCTCTCTCTCTCTATCTATCTATCTATCTATCTATCTATTATATATATATATATATATATATATATATATGTGTGTGTGTGTGTGTGTGTGTGTGTGTGTGTGTGTGTAAGAGACTGAAATAATTGACTGAACCGCTCATGCCACACATTCTACCACGGCGGTATCACTCTTCCCTATACTCACACAAGGGATGTGACTTCATGGCCGCCAACGCCATGGCATGAGCGGCGATACAATTTTCCTACCGCACATTAAATGACCATCGGTATGGATTTTTACTCATTTACGGTGCGATGGTCATTTAATGTGCGGTAGGAAAAATTGTATCGCCGCTCATGCCATGGCGTTGGCGGCCATGAAGTCACATCCCTTGTGTGAGTATAGGGAAGAGTGATACCGCCGTGGTAGAATATGTGGCATGAGCGGTTCAGTCAATTATTTCAGTCTCTTACACACACACACACACACACACACACACACACACACACACACACACACACACACACACACACACACACACACACACATATATATATATATATATATATATATATATAATAGATAGATAGATAGATAGATAGATAGATAGAGAGAGAGAGATATAGAGATATAGAGAGAGATAGATAGAATATAAATATGAATAGATGTTTATCTGTTTGTATGTTTATTTATTCATGATATTGTTTGTTTATGTTTGTCTGTATGTTTGTATATTTTTTGTTTATTTATTTTTGTTGTTTATTTGTTTGTTTGTTTGTTTGTTCTTCCTGGCTCCCCTGTGGTGTGACAGGCTGTACGTCACCATCTATTTGTGCACCACTGAAAAATAATAAATTAACGATTTTGCTCACATCCCTTTCTGTCTATGTAGGCCTAAAGTTCGTCAAGTAGGCATATCCTTTAATGAGTCAGTGTGGTGTGCGCAGTTTTTTGCTTATGATACTGTACACTGACGACAGAGTCGAAATGGAATCATATACAATATATTATGCACTGTGAATGGATCAAAGCGGTATTTACCTGTGCCTCACTGTCAAAGTCAATGCTGTTACACCGTAGGTTACCACAGTCATTGCCGTTAGTCTACACGGTTGAAGGCCTACACCATTAACAACCATTCAATTTGTTATTATACATAATCATACCCATGCCCATATCGATCCGTCCCGGTGACATTTACTGAAAAATATCAACCGTGATCTTTTACAGTACACGTCGAAATATGCACGATAAACGCCATCAGTTTTGGAGTGTTCCCGAACTAAATTGCAATTTGATAGTAAACAAAATCAGCAAACAAAATGGTTGCCGCTCTCCGCCTACGATGTGATGTCGCCGACATAAAAATTTGAACGGCTTCGAGGAACAGGGATATGTCGGGTAGCTAAATAGTGGGGAAAAGTGTTGAATCTTATAATGTTATCCCGTTGTTATTCCATTAAAGTTATTGTAATTTTTTGGACAAGCGTAAGCAAACATTCTACCGTTCGCACGGCACGGTCTACCTCTGAACAGGTAGTGATCGCGCGATATGACAGCGATGTCGCGCGCGCGACACCTGTTGAGAAGGTAAATAATAAAATGGTCGCCTCTCTCCGCTCCGTACGACGATTGAGCGTGATCGACATCGACAGATTTAAAAACGGGCGGAGGAGTTTTTGATCGGTATAACGATTGTTAAAACATATTGAACCATAAAAGGCTCTTCTCGAGCGACAATTTTTGAGTCCCGAAATTTTTCTATAGCTAATAGTGTTCATTGAGATATTGGAAATTCAAGTTGTTTGGTGTTAACTTAGAAATCCAGGTCGTATATATAGTTTATGAATGAAGCCTGTTTATACAAAGCTTTCCATATTTATGCGCGGCCAAGGCGCAATACAGTAAAACCTAAAAATTTAAGGTTAATCCTATCATTTGTAAAATTCTGGGCATGGGTATATGATAAATCGGTTATTTAAGCAATAAAGCACCCCAGCATTGTATACCACGAGATTTTGACCAGTTCACGACATATATGCAATATCGATAGCGAGTACTGTATGAAGTGGCCTGGTCAAAATCGAGTGGTATACCGTCTCTTGGTGTGCTTTATTGCTATATAACAGTAGGCCTATATTGAAATTCTAGGATGAAACATCAGAAACGGATTTTTACACTTGCCGAGTGTTCGCGCGTGTGTCAACCGTGGTGTATCGCGAATATACCACGGTTCTTTTCAAGTCTCGACCAATCAGATGGCTGTTTTTGCGCCATTTAGGCTGTATTTGCGCCAATATACTGGTATGATACAATACCCGATATCGCCAGTTTCTTGCGTCGTATGTAGCGTCATCAGTGTCATTTTGTGCTACGTCAGACACTCGACTTCGTTTCGTGTCTAACGCCGCACAAATGACACTCATGCTGATACGATACAGCAACCGGCGATATTAGGTATTATATCATACCAGTATATTGATGGCGCAAATGCAGCGATCTAATTGGTCGAGACGTGAAAAGAACCATGGTATATTCGCGATATACCACGGCTGGCATTCGTGCGAGCTCTCGGCCTGAGCAAAATCCTTATTCGACGTTCCATTCCAGAATTTCAATATACTGACATGTTAATGGCCATACAGCACACCCAGCGACGGTATACCACTCGATTTTGACCAGTTCACGACATATATGCACTCGCTATCGCTCGTGCATATATGTCGTGAACTGGTCAAAATCGAGTGGTATACCGTCGCTGGGTGTGCTTTATTGCTTAAATAACCTTTAAATGTCCCATCATTACCTTGGTAGCAATGTCAATGTGGTCATTATTTATTTCACACATTAGGGATATACTCTATGGTTATATCAACACTCATTGACTTTACACTTTGCCACATTATCAAATGATTTATTGTCACTGCACTGATACAGCGCTAAAAGCTGGTACACTCCCCACACACAATGACACCTGAGCGCGTGCTTACACTCATTGCCATTGCTCCCAACCACATTATTAATTTCATTGTCGTTACACAATCATTGTCACTATACCATGGCACATTATTACACCAATTACCATTGCACTTGGTCACATTATTGCACTTATTGCATGGCTGCTACACTTTGAAACATTATATTACATGGTCATTACCCTACAGAGTAACGCTTTGTTACCCCATGATAGCACATTATCACATTCAATGTCATAAGCTTAACACAATGTCATATTATCACACACATTGTTTTTTAACAAATTTTTTATTGAGGTCATCAAAATAGTTTACAATCTCAATAGTGGGAGGGTACATACATGTCAATTACAAAAACTACAATGCAATGATATCAATAAATGTCAGTCAAGAAGTCTTAGAGACTATGTGCATATAAGATTTTCCAACTACATGTAATAAATTCACTGTATTGCGGTTCTAGGAATAAGAGTTGTTAGAATACCACCCCATTTCTTGTTGTGTACAGTTGATTTGTTCTTTTTGACTGCTATAGAATATTCTACTTTCTGTATCTTTTGTAGTGATCTTTTGAAAATCACATTATTTAGTTTCTGATTTGCAAGCTTTGCAAGATACTGTACCGTATTGTTGCACTCATTATCATTGCCCTTTGTCACATTATTACACTGATTGCCATCACAGTATCACACACACATTACTAGTACACAGTACGACATTATTACACCCATTATCACTGGCCTTTGTCACATTATTACACTGATTGCCACAACAGCGTGCCGCACTATACACGGATCTTCACTACACTTAGTAGCATTGTAATATCCATTGCCATAGCTTTGTCACATTATTACACTCATTGCCATGGCACTGTACCACACTGTTGAACTCACTGTAATTACCATTAAAACCACTGTCATTGCACTCTACCACACTGTTGAACTCATAATTACGACGTTCGGACATATTACATGCACCCTCGTTAAAACCACGCAAAACACTGTACATCCACTATTGCTGACCATTGCATGCAAGATCATCTTAATTTCACTGGTGATATTTATCGTCGCATCTCTCCCGGTCCAGCCCCGACGTTACACCGAGAGCGCGGCATGAATATTTAACTCAATGTGAAGATAAACTTATCTGTGTTCGCAGAGATAGCCTTTGGCGGTTACGTAAATGTCAAAGAGGAGAGTGAGATAGGTATCTCCATGGCAACCATTTCTCGCGTCTGGATTTTTATCGCAAACCGGTTTCGCTGCAGTATCTGCAAACGAGCGATTCATGCGAGTAAACCAGGTGTAATTTAGTGATCAAACACGTTTTATCACAGGAACAGTTTATCCATAATCTATAAATGCCGACAACTGAATTATTAAGCTCAAACGTGGAATCATTATGGAATTTCATCTGCCGTATGTTCCGTTTTGTCCTGATAACGAGGCTGTAGACGTATTTTAAAAGCTTCATAAGTCTTAACCTTTAGTAGAATATTACGCTATTTTTGTCATGCCAAAACTCAGTTTCTTGTGGTACTCCCACAAACCTGTCGAAATGCCCTGTGTTCAGCTTGTCAACAAGGCCTCTACGTTTGTGACTGGCAATCACTGAATTTTCGTCTGGAGTTTTCATTTGTCAATGAGAACGCCGCATATTATGCAAAACGTACTGAGTTGGTATGACTGACATCTGGTATCGCCACATACGTAAGGGGGGAAGAGGTAGAAAATGTATTGGCTCATCTATAATAGAATAAAAATCTGGATAACTTCTATCAATCGCTAATCATCAGCTACCGCCCATGTGTCAAATAAACCATGGCAATTCCACGAAACGTGAGTAAATCGACTTTACGATGTTCTCACAACGGCAGCTGTGACATTGTAAAAAAAAGCCATCGACCGCTTCGCAGTCGATATTTAGATATTTTTACGAGTATTGAGCGGAGAGCAATCGGTAACAAGAGACGGCTATTCAAAGTCAGAAAAGTGGCGATGAAGCTGTTTTTGGCTCATGACGTCTAAAGAAAGAATAACAGTTTTTTTTTTTCACGGGGGAATTGCTTCAATTCAAATGCTTTCCCGCCGCTAATTCCAATTTACCTTCCCACTATTAAAGGTAGAATCTTTCAATTATGGGCGTTGCAAACTTAACGAACCCGTCACATTATGGCATTCATGATCGTCTCATATGAACCTCACTGGGAAATCTTCATCCAACGACTGTCACTCCGCTGAATTCAGCATGCCATGACTCAATAGCCTAATTATTGGTCTTGTTAGTCTGCAACAAGATACGAGTTAGTGTACACCAACCCTTCATGGCATGGTACTCTGCATAACTTATCAACCTCAATATTGCTTTTCCCGTTACGGATCTCGACCTATTGAACCATACACAGACAGTGGTTTGACCAAAGTGATAGAATACATTTTTATTTATATTTGAGCCAAGTACGATAAGATTCTTCGCACAAGGGGAAAAGAGCGAGCATAGACAGACAAATAGGCACATAGAACGTAGATTACATATATATATATATATATATATATATATATATATATATATATATATATATATATATATATATATATGTGTGTGTGTGTGTGTGTGTGTGTGTGTGTGTGTGTGAGAGAGAGAGAGAGAGAGAGAGAGAGAGAGAGAGAGAGAGAGAGAGAGAGAGAGAATGAACAGATATATGATGATGGTGACGACGACGACGATTACGACGACGATGATGGTGGTGGTGGTGGTTGTGTGGTGGCGATGATGATGATGATGATGATGATGATGATGGTGGTGATAGTGGTCGTACGCGTGGTGGTTATGTGGTGGCGATGATGATGATGATGATGATGATGGTGATGATGATAGTGGTAGTGATGGTGGTGATGATGACGAATAGAATGTGCAATGGTAAATCCATGTTACAATTAGCCATGCCTTTTATCGATACACTAATGGAAAACGACATTAGTGAATTAACAGTGCCAAAAAATGAAATAACGACATGCAGTAAATCAGTTTATGAATTAATCGCATTTACAATCGCATATCATTCCACTGAAGACGTGTGCACATGATCGTTAGGTGACAGAAATCTCAAAAGATCTTAGCTCATGTTACCAGTTCAGCGAATCCATGTGCCCCCCCCCCCCCCGTGGTAAAATGGCGCATCTGCCGCACAATTGATGACAAATGAAGTTCTTGTTTTTAGTGTTGACTTTCGGGTAATATTATTCAAAGACTTGTTTACCTGTTTAATAATCTGTAAGCTTATAGGCCTAAATTGATCATTAAAAGACATTCAAGATCGGTTTGTCGGATTTCCACAACCTGTTTTCACTTCGCATACTGCACTGCATATACGCTCTGCATCTCAAAACACGATGGTATGGTCCATAAACGAGTCGATATGCAGGACGCTCCGGGTCATCCATCAATCCGCCGCGACTTGGAGACGAACAATAATCAAGATCGATTCAGCCTTTGAGTGTAAGGCAAACATTTCAATTTGCAGAGTTAAAAAGCAGCGACATTAAAACAATTTCAGGCTATGAATGCATCATACGGATCTTAATTTGTTGAAGTATGTTGTTTACGTGAACCAGTGCAGTTTAGGTTACACGCTCATATATTGTTAGATTTATCATCTTCCCCGTTTTTTTCATTTGGAATATTCTATCGGCTCTCAGAATATTCCTTAATTTCAGTGATATTTTCAGAATGTTATGTGTAAATTCTAAATCTTGTCTCCCTATGGTTTATCCCGTGTAAACATTTCAGTTTCCCTCCAGACCTAGGTAGAAATTGTTGAAATACTTGCCACTCATATGGGAAATTTCATAATACGACGCCGACGAGTCTTGTTATTCGACAATTCTTAGAAACGCTATCAATCACGAAAGGGTTTATATCTCGTCTAGTCAACAAATAAGTGTATGTGCGTCATTCCCTGTTCATGTAATAATTCACTCGGAAAAAATGTCTTATTGTTTTCCGCATTAATGACGAGAAGAGTGGCTGACAGTTCGTATCTACACCCCAGGTGGTAAAACCTATTTAGCGAGCTCTGCAACCGAAAAAATACATTGAAGTACCTTAAAGTTTGTGAAAATGTGTCGGTAAATTGCCTAGCGCGCGTCGTCGTCATCATCGACTCAACCCTTGTTCATCACTCAGGTCACTCTTATCGTGTTTCACTCCATCACTCCATCATGATCATAGCAAGGATCGCCGATTGCGATCCAAGTGAATTCACTGTTTGTAGAGAACCCCATCCCTCTAACACCGTCTTCTAGCCGGGAGACTCGTAGGTTTTAGCCGATCAAGGCTCTCTCGACTCGGATGCATGGTGGATTTAGCTAAAAAAACCGCGACAAATCAGTGCAGATTAGTGCTCGTGGACGGATCAAAGCTAAGCTTTGGCGTTATACGCAGAGATTACAGAAGGAAGAAAATGTAAAACAGCTGAAAAAATTTGCAACATTCAAAATATAGCTTAAGGTGCATGGATAATCATTTTAGTAGGTTAGGCTGTGTTCACAGAAAACAGGAGGGGAGGGGGGGGGCTGGAAGAATTCAGGCGGGCGGGATTCGAAAATTTAGGGGGTAGTAGGGGGACTTGAAAGTTTTGCTCTGCTTATAGGGGAACCTGAAATTTTTTTGTATCCCTTTCTTTATGATTCCAAGGTTTGGTGGGTAATTCAATGAAACTTTAATATTATTTTAATGTCATGCAATTTTTCTAATGTTGGTAATAATTAAACAAGATCTAGAACCATTTTGTAGCATTTCATTACTGTTGTATCAAAAAATCTTAAAATGTATGAATTTTCGTAAAAACAACAAGAAACCTAGTATTTAGTTTTACCAAATTAACCCTCATTATACCAAAAAATTCAGAGATTAAAACGTTAATTTGATGGAATATTTTAACCCTCCAGTATTGTCAATTTTGTAAAACTGAGTAGCATCTAATGTAGCCAGGAATTCACAATTTGCATACTCTCTCATGATCGTCATTTTGTGTTCTCGTTAAAGGTGCCACTGACCTAGCCAGAGTTGGATCAACTCCAGTCGGCTTTGACTGATAAATCAAACTGTGTTTAAATGAATCAATATTATAACTCGCCTTAGGAATATGGCTCTACATACTGCTAATAACAGGTAGTGTTGAACATCTGCAAGCAGAACTGCCCAGTACATTTTTTTCGTTTATTTTATTTTTAATATTTTTCCCAATAAATATGCGGCTATGTGATAATTTGGGTGGACTTGAAAATGTTTGATTCATATTGATGGGAACTTGAAAATTTTTGAGGGTATCGAGGGGGCATCTGAAAAAATAAGATTTCAATCGCGATTCCTTCAGCCCCCCCCCCGACCGTTATTTGTGAACGCAGCCTTACACATGAGGCAGTATCGATAACTCTGTCTCGTCAGAATTCGTTGAAATCAGCTCAAGAACTGTACACAGATGGCAGTGAACGTGATACAGGTGCATAACTCAGTAATGCATCAGCTTATCACGGATTTTATGCGACAATTCTGAGAAATACGACTGAAAAACAAGGAGTTAATTTTAAGGAGTTAAGTTTACTAGCCACAAATCTGATTGTGTATTTATATCAGCGGAAGTAATAATTTTTATCATTAAAAAAAAGAAAACTAATCAGCGATTTTTTCATGACGTCATTGATTAGACTTTACAAACTCTTGAAGTGTTTAGGGTTACCTCAGTCATCCACCCTGTCGTAATTTTTCAAAAAAACAACCCCGTGAAAAACGGAGGCAAGATTCCTTTTATCAAGACGATCTCTCGAAATTATGTGACAATAGTTGAAATGTTCTTCGGGGACGAAGCTCCAGAACCCCCCCCCCCAAAAAAAAAAAAAAACAACAACAAAAAACAAAAAAAAACAAAAAAAAAACAAAAACAAACAAAAACAAAAAAACAACAACTACAAACACCGTTACTGTGTTTCTGTGTCTTGAATTTGCGCAGCAGTCCTAGAAATATGCAGAACCATACACCGTAGAGGTCGTCCCCCTCTACTGTCTATGATTGATTGCATGTTAGAATTTTACACACCAAAGTAGAAACTGGATTCTTTTGTCCGCAGTAATGGGACTTTATAAGTGTACATTTTGTCGCTGTTTCACGCTGGTCGATCGTGTGAACGAAACTTTAAACAAACAACGACAAGAAAAGGCACGATAATATAAAGAAGTGATTTGTGTTTTGTCGACTAATTTTTTCAATAGAACTTGAATTTCACCTGGTATTATTGTACCAATTAGTATAAGTGCTCCCTGGCATCGAAAACGATGTTTTGGGATAATATAAGTACAAAACAACGCCCATCTCACACACACGAAATTCCCCACAAAACACTGATAAAAAGGCTCCCATGACATGCCTGTTTGTCAGCACTATTGATATCTGGGAACGTATTTATGAATAGCTCATTGCCCTCGTTAATATGAACAACCATCACGTGACAGGAAATTACGAAAGCCGTTCAATAATCGATGTTTTGTCATTTCCTGTTCGAAGGCTGCAAAATTTCCGGTTGCACGTAGCGATCAGTTTTATCAGCAATCTTTCACAATCTTGTTTGTTACTGCTGGTAATAAGTAAAAATCATCAGATATGAAGAGTTTGACGGAGACTTGGTTATTCGAAAACAACTTTTACATTCAAAATGTAAATTTAGACCTTCATATTCACAAAACACGTCAAACGTATCATAATATATTTTTTCCGACTCTAATGTTCAACTCAAAGTTTTCAATCGCTTACATCGACGGTCGACAATTGGGATAAGAGATTTTCTGCAGATTTTTTGAAAGGCGTTTCATGTGACCGTGTATGCAGTATGCAAATTTTCTTCCTGGTGTCGATAGGGTACTCCCTGTTTAACGTTGTATGGAACTTTCCATTCCATATCTTTTAGACTTTTAAAGGGGCGGTATAGCTACAATTTTTGATGACTTTCCCCACTGTTTTGACCTTTAACCCTTTCACCACCATGGTTTGTCCCAAATCCATTGTTTTCTATGGTAAAGTTGGACCTGTATACAGGGAACTGGGGGTGAAAGGGTTAAGGTCAACCACAGTTGCTTGTTCTACCCGCAGAATCATGTCAACATATGCATGCACAGTACCTAGCTTGTAATCTGGCCTGTACATGTTCATATTGAATTGTCACTGTTAAAAAGTGAATTCTGGTCCGGACTTGAATTCAAATGCAAACAATGACAGAGCTTTTTATACTTATAGACGCTTTGTTGACAAACTAATTTAAGTTTGTGTTTAAGTTTATGCTTTAGGGATTAGAACAAGGACTTGTAATTGACGTGGACAAAACGAAAATAGCGAAAAACTCATCAATTGTCATAGCTACTGGCCCCGTAATCTTCTTTTCGAAAAAGTAAACAAAACGTAAAATAAACCAAAAAATAAAAATACACTCAATAACGTCTTTTATTCTGTGTTGAAAATGTACTGTGATTCATCAGGTCTTCTCAACTACAGCTTCATTTGGGTCATTTTCTGACTGACGTGCAAAGTTCATCAGTAAACCAGAAACGTTCATAAGAGTCCTGTTTTGCAAGGTATTTACATACAAATTCGAAAAAAAATTGTAAAGAAAAAAACTCGAGATGCATTGCTGCATGTAAGAACTCTATTCTCTCGACTGTTGCACAATTTATGAACAGTACTGAAAATTTACACCGATTGAATTTGTGGAGCGCTCGAGCAGAATTATCCGTTCATTCATTCACATATTAATCTCCTTATTCTTTCTTTGTACGGACATTTCAAACGAAATCTTAGAGTCTGTGTGAAATTCTCGAAACCCTACTTATAGAGATAAACCGATTATGTAAGCGAGCGAGTAAATCGTTTGCAAGTCTATATGCATCCTGCTACCTTAAACAGGCATGATTTATGGAAAATTCTACAAGAAAGGAAGATTAGACTTGGAATTACTCTACAAACTTGGTGTAAAAAAGGTCGAATACGGTTATGTTTATACGACGATCGGGAATTCCCTTCAAATTCTTAATGATCGTGAATCACTAACGCTGCTTTCCATTGGCGGAGAAGCTCTTCTTTTGCCAATTATGTCTACTTTTCGTTCCGGAAACTCGAAAGATATCTTAGCGTGTTGTAATTGTGTGGATTTAGTACTCATCACTTCTTTGATCTATTAGTTCAAATACGATTTAAATTTGTAGAAAAAGAAATCGTGAGGGCGTATTGTAATTGAAAGTCGTATGCGCTAATGAGCCAAATCAACATCAAAGACATTAAAATGCTAAAATATTTCGTCGTGTTGCAGTTCGACGGACCCCCACCATCAAGAAACTTATTTGAGAATCACTTTAAGAGTTGTACCCAATGATGATGTTTTGGCAATGTCATCAGATTACAAAGAAGATATTCACGCCATATCGTCAGTCTTCCTTGTCGCCGATTACTTCGGGTCTGTCGCCAAGTTGTCTTCTAGGCCGATTCCCTGAATTATGTTATTCAGATAATCTTTTGTATTCTCTATTCTCAGGCGTCTCTTCGTTCTCTGTGTGAAATTTGTCGGGCAGTGTATCTTTGCATTTCGTGAGATAGCTGACATGCTGACACGCCACTACTACAGCAGGGATGTTTCTTTCTTGCCTCCCTCCTCCAGCCTTCGAGTATGCCCTCCCCCTCCTGTCTGTGATCTCCTCTTTCATGTAGCCAAATATAAACGTTGCCAATCAGACCAGATATACATGGCCGGGGTCTGAGCAACTCTACACGATTTCATTAAACACGAATACGATTTGCTGTACATCATTAGACGCGCACTGAATATAGTGCAATAGGATCGCCATTGACATGGCTCTAGGGCAGAAAGAATGCACAGACTGGAAAGATGGTTTTTCTTTGTTCTGAGATAAAAAAAGGGGTGAGGAGCTGTGACGACTGTGCTCGTTGAAGAACAATTGCCAGGAGATACGTCTCTTGCGTCTTTCAGTCGAACCGAAAAATAAAGACGTAGAGCGAATTCAGTGCAAATCACAAATAGTAGTTTTCTGCCAACTTTTCTATCCTTTAAATGTCATTCTGATTAAATCTATGTGGGCTATTTTCCCGGGGATGAAAGGAGAGCAAGGAAAATGCTCACAGTATGTTTTCGACAAAGATTTTCACTCCACACATGCAGTCTAGAAGTGTATCAAGCGACTGCAGTCTGCACACATTGTGACTTTTGTTTCGAAGATTGACTAGTCTGTCGGAAAAAAAGACTGTTTCAAAGAGTATAAACGTTGTTTACAGCTCTTCACCGAGACCTGCCAGCTGGGGTCGAGCTTCTTGTTTGGTGATGGGCTATTATAACAGCGGGAAATCTCTCAGACTGACTGCTTACCGTATTCCTAGAATAATCGACGATACCCTTGAGTAAACGGCACCATGATCCCGCGGAAGAGAAGAGAGAATAGAGAAAACAGAGAGAGAGAGAGAGAGAGAGAGAGAGAGAGAGAGAGAGAGAGAGAGAGAGAGAGAGAGAGAGAGACTCAAACAGTAATCAGAGAAAGTATGTATGTATGTATGTATGTATGTATGTATGTATGTATGTATGTATGTATGTATGTATGTATGTATGTATGTATGTTAACACATATATTCATATATATGTACACTCGTCAATGTATGAAAACATGTATGCATACATGTGACAATGTATACACAAAATATTCTGCAACACGACTTAAGACGTGTCTCTGATGATAAATCAGTGGCGATCTGTACCTTGTGTACAGTACGCAGTAGGCAGCACTATGGTGACGTCATCTTTTACGTTGTAAGAAACGTCCCCGAAATAAAGTATTCCGCGTTTTTTTCAAATAACCCAAAAGAAAGACCGCTGAAATTGAAAAGAAAATCAACTACATCGACTGATATAAATGAAAATACCTGTATTATTATTTGATATTTTGTAGACCCTTTTAGTTCCAATACATGTTATAACATGCCAGTATATTGATGGCGAAAATACAACGATCTGATTAAAGTTGATCGAGATGTGAAAATAACTGTGCTATGCTATAGTTGGAACATATTCTCAGTCACAGAAAAAAAAATCCTATTTCAACGTTACACGCATGGATTTCAATTTTTAAATGATAACACATGATAGCATGGGCAAGATAACGATCTGTTTTTTGCCCAGGGGATGGTGCTCATGGCTGTTATATTGATGATGCCCCGACTATTTGTTATGCACATAGAAGGGGCGCACTGAATTCAAATGTGTCCTCAGCGGGCAGGATCGCCGCCTAGGTAAGTCAAGAGTCTCCCCAACCATGTTATATTTAGGCCTACATCGAACAAAAATCTTCTGTGTCCGGACCTTTGTGTAGAAATAATATTCACAGCACAGAAGAGAGTTGTCACAGGTATGGCAGAGAGACGCTGCTTTGCACATGTGAACGGTTCTATTTTCCGATCGCCATACCAAAAATTGTTTCAAATAACTTAGAAGAACGGACACAACATTTTTTACACTTTAGTAAATAGTATAGTGTCGGCCAATCTATCTAGTTCAACTAGAGTCATGCATCGTCCGCGTGCTCTTCAACGCGACCAGTGCACGATTTGTTATGCTCAGAAAAGAAGCGCACTGAACTCAGGTACGTCCGTAGACTTGGTTCAAGTCTGTGACTTGTGAATATGTCATTGAGGTGAACGCAATGATTTTTATTCTGTTTTCAAGTGAAACGTGTGAGTGTAGTTGACGCCATGAGTTGAGCGAACGCGATACAGGTGAGTTTCACCCGGAATCATACAGAAACTAACTCACTGTACTGCGCAGACTCAAAGGTAAGGCATTCGATCGCCAGGAAAACCTGACCTGGGCTGCCAAATTTGAAAAGGGACACAAGACACAAGAGGAACTGTTGAAAATCATTTTGTTTTTGAAAATTGAATGATTTGAACCAAGTCTAGTACCTCCGCAGATGTCAAGATTACCTCATCACTGGGCACAGAAACGATGCGCACAAAACTCAGGTGCGTAATCGGCGGTCAACATCACCTTACCGAGCGGGCAAGAGTCTCTCAAACCACGTTTTATTTTTTTAGTCCCCACGGACACCGTCCGGGGGGACTTATAGGTTTGGTCATGTCCGTGCGTGTGTGCGTGCGTCCGTGCGTGCGTGCGTGCGTCCGTCCGTCCGTCCGTTCACGCAGATATCTCAGAGATGCCTGAAGCAATTTCATTCAAACTTGGTACAAGGATTACTTCATATGTCATACAGATGCACGTCGATTTGTTTTGTGATACGATCCAATATGGCTGCCAGGCGGCCATTTTATTACGATTTTTTCATGTACAGAGCCATTACTCAGGCATGTCTCAACCGATTTTATTCAAAGTTGGTACAAGGACATTGACCTATGTCATACATATGCACGTCAATTTGTTTTGTGATACGATCCAATATGGCCGCCAGGCGGCCATTTTATTATGATTTTTTCATGTACAGAGCCATTACTCAGGCATGTTTCTACAGATTTTATTCAAAGTTGGTACAAGGACATTGACCAATGTCATAGCTATGCACATCAATTTGTTTTGTGATATGATCCAATATGGCCGCTGTGCGGCCATTTTATTACGATTTTTTCATGTACAGAGCCATAACTCAGGCATATCTCAACCAATTTTATTCAAACTTGGTACAAGGACATCGACCAATGTCATACATATGCATGGTAAAATAATTTGTTTTGTAATACGATCCAATGTGGCCACAGTGCGGCCATTTTCTTATGATTTTGTCATGTACAAAGCCATAACTCAGGCATATTTCAACCGATTTTAATCAAAGTTGGTACAAGGACATTGACCTATGTCATACATATGCACATTGATTTGTTTTGTGATTCGATCCAATATGGCCACCATGTGGCCATTTTATTACGATTTTTTTCATGTCCTGAACTATAACTCAGACATGTATCAAGCGAATTTATTCAAAAGTATTTTTATTACAGACCTAATGAAGAGGACTCTATCCTCTCTGAGGACCTGTAATCAAAGCACCCATTAACAAGTGGGGACTGTGTCATCAACGATGACTTGTTTAACCATGCCACGTGACTAAGTTAGGGCCAATCACGATAATCGAATGGTATACGAGGGGTTACAGTCTCTCCACAAACGTGACTGAGTCTAAGCCAACCAAGATAATCGAATATATACGTGAGCTGTTATAATCTATATTATTTTCTGCTCGCTTTCTCGCTCGCAAACTTATATTGTGAATTCTCAATCTCATTTCAGACAGTTGAACTACTGCTTTCCTCAAACTTAATGATCGGCTTTTATTCAATATATGGATTTGGGTCCGTGCATTGGCGCAACGATTTAAGATTTATGCAAAGGGCTATATGATCTTGCAAACCACAGCATCTTGCTTGGAAAACCTTCCCTGTTTACCTATATCTAAATATGGTTTCTTCCGTATTTTACAGGTGGAAATAAGTTTGTTCATTATGTGCCTGAAAGTTCAGAGATTTTTCCCTTCGGGTGTGGCGTTCCCCAAGGACCTCCTTCAGGCGTATTTTGTTGAAGATCTTCTTCTGTGTCTGAAAAAATGGGTAGAAATCGGATCCGTTGACCGATGACCAGACTCTGCGTATCTTTGGAATCTACATGAACAGGTTGATCGCAGAATGAATGAATACCGCTGTCCGCTTTTGAATTGGATCGTGCACAGTGCTATTAAAACTCCTCTAAAACAAAGGGTTTGGTTGTAAGACACTTAGATGAAGCTAGCGCTTCCATCAACATTCAAATCAACAACACAGACTACTAATAAACTTACAAATAATTCATATGGGAACTTTTTCAATAAGAATTTGAATTGTTAGAGCAAATTGCATCCTTGTACATGTATAAGAAGATTATTTTATTAGTTTATAACGCTATATTTTATGTGATCGACTACCGTTGTATTATATGAGCCAACACTTCTAAGGGTAATCTTCAAAGATATTGAAAACTATTAAAAAGAGCTGAAAGGGTCATACTCGGGGTTTTTATGACTGTTCTCGCTCTTACCATCTCATGACCGTGCATTTGGTGTCTATCGACCCTCATATTGTTTTATTTCACAGCTGTTGTGACCTTCAAAGTTCTAAATGATCTTGCACCCTGCTACCAGAGAAAGACAAATTCATAGTGTGAGAGGCAATTGAAACACTAGCAACATTTTTACTGTGGAAAACCTTATGGATTTCAGATGCAATGGTCTTCCCTGTTGCGTTGCACTGGCTATTCTGACAGTAGGGTATTAAAAGGAGGGAGTAAATGTTATGGCTGATAGAAGATGCACAATTGTTAGGGAAAATGACTTTTATTTATTAATTCACGAACACATCGAGGAGTATTTTTTGCTGAGAAGCAATTAAATGGCACGCGCGACTATAGTACTCTAGAAGGGTGGCTGTAAAACTCACACATCATGATTTGCTAAGACATGAGATGTGATACACTTTGCCGCTTCTCCCATTAAATCTTCCTCAAATCGCTTATCAACCAAGTGTCGCAAACGCTTATCATTTTGAGAACTCTCAGATCGTTCAGTTTTATTACCATCCCTGGCACTATCAATATCACCAGCCATGATTGAGTCTGATTCGCTGGCGTCTCAGTTCCTAAGCCATCATTTGCGTCGGTTGTTGTAGTTTTACGAGCTATTTTCCCTAAATGGTGTTTTTTGACGATGTTCACATTTAGTTTGCTCGGTTATCGTGTCATGGCGTTCAATGTTCCCGATTCCGTTGATCGAGAAAATTACTGTTTCGTATTCTTCAGCTAAAGTGCTCAGGTAGCTTCCGATTAAGTTTTTCAAGTCCTGTAGAGGTAAACTCACTCACTTGATCGTATTAGTACGTTTTGGTTGAAATTTACATGTCTCAATTTTCCTCATAATATTTTTTGTCATTTCCATCGAAGTTTGTTTACCGCTCGCGGTAGGCCTAGAGCTACATAGGTCGTTAATTTGCTAGCTTTGACTGCCCCCCCCCCCCCCCACATCTCCTTTAGTCAACTCACCTGAACGATCATAGATTATAATCGGTCAAGACTTATAGCATTGAATGGACAGGGCAAGTGGCCATATGTGTAGCCTAATATTCGTGATGAGTGAAGAAGTATGAAGTTAACATAAAATACTTTGGCTATCTTTAGGAATGGTTATTTACAGTAAAATAGGAATGAACAGACATGGATTCGGGAAAACTTAGGAAAATGAAAGATATTGAGCAGACGATAGGGAGGTCGTATTTTTTTGATAACCTCAATGAGGACTGCAATTTCAGGTAGATTAGAAACAGACTAGAAAACAACAACAAAAACAAACAAACGCTGCTACAGTTCTGTTGGTTGTTCAAATACATTGTGTGTGATGGTATCTGCAGTGACATCAATTAGAGCCCTCCATTTAGGTTGTAATCGGTGACACTCCTTTTGGTAGCTAAAATAATTGCATCATTTGGTCAAAAAGCACAGCCAATGAAGTCTTTATACCATCCATAGTTGATTTGTCATCGTAGAATGGACATGTGTGTGCACTTCACCGTTGAAACGCAGCTTACTTTCTTAGGCTTTGTGAATCAATGCAATTTGTCCGTTACTGAGAGTGAAAATAAGCAAAACTGCAACTCTATTCAAACCGTATCTTGGCTCAACTTGAAGGCATGCCACCAAACGTCAGTTGATTTTTAATATTTGATAGTTGTCATTTTTGTCACGGATTCGAAAGATGTGTCTGTTGTCAGTATTGATGTTCATCACAGATGTAAGGAAGACATCTTTTCAAATGTTGAAATATGTTGACTTTAATTTATCTAGACAAATCAACCTAAGCGACAAAAAAATAGGATGCGAAAAGGAGGTTGCTCTCGACAGCAAATATTTATTGTTGTCTTGGAAGTGATGAAATCAGGAAATTTCAAACGTCCACATAGTTTTCATTTCTTTTCCGGGAGGCCTCAACATTTTCTTGGCAAAGGAGGGAATGACCGCCAAGATTATGATTGATGCTGTTGGAGGGATTCATGACAACAAAATTGACAAAATATTTATTACTATACCCAAAATACCAAAAGCCTGAAAATCTGCTTGCTCTTATTTTTCATGCCGACAGTATCTGATACTTCCGACCATTTTGTGTCAGAAGAATCGACAAAATATCACTCATAAAATATTCTCCACCTGTTACCATACATTTTGAGGAAAGTGTATGTAAAAAGACCAATTTGCGTAAAAAGATCCATTTTACGTGACAGTGGAAAATGTTCTCGACCCGCCTTGATCAGTAAGTGTACACACCCTTAATTTCATATATTGGTAGTAGCAAATACCAATTCATACTCTTCTCGTGATCTCTTCTTCAAAATAAGTCCCACGTGTTGACTTAAACACTCATGTGCTTTTCCGACCAATCAAAATGGTGTGTGTATTTCTCATTTCCGAATGATGAAGAGCTGGTCGGCGACAAAGCCAGACAGGATAGTTTTCAGGCTCGGATTCAGGTCAATCATGACGTCGGTCCTGTCAAGCGCCGTCGGTGGCCAATGAAGGTCAGCCCAGGAATGCTTATCAATCATGGGCACAGAACAACCTCATTGCTCGCGGTAGAGTGAAACGTAAACGGGCAAATAATCCATTAACGGGGTCAAGGTGTCAAATCGGTGCTGAAACGATGAAATTAAAAACCCTTACGCCATTCCCATGAGGTGGCGTAAAATGACGCAAACAGCATCATCTTGCATTTGAAACGCCGGCTCAGCTCAGTGCAGAGGGAATGAAAGTCACCTTAAATTTCCACATGGTTTCCATCAGCAAATTTGCGTCCCTTTGCGCCAAACATCCATGCATTTGTGCGCCTTGATTATCATACGTTTTGGCCGTCTGCTACTGTAATGACTTGATGCCTTGGAGAGCACACGTACGTGCGTTAATAATTTTCGTGAATAGCCCACAACTCAGACCGTGCCTATGCAACAAGAGCCTTGTAGCCTTGGGTTAGTGAATGATAACTTTAAATCGCCACTCACATATATGGCGAAGCTGGACTAGGCCGATCTCAATATGCAGTCTTTGTTGAATCGTAATCCCACCACTCCAAGCGATTAACAGTCACATCTCCACATGTAGGCTTAATCCTAGTGAATCATTATGCAAGAAAAGTACATTGAGATTCGTGGACGGTGTACATGTTCACACGCATGATTCGAGTTTCATTTACTCTAATAACACAGCTGAAGTTGATTTGTACAGGGTAATTTTTCCACTCATTCACTCCTGGCTAAATATTTGTGGATTTTCGAGAAGGTCTGAAAACTAGCTGCCAGTACCTCATCCACAGTACCGCACACGTAATTTGCTTCAAGCGTTGCCATAAATGGTTTTTTTTTCACAGACATGCAATTTCAAACAGTATTCATGAGGCTGGTTGATGAAATGGGGATTTGAAGACTATCTTGTCACAGGATCTAGATCACGTCTGGCATCGAAATCTGGTTAAGTCGTCAGGGAAAAACATAAACAGCTTTGAATTAGAGAGATGCACGCTTTTGATAATTTTGATAATTTTTTCAAATAATATACCGTAAAGGATTTAATAATCGAGATGTTCACTTTATATACGACGTATTGTTTAAAGGGAGGCAGTCGTCGGAACTGTGCTCAAATGTCGCCAGGGACCCCTACGAGCGATGTAAACACTGTATCCAAGGTACGTTGGAGATTGATGAAAGTTAAAACATGTTTTTCATAATGTACATCGAAAAATTTTAATGTCGCAGCTATGTTGACATGATGCATCTATATAATATAGTGCATGAAATACATTGTCTGTAAACAAGAGAGTCGCACATGCGCAGTTCCGACGGCTGCTTCCCTTTAATCGAAAGGTTGCTGGATTAGTTATTAATTCCGAAGCAACATGCTGAGGAAGACTCGGATATGTATTCAATAAATTTAAATCAATACCGAGCTAAGGGCCACTTGGGAACAAATCAAGTTTAGACGTATATATCTATCATGCGTTTAAGTAATGTTGTCTGTAGAGGTACACTGTATATGTCACTCGGTACGGTTTAGAATCAAGCGATGAATATTTAGTGCGATATAGCATTATTCAACGCCATGCTTAAAATAGTATGCGCCTTGTAATTGAAAGACTTAAAGCTTTTGCTCAAATCGTCCGTAAGGAAGCTTTGAACCATTCCCTTTTGAAATCAGGAATAAAAATCAGGGGTCATCGTTGTGAATTTGGCACTAGAGAAACAGATAACCCAGTATTTACCAACACTCGAAATTCAAAATGGCCGCCTTTCCTGTTCTAACTCTATGTGGAAAAGTTAAATTTCTATTTCACAAAAATGACCGTTTAAAATTGTTTTTACTCCACGAGCTTCAAAATGAGCCCCGTAAGTGGTGGACTAAAAAAGTATTGTAAAAAGTTTAATAGTCAGAATACCTGTCCCCGAGGCGCATTCTACCTTAAATTGCATCGGTAGTATGTTGTTTGGCTGCCTTCTCCTAATAGTTCTCAAAATGTACATATATTCGAATGTCTTTGTAGCGGTAGCCAACAATCTGACTGGAGTATATTATGAATGCTGTGGAAACGATGGACAACTCGCTGTATTTCACTCCTTAAACCTAACAATTATAGCGTAAAGTATATTAGGCCTTTGAGATCTCTCGTTACAGCCGTGAAAGGTTGACCATGGACAGTCCACAGATTAATGCGCTATGTGCACCTGTGTCGACATCATTTGAAAAGGAAATCTGAGGGATAACAAAGCATTGATGCTGCGATTTAAAACATTTTTTGAAAGAAGAACCTCCATTTTTTCCCGCTTTCTTTCGTGATAAAGAACCAGAGGTGATATCCGGCTTTTCCTCCGGCGTGTTTGTAAGAGGAAATGAAACGAATCGCTTTGGTTTACCGCCATCGATATCTTGCTCTTTCTGAAATCTGTCCTCCATCTGTTGAATCTAGCTAGCAACTATACACTTAAAACGGTTTGAAAATGTCACGAACGGTTCTCAGGATCGTCGGCAACATAAAGCCATAAACAATTTTGTGTTTGTATTTCAGGTATTAATGTTGATCGCCTGTCTGTCGTGACCGGTGTAAAAAGGCTTCCTTGGCATATAATGACATAGTGAGGGTAAGGCCATGCATTTCTTCCCGCTGGCAATATAAAAGTGCGCGTGTAAATGGTATTCAAATAACACCCAGAGTATTTTCCGTATTTAAACGAAACCCGAAACTATGGAAACCTGAACTGTAAATATTGAAACTTTTGGCGCGTATTTCTTCAAGCGACATCGCACTTAAAACGTGACCTAACAGCAGTTTGCGCAGGAAGCGAGACGTCACCGTGGACGATGCAGTCATGATGGATTCTCACATCAGTTTACCCTCCACTGAGTGTTAGTGTCTGTTTTCGAAATACAGTCTGTCAGTTTTAATGGACAGAGAACTTAATGTGTATTTACAAGCCGTACAGTTTACAGACGTAAATAATTAGTTCTCTAAAAGGAGGAATTAAGTTTCTTAGAAAACATTGACAAGTTCTTCATGTTAGGCCAGAAAAAGAAATTTGTTTGTTTCTCACGCGCGTTAATTGAGACATTCACGTCTGCATTTCCACGGTGGCTTGAACAAAATGCAATTATATAAAGTAATCCATGGTGCGTTATCTAAGGCAGAAAATGCTAACAGCCTAGAAGGATGACATGTGTTCATTATTCATGGTCAGTAAATTTATCGTCGTCATCTGACTGCGTGTCAGAATTATCTCTAAAAATTCCTGTTGTTTGTTATTTTCATGTTCGCATTATGATCTCACCATAAATAAATAAATAAATAAACACACGAACAAATAGATGAGGAAATAAATAAAAATCAGCGCCAACGTACAAGTTTTGCAAAAGACCTTAAAGCATAGACGAGAAACAAAACTGTGATTTTTTTGGCGCTAAGTGAAATCCTTTTTAGTAGCAATCTTAACCATTTCTATTTGCATTTTATTTCGACGTGCCTTATGTACATGGAATGGAGCTAAAAGTATATGTAAATGCAAGGATGGGGTGTCAACTTGGGTGAATAAATAGAAGCATAGAAGTTCCGATGTTTCTTGGAAAGTGCTTCTGTAGAAAACAAATTAGTAATCCATTTCCACGCCGCACGTACTGAACAAACAGTCTTTTGACTACTTAGCAAACTCTTGCAGCTAAAAAGCGGGAGTTTTCAATAATTATTATTAACCTGCTCTGTCGTACAAGAGAAATATCAATGTTTCGATTATGAAAACAAATCATGTGTGCAGTCGTAGAGTAATGTTTACATACTTTCATATTGTGCACCGTGTTTAGGGACAAATAGCTTTCTACAGTGAGGTATAGGCCTACATCACGTTTTGGGAATAGATATCACGTGACTAAAGCAGATGCAATTTTGAATTGAAATCAAAGATTTCGACAAGGAAGAACAGGAAATCTAAAAGTCTCAACCTTCAGAAAAAGTTTGATTGAAATAAACAAATTTTCATAATAAGGACCGTCTCTTAACTAATAAACTATCTTGAGTTAAAACTGTAACACTTGATGTGTTATTCATCATTATTCGTGCCATTTGTATAAAAGAGTTTCTCATTCTATTCAAAATGTGATTGATATGCTGAAATAACTGTTGCCTACTGTTTGACTTTTCAACACAACTCGTATTGACATTCGTAACGTTCAATGTTATATATGACAACTGAGTTCTAGCACGGACCAGAGTATCATCTGTTGACGATTACATTGTCAGTGTAAACAATCTTGTGTTTGCGAGGCTAATACTCTGTATTTCAACATATTTTAAGGGAAGGATAGAAGAAAATGTAAATGTTTTTCTGGAACAAAAATATTGAACATTGTAGCACAAGTTACAGATGCCGTCCCTTGAACTACGATAACTCGTCCTCTGTTTCCATGACACTACCGGGGGACGTCTCTTTTCTGAACTTAATGTCAATTCTCCTAAAAATTGAAGGTTCGTGCCTAGCAGGGAAGCTAACTTCCGTGTTTTTCTGAAAATATTGATGTGTTTCTGACAAGGTTCACACACAATGTCTCAACAGCTTAGCTCAGAATTGAGTAGGCGGATGTTTTTATCGGAAGCACACAAGGGGAAAAAGAATGGAGAGAATGATTTCTATTCTAGACAGATAATTATGGAACAGCGTTGGCAGCGCCAGCTTTCGATTAAATTGCCCATCCAGGCGCAGTGTGTTCGCGAAAAGGACACGAGCGTGTGTTTTCACGTCATTACCTACGGCATTTTTGAGTTGTGTTGTCGAGTATTTCGGAGTCTATTCTTAGCTTGGGTAATTATCAGAGCTCATAACAAGGCTTTGATGCGGCACCAGGTAAAATGTCACAAAGCAATCGAAATGAGAGACACACGGAATTGCTCTGTTTTTTT
The DNA here is from genome assembly GCF_041260155.1 of Ptychodera flava. NCBI lineage: Eukaryota > Metazoa > Hemichordata > Enteropneusta > Ptychoderidae > Ptychodera > Ptychodera flava. The sequence goes on from NC_091941.1 coordinate 12,195,303, forward strand.
TACTTTCTTTGCCATCGACTCACTTGTAATATCTTCGCTGAAGGGTGGGATCCTCATGTGTACCTTAGTTTTCTTAAGATATGACCTAACCTACTTCAGGAAGCCTTTTGTAATTAAAGTACTTCGGGGTCTTCAAGCCACTTTTAATGGCGCTTTGATTAGGAATTGGCGTGTATGACTAAGTGTGCTGTACACATGCCATGTTTCTGATCAAAATAAAACCTTATCGAGACAACATCTCCAGTTCGTATCCTTAAACGCCGACCCTAATATACCGAAAAAAGAACGAACATTACGATGATATGCAAGAAAAATTCATTTCCATATTTCATGATCGAGAATTATTACTAGTCTTTTAATTTTAATTTTAAGTTTCAGCTAATTTCGCCATTACATGATATACAATTCGGGGAACGACAATTACGCAGTTGATTGTGACCCTAGCCGTCCTATACTAGACTGAAGGATTCTGTAGTGCATAGATGCTTTGCAATCTCCGACCCTAACCAGTCAGGGTCCGACGGATAAGGTGGAGTACCCATACAAAACAGAATTCAATCTTTCAGTCCAACATTACACAAATAATTCAAACATATCAACAGTAATGATCTAATTTCTCACAAGAGACGCATCGGTCTCAGAATCAATTTAGGGTAAATCCCACTCGCTGTCGTCTCTCAAGGACCACTGGGACGGATTTGAGGCTTTGAAATCTCAAAATCGACTCTGGATGGTATTGTCGTCATCCACTTGAAACTTTTTCAGCGGAATTGGACGTTAAGAAGACCACGCTTTTGACTCAGCTATTCAAGAGGTCTGATTTTCTGCCAACCATACTGTCATTCCCTTTGAAAGGAGGTACATCTTATAGATAGATGGATGACAGACTTAGAGGTCTAAATTCACCTTTCGGACAAGAAGATGCCATTTATCGAAAACCAAAAAGCTGAAGCATTTTGACATACAGGTAGCATTAGGCATAGTCATTACATCGCTCTTTCTTATCAAAATTTTAAGGTCTCTGTCTGTCTGTCTGTCTGTCTGTCTGTCTGTCTGTCTGTCTGTCTGTCTGTCTCTGTCTCTCTGGCTCGCTAAATGATTTGTCAGTAGTAGAGCACTGATTAGTACCGTGTAATGGGAGCTAAAACAAGAAAATAGCGCAAACCACTGCTACGTTCTGTCTGACGTAACACTAATTTGCTAAAGGAGAGGAAAATTGCCAAACCGGTGACGTGACACTATTATACTGAACTGTAGTGATGGGCAAGGAATCGACAACCGTGATACCGATGTGGATCAAATATCATTATTATAGGGACTTGGTAAAGCGTTAGGGACTGTGGAGAAATTGAAGGCACTGCAGGGAAGTTATCGGTCTGTCAGTTATGGCGCCAATATTACCGAAGATCACTCATTCTTAGAAGTGACATCATTTTGTGCCACTGGCCAAGTCATTTATTTTGCTTGAAATATTGTATTTTGTCTTTCGTCGTGTCTGACAAATGTCATCAGCATAAAATAAATAGATGGAAAAACTCCAATATCAGTCCATTTAGAAAACGTTGGTGAATAGAAAATGTTTTACGGGTTTCAATCTAGAGCCAAATACGGGCAATACATCACAGTCACCCCACATTTCTTCTCGTATTGTGTTGTTATTACGTTTTCCAATTGTATACCTGAGGTCGCCGAAAGGAGAGTTTGCTTGCTTTCCGGCAACATTTGTCGATCAAGCAGCGGGTCACCGGCAACATAATCAGCGCAATTCTTTGCCAACTCGGGAAATTTATCGCCCCTGTGGTAACTGGATATGATGTTTTACTCTCCTAACCGGATACGATATTTCACAGAGTGTCCTAGTTTTTCATAGTCAGGCTCTAGTATTCCAGGGGACGACGTGTCCTCTCTGCAGGTGTCTCTCGACTCTTCGATCGATTGCCGAACGTCCGGCTTCCCTTACACACGTTGCAATTGGCCTTTAGTGTACCACCGATCTGACTTCATTAAACACTGTATTTCAACGGCAATTTCGATCAAAAGCAATAAAAAGATACGTCATGATTGAGTCTCTGTCTGTCTGTTTGTCTGCCTGTCTGCCTCCCCCCTCTCTCTCTCTCTCTCTTGATAAAGGATATGTGAGATTTTAGATGGAACCTGTTCTGTGATGGTGCGACGTTAACTAATATTCATGATATTATTATTATTCATGATATGATCATTTATAAATCGGGGAACAACTGGTAGACTGGCTTCATTCCTGAACAAGCAGTGACCAGTAACAGAATTTTAAGAGCATGTGGCATTATTATTAGCAATTCCAATACAAAATAGCGAAGAACATAGATTTCTTCGTACACTGAGAACGACAGAAACAATCGATGCCCCACACTTGACAGGTTTTGAGTATTGATTGCCCAATATTGATTCCAAGGCTAATATTTATTATTTTCATAGTTGACGAAGAAGTTTAAGGCGATTGCAATTTCGTTGTTGATTTTACACAAGTTGCTCTTTTCCCCGCTGCTGGTCCTCCACACGTGCCCTCCTTCTGTAACCTGACATCACCTGACCTGAGACACCTAGGCGCACTTTCAAGAAGTGCGCACCCTTTCTTTATCGGTACGTCTAAATTTCCATGGGAACTGCGCACCTGGAGCTGTGATACAATGGACGTCGATGATTAAGCAGTTACCTCACTACAGTTGTGTGACAAACATTTCAAAAGCCTCTGAACTAGTGTCGGTGGGGGCTTTTATCAATTTTGCCTGGTTACGCCAGGATAGCTTGTTCAATATGATTCGATTCAATTGAGAACCAAATCAATCCGGCTAACATAGCATTGCGACCAATACAACGCAACCATGGTAACTGTCTCTATCTTTGTTATGCCCGACTGATTCATAACCCCAGAGGAATTTCCCTGTCCGATAATTCGGAAAATTAGATCCTAGAGGCAACTAGGTTTCTGCCGGAAATCCAGTCCATGACATGCCCATATGAAATTCCTGCATACATGTAAAATAATTGTGTATCGTAGATTTTTTTTGGTTGGATAGTAAGCCTATTACAATAATCCATAAAATCACGCACTCGTAAAAGCTAATGATATCCGCATACCGTGATAAATTTGCTGGTTCATACAGAACACGGTATAACACGGCCAACGAAATGCTGTAGTGCCAGTGTTATGGTCATACGCTCTTCGAAATTGAAACACTTGAACCTTTGCTCAAACTTTTTCGTAAGGAAACTTTAAACAATTTTCTTTCGATATCAAGAATAGAAATCTGCGATAACCTTGCAAAAATTTGGTACCAGAGAAACAAAATACCCAATATTCCCGACACCTGAAATTCAAAATTGGTCGCCATCATTGTGTAATTTCCATGGGATGATGAAGTAAATGAATGAAGTAAAAAAACATGAATGTCTCAGCCGTACATATCATGTTATTATATATTCTATGCAACATCCCTGATCGTATGTAAAGATCAAATAGGTAGACGGTTATATGGTGCATCATATATCATATCCTGCCATGTCATGTGTCAAGTCATAGTATATTGTATTCTCGACCGCGGAGTGACGTCAGTAGGTGAAACGCATACGATCGAGGTGAATGAGAGATCAGACAATACAGAAGAGCGAATGACACAGAAATTGTATAGAAAAAAACAGAACTAAAAATTATGTCATTTTAGTATATTGAAACTTTGAATCTTGTTTTGGTGGTTGAAAAATCCGAACCCCTTCACGGTGCTGTGACGCAAAAATGACGTAAAAAACCGCAACTACCCGGATGAACCGCGGTCGAAAATAATTGATATATTATATTATATTATATTATATTATATTATATTATATTATATTATATTATATTATATTATATTATATTATCATTGTATACATTATATGATTACATTTCATTATATTATATCATTTGTATGTGTAAGCGGAGGACAGTTTTGCCTACAACTGTATCAAATGTTTCAATCATGATTTCTCAGTTTGTTAGTACTTTTGACAGTTCCAACATTTCTTATGACGTTGTTTTAAAGAGCTTTTTAAGGTGAAGCTCTTCCATCCATAGAAATTAATCAGACGAGTAGAAATTTAAATTGACCAAAAGAGTTTACGAGGCAAATGATTGACAACGCGAGAGGACGTCGCCTCAACGTCTGGTACGCTCGTTTTGTCGACGTGAACGACAAACACACGTCTTTGCGCACCTAAGCCATTGCCTTGTACAAAAACAGGGGGGTGCAGGTGCTCCGACCTCGACCACACAAAGTACTATACAGAGATATTTGCAACTAAAATCGGACACATCTATTTTGATATCTCACCTCGAAATTTTCGCCCAAGGACTGTATTGGCCTGCAGGAATATTGAATTGTACATTTAGTGGCTCTTTATTCATTTGGAGTGATTTACACGGGAGTTTAATCGCCCCCTTTCATGGCTGAACTGTTTGCCTAATGCATCTGTTGTCACCAAGACTACCAATTCACCAGTTAATTTCCATGACCACGCTCTATGTCCGTCTACTTCTACTCCAAATTGTTTGCACGCTCGGAGAGTGATTGCGCAATAAAAGTCTTCGATTTGCCCAGAATAGGAAAGGAGCTGTATTTGCCGTGCATGCTAATACACCCAATCAGTCTGTAAAGAGCCAAAATTTCGTCGAAAGCGTTTTTCTTTAACTGTTAGGAGCTGATAATTCCCATGGCAACGACAGTACATCAGTTATTTTTAGTTCGGCCCTGCGTGCTCTAATACAACATCTCCCCGGTAACTTCACCGTGTTACAACGTCACCTGAACATATTCTATTCAACTAGCAGGGCTTACATCTTTCATCAGGATTTGCGGAACAGAACGAATAGCACGTTTCGCATGTTCGCAGCAGGGAAAAAATGAGAGAATCCTATTTAGCTTTTTAGACCCACGATCAGCGTACAAACCGGGGCATATCGACACGGAGAACGAGGGTTTTAAGGACTTGCGTCAATTTGTTATTCGGGTCATCAATATCCATTTGAAGTTCGCCTGAATCGATGAGGCTGTTCTGATAAGTTAATACCATTTTTATCATCTTGGCAGAGATAAAGCCTAATTGATAGACTGTCGTGACACAGAGAATGGACCAGCTTATTCTATTTTCACAGCTACCTAAACCTACAAGATAGATTTGTAATTAGCAGCGAAGGCACACGTTATACATTTTATAGTTGACGTGGTCTTGGCGGGAGGAAACCTGACAAAGGTGGAAGGAAACAAGCGCATGCGCGCCTGACATGGCCCTGTTGTCCTCCTGGGAGGCTTTTCCCATAAAAGTGTTCGAAGTTAATAGTTTGTATATTTCATTCCCGTAAGAATGCAGTTCCCGGCTCCACGCTGAGGATGGCGTAGTAGCTCAGCGCATGCGTAAAGGGGCTGTACCAGGCGCCAAATGTAAAATAATTATTTTACACATTAGAAGAACATATTCATACGAAAAGGGTGTATTTTACCAGGCGCCAAATGTAAAATAATTATTTTACACATTAGAAGAACATATTCATACGAAAAGGGTGTATTTGCATGCATTTATCAATAAAAAACTACTATAGCATAAGTATAAATAAATCAATACAGACATAAGTAAATACATATATGAGTGAAAAAACATACATATATGTGAACCAATTCACACAAGACCTATGAAGACAGACATATACATACATACGTGCATACGTACGTGCATACATACATACATACATACATACGTACGTGCATACATACATACATACATACATACATACATACATACATACATACATGCATACATACATACATTCATACATACATACATACATGCACTCACGCACGCACGCACGCAAATACATACATACATACATACATACATACATACATACATACATACATACATACATACATACATACATAAGCCCATATGCACTCATGCACGCACGCACGCACATACATACATACATACATACATACATAGCCCATATGCACTCATGCACGCACGCACGCACATACACACAAACCCACACACTCATATACATACATACATACATACATACATACATACATACATACATACATACATATACATACATACATACATATATACATACATACATATACACACATACAGGATCGAAAAGTTTACATGAGGGGGAACGAAATACGCATGCGTATATCTACTCGCACACACACACACACACTGCTCTGAAAAGTTTACATGAGGGGAATGAAATACGCATGCGTATATCTACTCGCACACACACACACACATGTACACACACTGATCCACGCATTTGTTGATCCACGCCGCCCTGGAAGATATCCTATAATGCATTGCTGTAAGCCCAACGCCTAAACCGGAAATAGGCTCATTTGGCGTCAAGACACCAAGGCGAGCGGACCGGCCTCGCTCATCCAATCTTGCCGCATATGGCAAGCAATTGCGATAATGACGAATGCTTTATTTCCAAAAATCAGTAAATGACATGCTTTATCCATCCGTACTTCAGTGAGACACGTTCCCCAGTCAGTAAATGACAATGGGGCCGGGGTACCCCAGGCCTCCCACAAGTATCAGAGTGTTCACAGCCCCGTGGATAGCTGTGATATCGCAGCGGTACTCGTGGCGAACGCGATCGAGTCATTGGGGTCATCGCACAGCCCACAGGGACTGTGGCGATGACCCCAAACCAATGACCCGAGCGCGTTCGACACGCCCAAGTACCCGCTGCGATACACAGCTACCCCGTGGATTGTTGTAGCCATGGAGTTGTAGGAGCCAGCAGTTTTTCTCACAGAAACAAGTTGCATAATGTACTCAGTAAAACGTTGTCAGGTACATGTAACATGAAAACTGACTGAAGTCGAAGTGACTAAGGCACCGGGATTGATTTGACCACAAACAACGACAAGAGGGTGTGAATTACTTGGGTCGAAACGGACAGGGGTCGAGGTGACCTGCTGCCCCGGTCCTCAACTGCAGGCCTGACGGCCTGGCTATGTTTACATAAGGCGTCCACATTTTAGAAAATCACTAAAAGTAGGCAGAAAGAAAGCCCCCATTACGTGAAAACGCTAGGGGTCGATAGGGGTCGGATGACAGTTTGACACATTTCGTACCATTAAGAGTCGAATGATGCTACATTGACCGGGTTGACCGTATGACTTTCATCAAAAAACGTCCGGGGAAAAGTGAATACATTTGATGTTTGACCAAACTTTACAAAGCATCAATTTTTCGATCAAAAAATTCACGCGTAGAACTAATGAAAATTCGTAAAAAAATACCACTGCCTTGTACATCAGGCACTAAAATGTCGTAGGCGTGAAAATGAGTTTATTAGAAAATACACAGTAGCTATTTAGTTTGAAAATTCCAGTTCTCCGTACTCCGTTGCTGTCTAGTTCCAGTGGGCATACTTGGCATTCCAGACATTCATTCCCTGCTGAGTGGAGCTACGTACGATCCTGAGTAAAGTAAGCAGAGAGTTTAGAGAGCAGAGAGTTTAGCAGTAAAGCTGTTGCTTTAGTTCCAGTAAGCTGTTGCTGTAGTTCCTGTTGAATGCTGTATTTAACCATTAAAGAATATAAGCCGAATGGCAGAGAGCTGTAATACACGACTCCCAGTGTTTTATTGGCCTGGGTTGGGCCGTTAACCCCAGCAGAACTTCGCCGGCATGGCAGGTACCATTAAGTCAGAAACCCTTACGGGGCCTCTAAGCAGTGTAGTATTACTCAGGCCGGCTACCACTTTACCACTGTGTAAAGCCCTGTACGAACCCGACTCACGACACAAAGGCAAGAAAGAGAAAAAGTGTCGCACATCTTTGTCATCGTCACTAGCCTTCGACGCCGCGAGGTACGTAGAGTCCGAGTTAGGAGTGAGCTCCCCGGTGTGGCACTTCCGGGCCTGCAGATCGTCGCGTCAGTGTGTGTATCTCAGAGAGAGTAGCAATGTGTGTGTTGTGTTTGTTGTGTGTGTGTGTGTGTGTGGTGTAGTGTGTGTGTGCGAGTGGATATACGCATGCGTACTTCGTTCCCCCTCATGTAAACTTTTCAGAGCAGTGTGTGTGTGCGAGTAGATATACGCATGCGTATTTCGTTCCCCCTCATGTAAACTTTTCCGAGTAGCAGTGTGTGTGTGTGTGTGTGTGAGTGTGTGTGTGTGTGCGACTGGATATACGCATGCGTACTTCGTTCCCTCATGTAAACTTTTCGATCCTGTATGTGTGTATATGTATGTATGTATGTATGTATGTATGTATGTATGTATGTATGTATGTATGTATGTATGTATGTATGTGCGTGCGTGCGTGCGTGAGTGCATGCATGCATGTATGTATGTATGTATGTATGTATGTATGTATGTATGTATGTATGTATGTATGTATGTATGTATGTATGTATGCACGTACGTATGCACGTATGCACGTATGTATGCACGTATGTATGTGCGTGCGTGAGTGCATGTATGTATGTATGTATGTATGTATGTATGTATGTATGAATGTATGTATGTATGTATGTATGTATGTATGTATGTATGTATGTATGTATGTATGTATGTATGTATGCACGTACGTATGTATGTATGTATGCACGTACGTATGCACGTATGTATGTATGTGTCTGTCTTCATGTCTTGTGTGAATTGGTTCACATATATGTATGTTTTTTCACTCATATATGTATTTACTTATGTCTGTATTGATTTATTTATACTTATGCTATAGTAGTTTATTTTTATTGATAAATGCATGCAAATACACCCTTTTCGTATGAATATGTTCTTCTAATGTGTAAAATAATTATTTTACATTTGGCGCCTGGTAAAGGGGCTGTATATCTGCTGCGGATGAACACCGAAAATGTTACAGCCTTGCACGACGGGTGATAATAAGAGAGAAGGGCTACTTAACACGGTGGAGACAGATGCGCTTTTTGTTTGGATTTATGAGAGTGACTCCTTTGTACGTCGGATTGATAACAAATTACCAGGAGATGAATTAGTCTTGTAAATGAGCAATTTCATGCGGACACGTACGAGCTAAAGATTTATCCAACAAAAGGATTAGCGCGTGATCTGAAATTTTGCCATACTATAAAAACATCCCAATTCCCCGTTTCTATATCTGTTATTGGAAATTTGCCAATTGAAAATAAATCACGGGAAAGGCTTGTCGTTTCTGGAAAGTAATCTGTAGATTATTTTTTTCTTGTTGAAAGAGAGTATTAACAGGAGCGTGTTGTTCGCGTATTATTTGTTCGGGGTTTATCTGCACAAACGCGATTCGCTGTTCTTTTGTTCAACAGTTAACTTCAGTGTGCGTCAACGCCTTCCCATTGGCTGCCATCAACCCTAACAAATCACAGCCTGTAGTACATGAGTACACTTCCGTCTATGTATCTATAGGAGTATGTGCTGCCCAATAAAAAAAACACATCCAGGGCATTACAGTGACGTGTACTATAAAATGATTTCCGGATTTCCACAGACAACGACGTGTGCAAATGTCGCAGCGAATTCTGAAAGATCAGTGCAAATATACAAGATTGTTTCGTTTTTTAAATATAGATATCAAAGTTTCTACGGCTAGAAAACGAAGCCACTTTATCGATAGCGGAGAAAAGACATATGTCAAGAGCTTTTACGAAGGAACAAAAACCAGTTTCAAATCCAACCTTGGTGATAAAAACCAGTCTCTAATTCAATGCATCCACTTCTCTAGCTCTATTCACATCGTCTGTTTGTTCAATCGACACATGAAGAGTGTAAACAGCGGGAAATCAGGTCACATCACAAAAAAATCCATTCTATGGAAGGATCACAAATTTTATTTTGTAGTCATTGTACAGTGATTTTATTTCAAATATGATGGGTGTATTACTCGAACATATGTTGCAGAAACACGGCATCAGGCGCGTTGCAAATAAATTAAAGAGCCTGGAATTCTGAGTGTACAATGCCCTAAAAGTGCACAAATACAGATGCCATGAGGATATTGGCCTTTCAGACACAACGCGCTCACTTTATGGCTTTCTGTTATCTACGAATTTCACGTAGCAGTGTTTACGATGCTTCAATTATCGGTATATTTGTATGCACAATCAATATCGATTCAATAAACGATGTTTATGTATGTAATGGTTTCGATGTACCTTCGCAGCCAAAGGCCTAAATTCAAGCTATCGTAGCTAAACGTGTCAATTGTGTACGGATTCTCCTCAGTATTGAACTAGACAACCAATACACGGCGGGCAGCCCACGATCGAGGGGCCGTTACGAGCGAACGCTATTGTCGTTTCGTCAAATGGGCAATCAGCGAGACGCCGTGATTGCTAATATTCTGGTGTAGGGTAGAGTCCGGCAAACTCTTCAACGGATGTAATTATCATAGCTCTGTAATAATTTCAAACAATGCATGCATATATAACGCCCTTGTTTAACTTTCCTTTGATCTTCGATATGCTTACAGTTGGTAAATTAAGACATTACTGAGTAATTTTACCCGAGAATACATGAACGCATATGTCATCTTCGTGACATTGAAATGCAACTGCGCTAACAGAAGCAATTCCAAATTCTTTATCCTTTTACACTTCAGTTTATTACACATATAATACGGCGCGCCAAATGTTTCAAAAATATTTATCGATTCAGTGCAAAAATAAACTGTCTTTCTCAATTGAAATAAAAATTTGGTCTCATTAGGAAGGAAATAAGTAAGAAAAGTATAATTAAAAAACAAAAGACAGAAATGTCATTTAATACTTCATTTTAACTTGAGAAAAAATCTTTTAAGCGTAATTAGGAAATAAATAATTTTCAACGATTTGAAGAAGTCATACATCCATATTTATCGACCTACATACACGTATAATAGTTCGCGAAAAAGGTGCAATGAGTGCTGATTTTACAAAAAGAAAAAAGAAAAATATGTTATACAGTGATACGTCCACAAAATTCACAAGAAAATCACTAAAAATCACTACTACCACTCGGAAAAAATAGTACAAAAAATAAAAACGTGAACCACATACAGAAAATAATTGTAAAAGAATCAGACAAAAAAGCCATGCATACATAAAATTATTTATGTACTTAAGAAAATTAAAAAGCACTACGTCTCATAATAAACGTATTATAGATAATCAAAATATAATATGAATCATCAGCCGCTTTGACAGTAAAGAGAGAAAATCGGAGAAAACTTTCGGCAGTGATGGCTCTAGACAAAAGTGGATCTCATCTAGAAAAAAATAAAATAAAATAAAATAAAAACGAAAAAAATAAAAAATGCCATGAACATAGATACAAAAAAACGCGTGGGCCTGTGGAAAGAAAAAATAAATGAGGACTCGCCACAGCAAAAAAAAAAAAAAAAAAAAAAAAAAAATGAAAAAAACGAGCACTCGCCACAGAAAAAAAACAACAAGCCCTAAATTACAATTATTTTATTCAAAAAACTCATGGTTCACGTTTCCTTCGATCGATGAATCCCCAACAGCGGGGAATCCGATCACCACATACTCCAATGTTTGACGAAATATTACTTAAGCATTTCAGTGATAACGCGACATCTTGAAACCTAGCTCTGTTTGGCTAGGCCTGCTCTACTGGAAACCATACTTGATGAAATGAAGTGGGCAATATCACCTAAAGAACGTCCAAGTTAACAGTGAATAGTTCCAGAGAGTCGAGTTAACTGAGCCAATTTCAGACAGTCCATTGGTCAGATCACGAGCGAGACGTACAACCCATGACCCTTCATAGCAACACTTCGAACATATCGATGCCTTAGGCGCGGTATGGCAGGGAGCCCACTGCAGGCCTTCCACCGAGCCGCACTGTCATCGCCGTTTGCCTACATGATTTCTACACAGTTTTATACGTATGGTTCGATACATTGGGTTCAAATACCATGATAATAAACCACCTCGTTGTTTGCTAATTCCTCGTCTATCCTCAAAGATCACCCAAATCATGATAAAATGAATAGTTTTTAAGAAATCTGCCGCGTGTTGAGAGAACGTCCATCGTTTTCCGTGTTCGACAAGACGAGCGACGCAACTGTACAAGCCTTACGACTACGAGTATGGCGAGAGTGTCCGGCCTTCGCAACGCCAGACACTCTCACTATACTCGCAGGGCTAGACCGGCACATACACGACATGTCGATCCCCATTGCAGAAATCTTTATATCCACACAGTCCAATATATGGAGCTACGATATTTGTGCAGTAGCCTATACATAGCTCTGGGTGGCAGGGCAGGGCTGTGAGTTACCGGCGTTATACCGCCTGGCCGTATAACGCCGGTGTTATATGGCCTGGCCGTATCCGGCAACTCACAGCCCGGCCTTGCTGCGGTTCCTTAGCCCTACCACTCCCTTTGCTGGTTGTGTTGAGCTACAGTGTACAGAGACATAGCGGCTGCTTGATCAGTGTTTGTCAGTCGGGCGCGGGTGCGTTTGCGTTCTACAGGTACTAGTGAAAACGTTGCCTCGAATTTAAACGGAGTGTTTCAACCTGAGTATTTTTGCCTTTGCCACACTCCGTTTAGAGGATAAACCCACAGGATACGTGTGTGGTTCGATACATAGCGGCCGCTGCTAGCTTTGCATGGCAGGGCTGTGTACGTGTTACCGGCGTTATACGGGAGGCCGTGTCACACCATAGGCGGCCCACACATATTGATAAGCTTATTATTGAGTTTTTCTCAGTTTTCTCTGTCACTGTCAGCCCCTCTCCTTTTCTTCATGCTCTGACTGATCGTAGTAAATAAAATAAATGACTATATAGCCTAACCTATAGCCTCTTGACTCTTTATTCATTTTACACTCCATTACAAGGACGTATATCTCTCATACACACATGCTGTAATTGATTAGTCAACACAACTAATTATGCTAATCTGTGGACTTATCAGAGGTTGGTCAACATCGGAAAGATAGTGATGTTAATGAAAAAGGAGCCTATCTTTCGCGATGTTGACCAACCCGTAAAATCCCTGATAAGTCCACGGATTAGCATAATTAGTTGTGTTGACTAATTAATTACAGCATGTGTGTATGAGAGATATACGTCCTTAGGTAATGGAGTGTAAAATAAATAAAGAGTCACAGAGGCTAGGTTATGTTATATTAACCATTTATTTGATTTATTCCGATCATTCAGAGCATGAAGAAAGAAGAGAAAATGATAGAGAAAACACTGTGAAAAACTCAGTAGTACTTATTGGGTCGCCTGTGGTCACACCGGTAACACACAGCCCTGCCATGCAGAACTAGGCCGCAGCGTGCTGCGTGGTATGCAATTTTACTATGCATACCCACATGGCGGCCGCTGTGTATCGAACCACACGTAACCATGGGCTAGCCGCAAGCCATCGTTTTGTTGGGGTTTGGGCACAGACTGTCTATGATTTGGGAGAGGCGGCCCTACACTTTATAGCGAGGGGATCGCTGGTTGCCGGCGTGTGACCTACTGTACTAGCGACGGGACCGCCGGCTGCTGGCTTACCACCTCGAGTGTACATTGGAGCGAGGGGACTGCTGGTAGCCGACGAACCACCACGAGTATTTTGTCCACTTTTAACCAAAACTGGTAACTGTTTAATATAGAATGGGACGTGTCGGTAACTTGGACGTCCATGAGATGATATTGAAGACTAGAAGCTGAGAGTTATCGCTGAAATACCCCAAATATCATGTCCAACATCCGAGTGTGATGATCCAAAACCCTCTGGCATTTAGCCCTGCGTACGATGCTGTGTGTTCCGCTACAGCTAATCGCCCCGCTCACCACGGGGCGATTAGCTGTAAGCGGAACACACAGCATCGTACGCAGGGCGATCTGGCATTAAACTGTAACAATTATGACGTTGACAATTATTCAATTTTCATGTTGGGCTTTTTCTGCGGGGTGTCCCACTCTGTTTTCTTTTCTCGAACGGGCCTCTTTTTTTTCTACTGAGGTTTGTTTTTTTTTTTTTTTTTGGTAACCTCTTTTTTTTTTTTTTTTTTTGTAACCTCGCTTTGGTTTTTTTTTCCAAGCTGACCTCGTTTTGGTTTCTTTACAGCCTCAACACCGGCGCGATCTCGGTCAACTTTTCAATTGTGATTCTCTTTCTTTTTTTAGTCAGACCTGATGGTGGTTCCTTTTGTTTTTTTGGTAGTAGTGCAAGTACTATTTGTGGTTTTGTTTTTCATCATTTTAATATTTTTTGTGTGTTTGCTTGATTTTTTTTCTTTTTTCCCTTATAATCAGCATTCATTGCACCTTTATATCTAATACACGTGTATGTGTACGTCAATAAGTATGGGAGTGTGGTATTTCCAAATTTTTGAAAAGTTTATCTTCTCATTACGGTTTAAAGAATATTTTGCAATTAAGCATTACATAACATTCTGCCCTTTATTTTCTTCCGTAATTCCATCGAATTTTTATTTCAATCGAGAAAGACGGTTGCACGTCATCTTTATCTGTACAGGCACATTCAAATATTTAATGACACGTATTTTCAAATGAATGCTATTTTTATGAAAAGGTACATTAACAAAATGCAATGATATGGACGAAAGAACTTTTTTCTTTATTATTCATACACGTTTAAGACTTTTTTTTTAGAAAGAAAATTTGACAGTTTATTTTTACTCTATGACGATAAATATTTTTGAAACATTTGGCGCGCCGTACATATAGCTCTGTATCTGGGGATGTTTTAACTGTCCAATCTGCTAACATCTCCAGTCCTCTATGCCAAAATATGTAGCCCTGGCATAAGGTAAGTTTACAGCGAACAATTTAAACCTGTTATTTTAAAGAAAGACAAAGGTTATGGGAGTATTCGCCTAAAAATCGAAAGACTTAAACTATTGCTCAAGTTTTCCTCGATGAAACTTTCAACCATTCTCTAACCGGATCAAGAATAAAAATCGGGGCATACCGTGCAAAATTTGGTACCGAAGAAACAAACTACTCAGCATTTACCGTCATTTGAAGTTCAAAGTGGCCGTACCTTTGTGTTAATTCTATGTAGGAAATAAAAAAAAATCCATTTTCGAAAAACCAAGACGGTGAAAACTGTTCTTACTCCAATAGGTTAAGTGAATCCCATAAGTGGTAGGTCAGAAAAGAATTGTAAAAACTTGAGAGTCCGAATTTGTCCCCGGTCGGAGGCGCGTTCCTCCAGAAGGAAATCACCGCTATTTGTACTCGATTTACTGACGTCCATAAGATCACCGTTTAGTGTAAGTCAACTGCATCCCTCGATATGCAATCTCCGGTACATGGCCTTGGACCTTCACTTCTCACTAGAAGGTGAGAAAGATGACACCCCCTTGGTGACATTTTAAGGATTCGAACATGACATCGGATGTATACATCATCAACTATTTCCATTGTATTCATGTTGACATTGATGTTCTGGATTTACTGACCTTGTTGAAGTGACCATCACGATGAAAGACAATGAATGGCTCACCGATTAGAGTGGTTACGGTCATTCCAAATTAACCTAGTTTCGGTCATGGGTCGAAAATCAAACGTAACCGGGGTATTCAAATGTTAAATTTTGTCTGCTGGGCTAGGATTGCATCTCAGGGATAGATTTTCAGAGTTGAATGGTCTACAAATTGTATAGACTCATATTGAATACAGAAGTGAGAACTGCGGTGACTGTATGAAGAGGTTAACACTCTTCACATCCCAGTTCTAGTGAAAACCGAAGGTCTTCTTTTCCCCTCAGAATGACGGCGAATAGCGGCCATTTTGAATTTCGGGGAAGAACGACCATTTTGAATTTCAAATTACAGTAAATTTGAGATGAATCACTTCTATAATCTCACGGTTATAATATCTTACCTATGATTTTTATGTATGTCATAAAAGAGCACAGTTAAAGATTTCTTCGAGCAAATTTTTTGCAAAAGTTTAAGCTCCCAGTTTTAAGACAAATGTGACCTCAAAAATCGAGTTCTACGTATGTTCAGTCACCCATCTCTGGGTATACATACATGCGTGTCAAACAGGCCAGTGCCGTTTCAGTGTTAGCAAGGACTGTTTCGAGTTCGGTTTTCCCCACAAACCTGGCATTTCTGTTCTCAGTTGCAATTGGTTTCCTTACTTGTTTCAACATCAACATCGTTTTCTTTGGTATTGTTGGATCGAGAAAAATCAAGTGAAAGGTTGGGCCTTTCAAGTTGGAAAGTACCCGTATTCAGCTTGCTAAAACTCACTGTAAGCTTACATATTACATCTATACATTAGACACATTCATATCTTAAATTCAGTTGTTGACATGCAAAATTCACTTTACCTATCTGGGTAATGTGTACAGAGTGAATCATGATGTTGAAAAGTTAAATTTGCAAATTTGCAATGTGTGTGAAAAACACGCACAACAAAAGTGCTGAAAGGGTGTGTAAGTATGAAAGTGTTGTCTTTTAACCTGTGTGAAAGGTAGTGATACTTGACCTTCTCATTTTACTTTAATCCATGTTTTGGCGCCTTTACCAGTGTACCGGCATACTTTACACAATGGTTTTACAGTATTACATTTGGATCTGAATGAATTAAATGAGACTGCCTTGCTATCTAAAACATAATAGGTAGCGCTTCAACTGATATAACAATTTTTGTGCTGTACGTAGCAAGTCGTCTCCATCTTTGTTTGACCTCTGTGTAACCCGTTTGTAGTTTGACTTACTGCCGCCATGGATTTCATAAAATTAGCTTAAATCTGTATAACACAATTTGCGAGAGAAAACTATTAGTGTAAGTTAAAGTAGTTTGAACTTCGAAAATGAAAGACCTTAACTTTTGCTCAATCTTTCCTCAAGCAACTTTCAACCACTCTCTTTCAAAATCGACAATAAAGATCGGGTAGTCAACGTGCAAATTTTTACACCAGAGAAACACATTACCCAATATTTACCGATA
Source organism: Ptychodera flava (assembly GCF_041260155.1). Lineage (NCBI taxonomy): Eukaryota > Metazoa > Hemichordata > Enteropneusta > Ptychoderidae > Ptychodera > Ptychodera flava. The sequence continues at coordinate 12,212,276 of NC_091941.1, forward strand.
TTTGAATGCAAAATGGCCGCCATTCCTGTATTATCTCCATGGGAGAAAATAAAATACCCGATTTGCACAAACCTCAAAATGATCGCCCTCAAGTGGTAGGCCAAAAGAATATTGTAAGTTTGAGAGTCCGAATATCTGTTACCCAGCGCAATCTACCTTTATACTCAAACTATTAGTTTGAATTAGGTATGATGGGAACCTTTATATGACGCCACGTCCTGTACCTTATTATTTATACGCATGTCTGATTCTGGGCCAACCAATTGAGCTGAAGGTCTGATTTTTGGTACATAGGGATAACTATGGAAGAGAAATGCTTTGACAAAGTTTCAGGTGACAAGGATGACCTTCGACCTCCATTAAGCAAATACGCTCATAGCTCACTGGCTATGTGCATATCTATTTCTATTACTACCCCTGTGCACTGAGATGTCTCGAAACCCGGTCATTGCTGCATGCAGCTATTTTTTGAAATTCATTTTTTTATTAAACAACGCTGGTAATCGAAGTACACCTCAAGCGTGAGCCATTCGGATAATCTGAATTAGTTGAAGATAATACTGTATCCTTTACTGTAACATCTCTACCGCGCCAATTTGGTATGAAATCGATACCATCATAGGTACATGGTCACCGACTAGTTGCGATAATTAATCATAACATCTCACAGATGCTTACCTCAAGCAGAAAGCATGTAATATTTAATATGACGTAAGACCGAGCTCATCAGAGTGAAGCCAGGCGAATGCTAGAAACCAAAATTTCATTGTCATTGCTGACGCACCGAGTATTATGTATCAATTCATGATACATTGAACGGAAAGCGCATATCAATTGTCCCTGGACCAATTCAAATTGGCTTCCTTCCCGGGCTTTCTTGAACGTGAACTAGCCAAAAAAATCCTTGAAGTGACAACCCCTATTGTTACGTGCAGAGAAAACGAACAAAAGGGTGAACTCAGCAGTTAACGTTTAAACAAAATTTATTACGAAAATAAAACTAATTGCTAAGTCAGGGATAGAGTACAAGCTTTAAAAGTGTACAGACTACTTATCTCAGCTGGGACGGCAGAGCTCCAGTCTCAGAGTTGTAACAGTCAGTCGGATGAATGAACAGTCCTTTGGCTTGCAGGCTTGAAACTGCACAAAGTCCACAGTATAAATCCAGCGTTGGCAGTGAAGGTCTTGAAAGGTCTTGAGAATGACTACTGCTGGAGTTTAGTAACACACAAGAGACACGATCCCAAAAGTCTGACTGGAAGCTGAGCACGCCCTTTTATAAAGGCATATAAGAACAATCTAGAACTTTTATTGACATGCTAATTACTGTTCTAAAATTATCTCCCTTACACAACTAATCAACTTTCCAGAACATTCCAAACATGACTAATTGAATTCAAGGTTGTGAGGTCATCAGGGCAGTGACCTTGAGAATGTTCTAGACTAATTGAACTCAGGTCATGATGAGTGTGGGGGAAATGACCTACATAACACACCCCCTCTTCAAAAAAAAGAAAATTTTTCAAAGAAAATTCTTTCTTTTGCAAATGTAATCTTGAAAAAGATTTAAGTACTCAAAATTTGTTTTACTCTAAAGTAAAATTTCTTGAAAGTGAACAACAATAAACTCTAAATACGAGAGAGACAGTCTGCAATTAAATTGTCTCTGCCTTTGATATGTCTAATATCAAGATTAAACTCCTGTAACATTAAACTCCATCTTAGCAATCTCTGATTTTTGCCTTTAAATTTCTGCAGAAAAACAAGAGGGTTGTGATCAATATAAACACTATTGGCTGATTTGAAGAAGTAACATAAACTTCAAAATGCTGTAAAGCTAATATCAAAGATAAACACTCTTTTTCAATTGTAGAGTAGTTTCTCTGGGATTTGTTAAATTTGCGTGAAAAATAGCAAACAGGATGATCTATACCATGACTATCCTCTTGCAATAAAACAGCACCAGCAGCCGTATCACTAGCATCCACAGCTAATTTGAATGGCAAAGTGAAATCTGGTGCAGACAACACTGGTGCACTTTGCAGTATGGCTTTAAGTGTAACAAATACCTGTTGGCATTGCTCTGACCAAACAAACTTTACTTTCTTTTAAGTAAGTTAGTCAAAGGCTCAGTAATTGTGGAGAATTTGGACAGAATTTTCTGTAGTAACCAGCCATACCGAGAAAGCGCATCAGTTGTCGTTTGCAGTTTGGTATGGGAAAACTTGAAATGGCACTGATTTTGGCATCAACAGGTTTTACCTCACCCTGTCCTACAGTATGTCCGAGGTAAGTTACCCTTGCCCACCAAACTCAGATTTGGCAAGGTTGACAGTCAACATTGCTTTGCTCAGTCTCTCAAAGAACTTCCGCATGAGCTTGATGTGTTCTTCCCAGGTGTCACTATACAGGACGACGTCGTCAACGTAGGCTGCACACCCGTCTAGCCCGGATATGACGTCGTTGATCATCCGTTGGAACGTTGCCGGAGAGTTCTTCATTCCGAATGGCATCACCTTGTACTGGAACAATCCGTCTGGTGTAACAAAGGCGGATATTTCACGAGCACGATCCGTCAGAGGGACTTGCCAAAATCCCTTCAGTAGGTCAAATTTTGTCACATACTTGGCTTTTCCCACTCGGTCGATGCAGTCATCAATCCTCGGGATTGGGAAAGTGTCTGTCTTTGTTAAAGTGTTGACCTTCCTAAAGTCCGTGCACATACGATAACTGTGATCTGATTTGGGAACAAGTATGCACGGCGAACTCCAGTTACTTTTACTGGGTTCAATAAAGTCATTGTCCAGCAGGTATTTGACTTCTTCCTGGAGATATTTTGCTTTTGTTGGATTCAGTCTGTATGGATGTTGTTTTACAGGCTTACTGTCCCCAACATCAACGTCGTGATAGATGACGTTTGTCCTCGTTGGAACATCTTGAAACAGGTGTTTATATTCATGGAGCAGTTCTTTCACCTGTTGTTGTTGTTCTGGCTGGAGGTGTGCCAACTTTGTAGACTCCAGCTTCTCCAGGATTTCTGAGTTCTGAAGCTTGACCGAGCCCAGCTTTGAGTTTAGAGTATTTTCACTCAAGTCAGTTTCAGTATCACTATCTTCATAATGGTTTGAACTGACTGCACTGACAGGCTGAGTTATAGTAGGATTATCCCTATCCAAATATGGCTTAAGCATATTTATGTGACATAGCTGTTTTTGTTTTCGCCTGTCAGGTGTTGTTATGATGTAATTTAAATCACTCAATTTCTTATCAATTAGATATGGCCCAAAGTAACGAGCATGGAGTGGTTTGCCAGGAATTGGAAGTAGAACAAGAACTTTTTGACCTGGTTCAAACTTCCGTTTTGAGGTGCTTTTATCATATCTGGTTTTCATTGACTGCTGAGATGACTCAAGATTTTCTCTGGCTAATTCACATGCTTTAGAGAGTTTCATACGAAAATCTGACCATATTGCAAAATATTCAGACAATCATCATCGTCTGATAGGAATTTCTCTTTAACGAGCTTAAGTGGGCCACGGACTGTATGTCCAAATACAAGCTCAAATGGGCTAAAACCAAGAGACTCTTGAATTGACTCTCTAACAGCAAAGAGCAGAAAATGAATTCCTTCATCCCACTGCTTCTCTGTGTCAAAACAGTAGGTCCTAATCATGTTTTCAAAGTTTGATGAAATCGCTCAAGAGCACCCTGACTTTCTGGATGATAGGCGGATGACCTATACTGTTTAATGCCTAGCTGATCCATTACTTGTTGAAAAATTCCAGACATAAAGTTGGAGCCTTGATCGGACTGGACACATTTAGGGAGGCCAAATAAAGTGAAAAATTTGACTAAAGCTCTCACTATAGTCTTTGTCTTTATATTTCTCAGTGGTATGGCTTCTGGGAACCGAGTTGATGTACACATAATTGTCAGCATGTACTCATTTCCTGATCTTGTTTTTGGTAAGGGCCCAACAACAGTCTATTAGTATCCTACTAAATGGTTCTTGAAATGCAGGAATTGGTTGTAAAGGGGCCTTTGGAATGGTCTGATTTGGCTTTCCTACCATTTGACATGTGTGACAAGTTTTACAGAAATGTGCTACATCCTGCCTGAGATTAGGCCAATAAAAGTGACTGAGAATTTTATGATAAGTTTTCCTGACTCCTAAGTGACCAGCCCAGGGGTTTCATGGGCCAGGCGCAATATTTCAGCACGGTAGGGCTTTGGAACGACAATTCGATGTTTTATAGCCCAATCGTCATCAACCAAGACATCTGGAGGTCTCCATTTACGCATGAGAATACCAGATTTTGTATAATAGGAAACAGAGCTATCTGAAGTTTTATCTTCATCATCTATCCTGTCAAAAAAACACAAAGTATCTGGGTCTTTGTGTTGTTCTGCAATGAGATTTGATCTAGAAAATGTCTGACCTTGGTCAGCAGAAGTTTTACTAGAAGTTTCAAATCCACGAGGGATAACAAAATGGTCCTATCAAACACCTGACTGAGAAAGGGGTCATAGAAGTCAACATCTGTGACATCATTTTTGAGACTATTTTGATTCTCAGAAGTTTTCTTTGACATGGCTCGAGTAATGGCACATGAAGGAAATAAATCGGGTATCTCTTGTTCAATTGGCTCTGGATCCTGATCTAAACTAGGATTATCAGTCACAAGTGGATTAGTAATGACCTTGTCCCCAGCAAGGTCGTTTCCGAGAAGAAGGTGAATCCCTTCAAAAGGCAAAAAAGGCCTAATACCTAAAGTCACAGGTCCAGAAACAAAGTCCGAAGACAAATAGACATTATGGAGAGGAACAGGAATGTAGTCATTACAATCTACCCCCTTAATAAGAACTTTAGAACCTGAAAATGACTTTTCAGAAAACGGCAGGGTATCTGCCAACAAAAGAGACTGGGAAGCCCCGGTATCTCTTAAAATTTTGACAGGGGTAGCGGAAGAGAAATCACTAGAAAGTGATATAAAACCATCATGAATAAATGGTTCGAAAATACCCATAATGCTATCTTGAGAAGAATTGACCTTGACCTCATTAATTGGGGATAAGAGGGGTTTAACCTCAGAAAATGTGTTGCACACATTATTAGACTCTAATTGAGTTGATGAAGAAATAAAGCCGGTTGGCTTAGATCCACTTTGACCACTTGACCTTCACGTTTTCTTTTCAATTTGAAACACTCTGACATTAAATGGCCGTCTTTCTTACAATATTACAAGAAAGTGTACCGAACTGTTTGTCAGAAGGAGATTGAGACTTGGGATCTGATGATGTGGAAGTGTTACTTAAACTCTGTGAACTGTTGTCATTTGATTCCTACTCTCCTTTGAGAAATTCTTGGATGAAAAGGAGGAGTTAAATTTACCTGCATTGTTTCTGTATGAAAAGGACTGGGATGGTTTGCTGAGAAATGAAGATTTGTGGGTCAATGAATAATCATCGGCCAAACGTGCAGCAACCTCTAATGTATCTGCCTTTTGTTCATTGATAAACGTCTTGATGTCACTCCGGATGCACCTTTTAAATTCCTCAATCAAAACAAGTTGTCGTAATTTGTCATAATTCTGACTGACCTTTTCCGAAGAACACCAACGATCAAACAGTTGTTCTTTTGTTCGAGCAAATTCAACGTAAGTTTGATCTTTCACCTTCTCACAATCCCTAAATTTCTGACGGTAAGCTTCAGGCACCAACTCATAACCCTTGAGAATTAATTCCTTCACAGAATCATAATCTGAAGCCTGCTCTACTGACAACTGAATGTAAATTTCTCTGGCTTTACCCACCAAAGCACTCTGCAAAAGCATAGACCAGGACTCCTTAGGCCAATTCAGACTCTGAGCAATTTTCTCAAAATGGAGAAAATTTTATCAACATCCTTTTCTTGGAAAGGGGGAACTAACCTGAAATGCTTAGTGATGTCAAAATTGTCTGAAGGGAAGAATTTTCCTGACTGTCCAAGCTCTAAACGTCTCATTTCTAACTGCAGTCGGTGTTCAGCTAATTCTCTTTCCTTTTCTTTTTCCTCTCTTTCTTTCTCCCTTTGTCTTTCTTCCATTTGCAATTCTTTTTCTTTCATTTCCAATTCCCTCTCTTTCTGTCTTTCTTCCATTTCTAATCTTTCCTGCCTTTCTTTTTCTTTCTGTCTTTCTTCCATTTGCAATTCTTTTTCTTTCATTTGTAATTGCATTTGTATTTTTTCTTTTTCTAATGCCAATTTTTTAAGCTCCAAATCTGCCTGAATTTCTAATTCTAATTTTTGAGTTCGAAGGAAGACTCAGGCTCATAATCTTTTAAGGCAGACTCTTCAAAATGGCCAGAATTAACTAAATGTTTTGCAATCTTGAATTGAATTTCTCGCTTGCGCATAGATCTTTTGACATCTACTTTAAGGAAATTTGCCAGTGCTATGAGGTTGTCTTTTCTGAGGGAATTAAATGTGTCCTGATCAAGGTCATCCATAAATTCGTCTGGCTTAAATTCCGCCATGATTGAATTTCGCTGAGTTCACAGTATACAGTAGTTTTGAAAAGGCTGTCAAAATGTTGGCAAACGGCTCAAAATATTCGTATCCCGGACAAGTCCCCAATTTGTTACGTGCAGAGAAAACGAACAAAAGGGTGAACTCAGCAGTTAACGTTTAAACAAAATTTATTACGAAAATAAAACTAATTGCTAAGTCAGGGATAGAGTACAAGCTTTAAAAGTGTACAGACTACTTATCTCAGCTGGGACGGCAGAGCTCCAGTCTCAGAGTTGTAACAGTCAGTCGGATGAATGAACAGTCCTTTGGCTTGCAGGCTTGAAACTGCACAAAGTCCACAGTATAAATCCAGCGTTGGCAGTGAAGGTCTTGAAAGGTCTTGAGAATGACTACTGCTGGAGTTTAGTAACACACAAGAGACACGATCCCAAAAGTCTGACTGGAAGCTGAGCACGTCCCTTTTATAAAGGCATATAAGAACAATCTAGAACTTTTATTGACATGCTAATTACTGTTCTAAAATTATCTCCCTTACACAACTAATCAACTTTCCAGAACATTCCAAACATGACTAATTGAATTCAAGGTTGTGAGGTCATCAAGGGCAGTGACCTTGAGAATGTTCTAGACTAATTGAACTCAGGTCATGATGAGTGTGGGGGAAATGACCTACATAACACTATGGCCATGCATGTCATATCAATTATGATGTTTAAAACGGAGAATGTGTCAGCGTTGATTTTGCAGGAATAGATGGAATACGACAAGGTTGCACAGACCACCTATATTCTTATCAGAATCAATGACAGTTCAGCTATTCTATTTCAACAATGGATTGAATGGATGGACGAGGTTACTGGGAAGGCTAAGCCTTACGTATATATTGGGCCTGCAAGCTATCAGATAGAGTACGTGGGATATGTCAAAGGAAATCATCAGCTGTGACGTCAACGTTTAGGAGGTCACCTCCCATTTAAAGCCTATTCCTGGTGCGGAACAGGTAATTTATCCGAAGTAAATTTGTACCGCCGGCGGAAAATAAAGACCGTGACGGGTTGCAAGACTCTGACGTCACTGTTAGAGGACCATATCTGAAAGTTGACATCCCCCTTTCGCATGCGTCGCTACGATAATCGGCAAGACATTGGGATTTTAGGATAACAGAGGCTTATGTATGTATGTATGTATGTATGTATGTATGTATGTATGTATGTATGTATGTATGTATGTATGTATGTATGTATGTATGTATGTATGTATGTATGTATGTATGTATGTATGTATGTATGTATGTATGTATGTATGTATGTATGTATGTATGTATGTATGTATGTATGTATGTATGTATGAGTGTGTGTATGTATTATGTATGTTTATACCTATTAGCTTACACGATAATAAACAAAAATATAAGTTACGTTACTGGATTCCAGTTCAAGTCGGAATTTTTCTGGAAAAGATAGTACTTGTTCGTCTATTATCTAAATTATGGCCGCATCGTTTTGAATAGTTCATGACAATTCTTATCACCCAAACCTTGCGTTTGACGGATTCTTGCATTGGGGTTACCACGGTTACGAGACACAAGTTATTCATCCCGATGGCTTAACTTGAATGTCATCCCTGCAAGCCTGTTCAAACGACGAACCTGGTTTATCTATAGACCCCGGGAGACTTTCATGTCTTAGTGAAGCAGGCTCGCCATCAAGCAGGTCTGTAATCGTTTTCACGACGCGCTTATGGCTCAGTAATTTAGTGGATTACTTCTAGAGAAATGCGGTCTTCGCACTCGCAGATATGTGACGCACTTGTGATGTGTTTTCATTAGATGATGGGTTTTGTCTATTTTTTCCCTCTTAATCATAAAAACCGGGAAGGAAAATATGAAAATGTTCATGACATTGGGAACGATGTCTCGTTACTCATGTACTATCATATTTTCCTTGACTGGCCATTCAAAGCCACCCAATTTCCACGCTTCCCAGGCACTGAAGGCTTGAAACCTGTGAATCGGATAGATCGGTCACTAAACTGTACATTTCCGCGTATCCATATACGCTCCAACGAACGAATGACTAGTCACTGTGCCTTCCATTCCACTTATGTGACACACAATCCTACGCTGATATCTGGGAAGAGCGCTACCTAGACCCTGTTTGTATCTTTGAAATTGGAAATTCACTGACCAGGGTGCGGCTGTATTCATCCAAATCGAAATGAGACTGAGCATTAAAACTGATGATGTGCAATGTTCATTACGATCGATTGATTTTGCCCGTGACAACCCTAATGTTGTCATTATGACTGAGATTAGAGGGCCTGCCAGCCAGGATATCCCGCTAATACGGTAAACTGTCATTCTGTCATCGCCAATGAACGAGCATATCGATTTCCCGACAGCCGATGGTAAACAGTGAATAAAGCCGGGTGTGGACGGGTTTCATGGTTGAACATAAAGGGGAAACAACTGACGCGTCTGAAACAAGTATCTCTTCAATATTAAATTTCATCTCAATTTTACGATGCAATGGAATGATCGCACTGTGACAATTTTCACGCATCACGTGTTTTTAATCTCCTACATTCCTTGGCGTGATGTTACCTGCCGACAGTTGTCATACGCTCATGAGAATGAGGAACAACCACTTGAATGATTATTTTTATAGTGTCATCGCCGTCATCATCATTGTAGTAGGACTGGCTACCACACGTTTTCGTTCATACATACGCCATATGTAGACGTCACTAAATCTTGCAAGCTATGCTGAATATCAAATGCGTTAGAAGATGTCTTGACTCGAACGTCTCAATTTTTGTATCAAATATTTAACACACGCACACACATGCACACATATTGGGACATTGAGCTTGTTTCGCTTAGGGACAGGACAGAAATTACAGGGCGTAGGGCCGATGTTTTCTGGGGTTAGTCACCATTTTTCGCACAAGCATTTTGTTTCTTGACAAACAATAGTGCTCATGCTACAATTGCAAGCCAATTTGAAACTGTAAATGAAGGTAAACATTAGATTTTGTGATTTGTGATCTCTTTTTCATCGAATTACTTGAAATCTCAATGTCATTATTGATATGGATTGTTACACACAGAGGGATTGTCACAGTTTTTGCGCATGAAGGGAGGTTCACTATTATTTGCGCGAACACTTTTAAAGGGTCACTATTTTTCGCTCAGTGTCATTTTGAATAATATTAGTCCTCCTCCTATAATTTCTGTCCAGTCCCTCAATCATACTCTACAGACTGTTTCATGCGCTGGGCAACCTTCAAGAAGATTACCCAGCGCAAGAAACATTCTGTAGAGTAAATTACACGTCCCGCAGTGTTATATATTCCTGCAAAAATCAGAAATAAATCGCGACATACATGCTCACGTACATACATACGCATATATATATATATATATATATATATATATATATATATATATATATATATATATATATATATATATATATATATGTATATATCGAAGAATACAGATGTCCTCGAGGGAAATTACAGTTCTCAATGCAAAAAGCAGAGCGTTATAAATAAATAAACAGATTACTTCAACAACAAGCGATGTAATCTTTGTATATTAGAAAAGCTGCACATTATCAATGCTGACAAATCTACACTGTTAAACAAACGCTCTGAGTTGGTTTCAAAATGTCGCCACCAAAACAAATATTATTTATCGAATTTTAACACTACCTACAAATAGAATGGTTCGTCCAAATCATATATGTAAGAGTGTCGAGCTAGAAATCCTTTCACTCTATCTGAGGATTGCAAGATGCATGAAACTTAAGTAATAGATTTCATTACTTTGTACTTGAAGTAATCTGTTTATATATATATATATATATATATATACTGCAACAACTCTAACTTTGAATTGTACTTTAATTATTCTTAACCACTATTTACAAACATCACATCAAAGGCCCATAATAGGTTATGAAAGTGTTGTTTTTTATTACATACACCTGACAAATATACAATTCATAGTTTGAAAAAGCTGAATTGTCCAATTCAAACTAATGAATGTAGAAAAGCGTTGAGGTATAAGGCAATACGATACAGCATGGTGATGTTACAAGGTGCCGTGGCATTGAATGTATGTTAGTTGTGTGACTCATACCACATAAAACAACTCTTCACAAAAAGGTCAGGGAGAGAGGTAGCGTTGAGCCACAAGATCGAAATGCTAATAGCTTTCGCCACAGAGGCGAAAATATATATTACAGCAAAGTTGGCAACTCTGACAGACAATAAATGTCCATTATGGTATCATTGTATACTTGTCGCTTTTAATTCATCAATGTTAATCGGAGGAAATCAAAGTGTATTTTCTCTGAACAGTTTTTTTTCTCGTGATTTATTTAATACTTGATATTCCGTTGATTCTTATTTACATTATTAAAGTGGACTGATACAATTATTTATTGTCGGGTGGCGGTGTCCTTTGCACAATGCACGCTTTGCGAGTTCTAGGACGTCGAAGACTGAGGTTTCTTGTGTCCTCTGACGCGATATCATGCACCAAATTGTAGCTTGTCTTTTGGATGGACGTAAATCGTGAGTGACCTTATAGGTTAAAATGTGACACTGACTGGTGCGCAATAAATAATCTAATGTAATTTGACTGTCAAACCCAATAAAAGCACTTGTGGTTTTCCAGATCATCACCGTCGGCAGTTCTAAATTCCTCCTTGCGTGGAGCGAAACAGTTTTGCCAACACCATAGTATCTTCAGTGTTGGCGAACTTGTCTTCCGCGAATTAATAGTTTGGTACTTTGCATAATTAGATAAAGTGTTTTGTAAGAGGCATGTTCCATTAATTTGAAAAAAAAGTGATTCCAGAAATAATATCTCGACCCACGGATTTAGCGTGGGAGAGTCGAGAAAAGTTGACTGTGTCTGCCATCCAAGTCGACGATATTTCTCTTTATAGTTCGTACAAGTGAACACAAAACTTCGGTGTCCCAAATATAGAAGTATTCCATATCTTGTGAAGTGTAAGCGGATTGGTAAAGTATAACAAAAAATCAAAATTTAACACCGAGATCTGTCCTAAAACCTGATACACGATATTCATAGACTTTACAGCATACAAGAGTATGGCTTAGTGCCCGAGGCGTTGCCATGGAAACAAAGCGGCATCATCTTAATTTTGCATGGCGATTATACGTAAAGCAATGCCTTGCCCTACGCTTTTAATGTGATTACGAGTTGTTATTTTCAATGCGCAGTTTTGTACAGCTTTAATTCCATCGCTGCACTACAGAGTTATTAATAGATTTTGAAGTGGTCTGAAAATGACAGCCATAGACATTTATCCAGGCACATAGCTACTTAGCCAAACGTAAAGCTTTCTCCCTTATTATTTTTTCAATCCCCAAAGAAATGTATACCGGAAAATACAAGCGTCGAATTGAATTTGAACACGTATTCCCAAGTATTCTCGTGTACCCAATTGGGATCAAAGGTGATACGTAAGCGAAAGGTGATTCGAGACACAAATGTCTTGTGAAAGTTTATTAAAATACAATCCCCCTTCTGAGAAACATAAATTATGAAAGCCAGGCATTCACTGCTGATTACGCCAAAACAACGTGACCTGCTTGTTTCTCATTTATTGATCACTCGAGCGAAGCTGGCGAGCCCAGGGCCATGCATGCCTGCACTGTGCTGACCAATGGAGTCGCGCTTTCAAAATGGCGGATTCGAACAGACCACAGACCATTAATCAATCAGTCGGGGCACACCAACGGTAAGCTAATCCCACCGTTCAGATGAGTTGGAATATCTCAATACTTTCAACGAAATCCCATCAAAGGATTCCTATGCCTGCGACATTCAAAATCAAGTCTATCATACAATGAGAACATCATTTGGAAAAATTACAAAATTATCGAAAAGCCATGTTCATTTCGGCATGAAATGATCAAAATGTTTATATCAATTTTGTCGTTCGGCTTTCATATTTGGAATGTAGAATTATTGACATATCAGTGCAGAATGCTTTTACTTTCCACAACATGGATTGTTTGTTAGATTATCTCCAAAGATAACGAAGTACCATTGGCCAAATAGCTTGATCACACGACAAAATCCAATGTGAGCAGCCGTTATTCACCTATGGGCCCGAAAAATTGTAAAGTGGTTGTACTCTCTAAAATCTAGAAAAATGTGTTGATCGCTGTGCAGACTCATCAAATAACCAACTACCATTTTTTCAACGTGTTTGACTTTCGGCAATAAGGATTTGTAGGATTGTAATTGCCAAAAGTACACACAGAATGAAAATTTAAAACGTGTGGTTATAACTATTTAAAATATCATACAATCGAAATTATCGCGGCGGTTTGACAAATAGAAGCCTATGCGTCACAAGATTCGGCTTCTGCATAACTTTTCGTTACACTAAACACCCAACTCAATCTGACTGGATCGCGTGAGTTCTCGTTGAGTTCTCGTTCACGTTGATCTGGCGCCATGGGACGCGTCGAGGAAATCAAACTGAAAATCTCTTCCATAGAATTCATTTGGAGCGAGTCAACGACTTGTAGTGTTACAAGGTGACATTCAATTCAACTCTTTGTGGCGTATCGGAACAGAGTAATTTCTCTAGTGCCTTGGACCAGACACAAAAAAGCATAAAGTCTTGTCTCTTCCGATTATTCTCATTTTAAGTGCAATGAGACTTAGCCTGCAGCTGACTCAGCGATTTATCAACAACCATTCATTTCGTTGTAACCTTCAGATAAATCCTTCTTTGCTCTTTGTAGATATTTTAAAATGGTTATTTTAACCCGGATCAGCTTTAAACAGTTTGGAGACATAATTTAAGTATGAACGTTTCGTGACCATGAATGCTATCGTAGGCCGTTTGTCATATGCCGATTCATTGGCTAGTTTCAATAATTGCATGGTGGGGCGGTTCCTGTGGGTTTCACATCTGATAATAGTGAAACCATCCCGTACAATGTGAGTCTGCAAAGCCGAGTCCTTGTTGTCAGCAAAAGTACTAGAGCTATTCGGGTATAATTTGCAGACATTCATCGATCCCATCGTTTTATTAAAACGTATTGAGAACACTAGTGTGATACAAGCCACATCTGTGACCCAGGCTCCCGTGGTGCAGAATCAATTTCTCGGTGGTCTCGTCCCCTCAGACGGAGATCAATTTCGTCAAGCCAGGAGTAAACTACAGGGAAGGTGTTGCCACAGGTATAAACGGTGCAAAATGTCGATTCCTACGTCGATAACTTTTGACAATGATTTGATAACGTCATTTGGCGTTCTTGATGCAGACCCGAAGATGTTCCGTCTCTTTCACCATTCTTTTGTAACGTGCAAAATGTCAGTCACTCTTGAAAGCCTTGACGCCTGCATACACTCGATACAAGGTCTAACTGTTATCTTGCAGTGACTATCTTTGACAACTGAAATCATTTGAACGGCAACTTGTTTACCCCTCGAGTTATGTACGGCCGTGTAAAAACGTGAGTCAATAAGCATTTTAAATCATTTCGTGAACTCCTTTCGTAAAAATCACGGCCGTTCATTCCGCTCTGTCCGTCGCCCGCGCCAATAATGCATCTTGTTTGACAGTGCAACCAGACACGGGCAACCTTTTTTTCAGCATCCACAGTTACTTCTTTAATGGTGGCCGATTCATTGCTTTCCGGCATCTGACATTTTACGTGAAGGATCAGGTTCCGTCATGCAGTTTTGAATGTGCAGATGAGAAACATAGTCTAAATGTAATCGAGAATATAAAAGAAAACCTGATGGACTCTCATCAATTAGTCATCAAAGTATATTCTTCTGCGAATCGATTCAATGCGAAACGTCCGAATTGCTCAGTCGGCATTGCTGTTTAGTCGTCAAAGTTTTTGAGTCCCTTGAACCACCGATTGGCGGCAGAAAAACATCGCTATCTGTGTATTCGGTTTGACTTTGACGCGGGCTCAGTGCGGGAAAAGCGCGGCCTCGCGTTTCGCTATCAAAGTCAAACTCTATGTGACTGGCACTTTCCACGCTTGTGAGGGTGTCGTCTCGCTGGTGGTAACGAACGCTCTCCGGTCTCGATGGAGCTGTTCCCTGTCGTTTTGCACTTGCGCCTGCTGGTAGGGACGTGACAGTGACATATTCTGATTTCGACTTTTGTAGACCCGGTGACGGGATCGGCGTTGTCTGTCTGGAACGAGGCTGGCTGTCCTTCGTCGCGCGTGTAGGGCTAGGATCTCTGGATCTTATGATGGGCGACTTCCTCGAATGCACCGAAGCAGCGCTGTTACGGCGCGAAGTTTGGACGGAAACACTGACTTTGTCTCGGAACTCTGCTGTGTCGTCCATACTATTTGACTTTCCAGTGCAAAAGAGTTTCGGGGATCTTGTTTGCTGTGAATCTTCCTCTTCTACTGGGCTGGGACTGTCCTCATCCACCTGAGCAGGCCTGTTGTCATCGTCTCTGATGACTTCCATGCGATAATTTTGAAATACGGTCACGTTAGGTAAACTGCATCTCTTTGCATACCTGTACTTGTTAAAGGAGGGAGGCGGCATCTGGGTCGGGACGGGAATTCCACGGTTCTTTTGCACTTCAGTGAATTTTTTAGCCAGTTCCTCAATGCTCAGTTCTTTGGATGCCTTCTTGGTGTTAGACTTTGGCACTTTCTCCTGACTCACATCGGAGTCAGAACCATCTTTGTCCCCGTCTTCGAAACTCGACTGGCAACTCTGGTCCGAATCCGAACTTTGGGACGTAGAGATTAGAAAAGGGCGCAGTCCTTTGAAACGTCGGTTAGCACCCGTTGATCTTCTTATCGAAGCAAACGATTCGACCTCGGGTGTCGTGCATCCGTTTTCTCTGGCCCACTCCTCTGCGTTGAGATTCCGAACACTGTCTCGCCTGTCGACCGACGCCTTCCCCTCTTGAGCCAGTAGCGTCGCACATTCTAAATACCCATTCTTGGCGGACATCATCAACGGTGTCATCCCTTCGTCATTTTCTCTGTCAACGTCCAAGCCAAGTCGGCGAAACGACTTCGTCAGTATCTCGACAGCCTTGTCATTGCCGACGCTGGCACAGTACATTAATGCTGTGTTTCCGTTGTTATCCTCAACATCGGGGTCAACATTATTTTGTACCAGGATTCTAACGATATCATTACACCGTAACTCACAGGCGTAACTTAGAGCTGTTCGTCCCATGTTATCTCGTAAATTAACGTCCGCGCCTCGTCCAAGCAAAAGCTGCACGGCTTTTATCCTCGCCTTTTCCTCTCGGATTTTACAGGCTCGTATCAGGGGCGTTTTGCCGTGGATATCGCGAGCGTTCACGATATCTCCATCGACAGCATCGAGGATGAATTTCGCCAGGTGGACTTTCCCCTTTGCGATGGCGTCGTGTATGGCCGTGGCGCCAGAGCTTTGGCCGAGGCTACGTCGACGGCGATCGGTGATCGACAGTGCCCGTTCATACCAGGAACTGTTCGGTGGCAGGCCATTCATGGTGCTTGGCATTGTCGCTGTTTTCTCAATTCTAAACCTAAAGCAGGACTCGTCCATTCAACTTTGGTCTCAGATGAACGCAAAGATCCGTGTCGCTGAAGAAACGGCTTTTGTGCTCTTGAACGACGGCGTGAACGAGAGTGGTGTCTTGGCAACGCTGTCTCCAACACTTCATCTGCATGCGGTTATCAAATAGACGATCAGCTACCAAGCCGACGGACGACTCGATCCCGATGGAAGTGTAGAACCTGAAAACGAGGCAGAGAAAAATGTTAGCCCGACACTGTGCTGTTGCACGGGATAGGAGGCAATTCGTGAGGTGAGCAATATCCAAGACCTGCTTATATCGTCGATGTGACCTTAAAGTCATTTCCGTGAAATTTCCTTGAATGGAAGTGTACGTGCGATACTGTGTTGGAGAAGAAAGCCCCTTCATAGCAAACTCATACAGGCCTACATGTTTGTGAAGATTTAAGACTCAGAGGACATTCTCTTGTTGAGAAGACCGTGAATGTACATGACTCAGGGCCAATACGATGATGAAAAATTGATGTTTTTTAATGTTCCTCCAGAAAGGCGGATTAATTAACTCGTCACAGCTTCCAATAATAAACTTGAAAGGGCTGATAACAAGGTTTTCTATGGTGATCAGCTGACTCGGTCGGATAAAGTGTGTAGTCAAGGAACTGTTGTAGATCAAGGGTACAGATTGTATATGCGCGCCTTTCTATTTTCTTGTTAACGAAGTTAACCTGAAATTGTCGCCGTTCTAACCCGATATTGTCATCTCAATGTCGCACCCATTTTGCGAGACTGTACAACACAAAAGATGGCCAACAAAACAGCCGAATGATGAAAACAGATAACTGAAGTCACTTGCCTCCGGGAAAACATTGTCTCCCGGATTATCTTGGCAAAATAATCGAAGTAGTTAGCGAATCTTTGGATGCTAACGCGATTAACGATGTATCCGTTATGGTCATGTGACATTGGATGCCGCTTTACGGCACATGATTGATGAAAACAGGCAATGACATTTTAATATTGTTGATTGCTTTCAAGAAATCCATTCACTTCGAGATAAAAACGGTCATGATTTTAAATAAAGGCACATGGTAGTATCTTTTGATATATTTCCGACTTTTTACATTAACTTAGGGGTAGAAATAAAATATTCGGAAATAATATAGAAGCGGCGATTGCGTTGGTGATTTTTGTAAGTCGCCAAGCTCGTTCAAGATGTCAAAATTATATTTTAATCTTAGGCTGAAAATGTTAATGGCCGCATAATTGAGGGACCGGGTTCATCTTAGGAATAAGCGATTTACAATAATTGTAATACAATATCGACATTAAGCCTGAGTAAGACCGGGAATGATGAAGAGAAGCCCAGCAACAACCCATGTAATTCGCAACACGAAGTCGTATTTCGAGGTCGTGATAGCTTGCGAGTGATCTCTGTGAATTCTACGACGGTACAAAAATAGCTCACTTGTCAACAGTCGTTGGTCGAAATTTGGCAAATTACTCATTGAAGTGTGTACCAAGGAATAAACAGCATGTATTTCTGCCAGGAACAAAGGCGGACGTACGAATCTATCGTCATTGTGTGTCATGGGCGATATAATTTAGCGCTAGCTTGATATCGGATACACGTATATACATCATGTATGTATGTTTGTGCGCGCGTGCGAGCGTGCATAGCGGAGACAGGAGACTTGAGAGCGCTCTTGAGTAAGTGTGAAATAGGCGTCAGTTCAGTCGGGAAGCAGATATGTGCCAGACAGCAGGGATCATGTTACGAAACATCAATTTTGCGAATTTGTAACCTAAACGACAGGATATGTGAATCGCATCGGTTCTTTTTTCTGCCTCAGTCATCGCACGATGAATATCAAGCTTTGAATAGGACTGGGGATTTTTACAACTGATGATCTTGTCAATCGCGCCTTCACGTTTGCGAATTGCTTGGAAATGGGGGAGTGGGCGATATTGACACGAGTTCACCATAGAGCAGACCAGACTAAATTAACTTCTATTGACGGGGTCGCGGGCGCATCGTAAATTATGTAGGCATACTAAACAATGCTGAAGGGAGAACCGAATAGATAGTGTGTGATCAAAAGTGCCAGCTAAGATTTAATTTTACGGATACTGTTGATCTAGACGTTGTCGATACTTACCTTTGGAAAAGGAATTCTTGCTAAGGGATTATTGGGGCTCTTAAAATGCACCATACGACAACATAACCCAGAAAATAACCGAAGAGAGTTTTTTGCAAATCTGGAATCGTTCAAACCAATATATCCGAAATATATTACCGCCAAAACGACCCATATGATGGAGATGGTAAATATTATATGCCGGCCAGCTGACCTACGAGAAGTCATCACTTTCCCCCACTTAGACGTATTTTTCAAAGAAATCGTATCTGGTAGAGGATGGCATTTTAGGAATAAGGTAGTACCCTATAATACCTTCCATTCTGAGGTTTTAGGAAATCTGACTTCGTGTCCTGTTTGTGAGAGTAACTTTGTAATAAAATGTCACAGTTTAGAGGTGGACGCCCGAAGATTTCCGTCAAGAATGTGTAGACATCACGGCCTTAATTACATCATCATACAAAGCTTTCGCTGAATCCTATGTCTTGCCGTAAAGGCAGAAAGTCGCCCGTCTGCGGCTGCGCGATTTTCTTGTCGATAAATTATTGCCTCTCCCCGGATATTTGTGACAAATATCAAGAAATGGGTATCAAATTCAGCATTTGACGCATGTTCATAGTTCACCAGTTTTGTAGCTTTCCAATCACTGCAAGACTTTGGTAGATAAACTTTGGTTGTGTCTGTTGTTCATATGAAGCTGCTTTTGCCGTGGTCACCAGTTTCGGTACAGCCGCCATTTGAAAATAAGTACAAGCGATGTTGCATAGCAACAGACCCGTTGTATGGGTGCCATACGCACAGCCGCAGACCGGACGACCACCTCTCTCTGGCGCCTTCAGGGTAAGGTACTATTAACACTTTATTCATGTTTTATTGGTCCCCGGGAACCTTCTATCTCACCGCATCCATGATGAAAGTGATGTACAACCATTGATTCCCTGGAATTTCATAGAATTTTTCCACGCGAATGATATTCGAATCATCAGACTCATGTTTGTACGGCTTCCCTCTACCGTAATTATTCAATAAGATCCGTGTCTGATTAATTCAATTCAGTGTTTTTAAAAATAATTAAGGATACATGTGACATGAAATAGTTTTATATTAAATCGTCAACCACAGAATAGTTTTCAGAATCATCGCTATTAAATTATACAACCTCTCAGGGCTGGAATACGATCTATGTTTTTATTCCCAGGGACTTCACAGGTCCCTGAAGAGACTTAGCCTACTGTTGCAACAACCTCCACCAACCTATCAGGTGATCGGTATCATCAATTATTTGTTGAAGTTGTCAATTTTGCTGAAGTTGATGATTCACGTTCATCACCTGCAACTGCATGAAAATTTTCACCACCTAGTATCAATATATGCATAAGAGTATTCGAAAACAAACGAAATCGAGAACCTGCAATGCGCCATCTCGCATTATTTGGTAAACATCTCGTCAATCTGAGGATTTCCTTTCCCGCCACAACAATTTGTGACGTCATTGATTTGAGCATTGCAAATATGGACGAATGAAAGTGCTCTTTTGGAAGCCAATATCCGCATAAAATTTAATCTGAAGGAGCGCACTGATTTTACGAACTAGGAGATGAAAAGAGCCACACTGTTGCATATGACTCGTATTCGAAAGATTCCTGATCTCTACCCTCGTAACAATCCTTTCACTCTGCGTAGGGGGGGAGTATTGAAGAATCCGCTGACGTTCTTTGAAAATGAATTGTAAGGTGAAAAGCCTGCTATCTTTTTTCAATACTCATTGCCATTGCCGTAGAATTATGCAGCGAGGAGAAGAAAGAATACGTTTAATTTGCCCCGGATTTTCTGTTCTGAGAACATATCTGTGTGATGTATTGTATGTAAAATCTCAAGTTCGAATGGGGGGGGGGGGGGGGGGGGGGATAGAAGCCGAAAACAAGGAACAGACAAAGTAATATCATAGTGCTATCATTCTCAAGCTTCATTTCGTTCGCTTCGAAGGTACACTTTGATAAACACCGCCCTACGCTGATAAATCGGATGATTATATTGTGCTTGCTGAATTTCAGTACATTTTCCAATGTCAGATGTTTGTTGTTTCGTTCTCGGTATGTGCACAAACGGATATTGCCACACCACGACAATTTCCCTATCGGCAAAAACCCATCTGTATCCGACGTTGACAAGGCCTTAACGCTCGCAGAATAGATTAAAAGCGTCTTACATACTCCCTTTTATTCGACAACTCTGGTCTTAGCATTTCAGAACATCTCTCATTTCTATTATGACCGGTCATAATTGTGGTGTACGGAACTTGCGCACTGCATCAGTGGTTATTATTCGTCAACTCTGGCATATTGCAAAACGCTAACAATGTTACAACATACCGTATGGTATTTTCCACTGTGAATGGCGAAGTGGATAAACATCGAATTATGCATATGCATTTGTTTGCCGTCAGCAAAATGAATTAAAATATTTCTCTAAATCACATACGACTTGGGATTCGTTATCAAACAGGTCGACCACGAAAGACTCTGAACTGACGTATCTCAGTTTTTTTTTCGCAGAACCACCACAAGCGACAGTAATCGCAAGGGAAGCTGGAGAGACCGCCTCCACAATATTGAAAATGTGGTAGTTCTTTGTCGATAATAACGCCCTGTTAGTGAATATGTATGACGTGCGTCCTTACGCCGTGACAACATTTGCTGAATAAAATCATATATGTCGGTAAGTTTTAAAATGAGCACCGCGTTCCGTGCGCTGCCATGGTAATGGGCAGAATTATGCTTCACTTAAGAAAAATATCAATAGATGACAAGAATGCACGTTGAAGGCAAAGTCAACAATACCGTTGCTGATTAAGAGGCGGCATATTTTACAAAATACATCAACTGTAATAATAAAAAAGCAAATTGACTCGTCAGGTATTTCAGGCTCAGTAAGTCAGACTTTCATCTCACTGGCGTCGCCTCGGCTAGCTAGCAAGAGTTTAAATTATAAAAGTCACTAGTTCGGAATAGAATATATATATGTATTCAAAGATTTATCTTCCGTGCGATCAATTTTCATGTAATGAAGGCCTAGCTCGTCGGCAGATTATTTCTCGCTGGTCTAGGCAAACGTTGCCGTGGCTGATGACGGAATGACTAATGAGCGGGCTTTTTGAAGTGCGGATCATATTGTGCGTTTACCCTTCAGAAAAGTTTCCTGATACAGTCTTGCGGAGCTTTGCGTGATTTACATCAAATTACCTGCGGGGTGGGTTGGGGGCTATGGCAGATTTATGATACATCGATGATGATGATGATGATGATGATGATGATGATGATGATAGTGGTGGTGATGGTGAATTTGATGATGATGATGATGATGATGATGATGATAATGACGACGATGACTATGACAGTCATGATTATGGTATCTGCGTATGACATAGGAAAACTAACAAATGCCGAAGCTGCGTATTTTTTTTGGGTGTGGGCTACCGTTTATCCACGGCCGTTGTCCATTAAAGGGTGCAAAACCCTAAGGGTGCAAAACCCTATACTGATATTCGGAATATTTCTCCTTGACAAAATAAAATTTAGTGTTGCGTGGCAGTGTATAGATAAATTCCGTTGAATTGCGAACCCTTGGTGTAGAGATATGCCCCAAATCAATAACAATGAGATTTATCTAATAGAGTCGTCAAAGCACTTACCTTCTCAGCCTTTTGTATCTGAAATAACACAACAATGACCGTGCTTTCGAGACTATACACGATTCAGCACGAATGGGTCCTCGGGTGCTCTGATAAAGTGATAAAGTACATTCAAAATTGAGTCTTCCCTGTGTGTTACGGTCGCTGCTGTGGGTTTTGCGCCTTCCCCGTCCTGTAAACAGCGTACAGTCCGCCGACCGCAGCCAATACATGCAGAGATGTTGAGTGTGGAAAACCCAGAGTAGCTCTGGGAAGTCGTCGGCGAGTTTGAGCTATTTCACTGCAGTATAGCGCCGTCATCATTTCAGTGGTCTCCATGGCAACGGCGAGCGCACGCTCTATTTAATGTTCATACGAGCGATCTCATTACCCGAGATGGCGTTCAGAATGACAGCCAATGGCGGAGCAGTTTGATTCGAGGGTAATTTAATTTTCAAATCAGATTTTCAAAATCGAATTTTTTTTGTGTCGGTATACCGTTGGGAAAATCGAGATAATGCTTGTTGATATCGTAATGTGTGTCCGCCTTGCGCAGAATATAATAACATGTCCCCTCCCCGACCAGTATTCGACACACGGTCTTCGGATGAAAATAAACGTGGAGCTCACAGGTAAAGACATATATATCACTCGAATTCCTCCTCTGTAAGATTTTGTTTCAATTAACGCCTCCCTCCCGCCGAGTCACCAAGTGTCACACTGAATAATTCAATTGCAATGCCGTGAATGAATGGCCGCAAAGGCTGCGTTCACAAACACCTCTGGAGGGGGTAATCGAGAAAATGTTCATAGATTTTTTCATATAGCTCCTTACAACCTCAAAAATTCAAGCATCTCCCTTCTCACTCATAATAATTATGAAGTCTCCCCATCTTCAGTCGGCGGTGGCGAACTGCATGTTTCATTCTTCTGTCCACGGCGGAACACGTGTATCCTTTTTTTTGTAAAAGCCAAAAACTGATCTTAAGAAAAAAAAAATGGAATTTGGTGACTTCCTGTATCCCGGTTGAAAAAAATTGTGCATGGTAAACGCATGCAAAGACTATATGTAGCATTGTCTCTCCAAAATGTTGCATATTGGTGGCAAAGAGAGATAAATTGAGGTAGTGATTAACGTTTTGAACTCATTTTGAAGCAATTTCATGCACCCTAACCTCGAAAACTGACAGTTTTCTTGGCGTATGATGTCGAACATGGCCGGCCGTAGATATACCGACCATGACGATCAACTGAATATATGACTTTCCAAAGGGCTGATGGAATGGAAAACACAGAACACTAAATAGGACGCACCATCAGGGCTGTCAATGTTTTTCAGAATAGAAGGGTACAAGTGAAAGAACAGGAGGGTACAGCCTTGTGCGGAGCGAAGCGAAGCAAGGCGTGCGCGCAAGCGCACGCGGGGGGAGGCCAGGAGGTGGGTGTCCCCCTCCTGAAGCTGAAGCTTTTCTAATTATTCATCTTCAATTGGTGGCCTGTGGTGGCACTTTTGAGGGCAATTTACTGTCAAGTTTATCGTAACTGAAGTATCAAAAGTAACATGAAATTGAATCTTGTGAAATAATTATGAAAGACAAACAGAAGTATTACAGAGTTTATATGTTTATTGATACACCAGGTTATTATTGTTTGCATACAAATTCTGTTGAATTACAACCTGCTTAATAAAAGATCATAATCTGAACCATAATCAGAATCACTGGAGTACTCATCTAAGCCCAAGGCTTGTATGGCAGTACCAGCTGACAATACCTCAATATTGTGTGATTCTCAGGCTGATGAAACAGTAGCTTCAGAAACTACATCTGCAAAAACTATTTCTACAGATGTAGCTTTAGAAACTACACCTGCAGAAAAAATTTCTTAAGAAACAACATCTGCAGAAAGTAAATCAATAATTGTAATACGTTCCCATTCAAAAACAGCTAATCGTATTAGAATTTTAAAAAAATCTTGTCCCCACTGCAAAACTGATGTCATAACGTCACGACAAAAAATTCCGATCTGCGTCTGGTTGATACTGCTGTAATTTTATTTTGTCTGTTTCAAGACCTCTCCTCAGAGTTACGGGCTATGAATTTCCAGTGTGAAAATTTACAAATGTAATAGGGTAAATACGAGACCATTACCAGAGACAATTTTAGTAGATGCTACGTCATACAGACAATTACATACTCAAGTTTACATCCGCTAATGAAATTGCGTGGCTTCGTTGTCCGTCGGCCTCTCAGTCGACAAGATTGAGAATATGTTGATTTATTTACGTAGTAAATCATTGCGCGTGAAAGTTAACGATCAAGTCTTTTCTCCTGATGACTATCTGTTCTGATATCCCTCACAGTAGTCCGAGTTTTGTCGAAACCCACGCTGGCCAAGTGGGTAGGCTCACTAAATGCATGATATATCCATATTCAAAACATGGTTTACCGCCATACGTACGTGCAAGATACCGCATAAGTATATAGTCAAGCCTAGCTAAATTTTGTGATTGCCCTAAACATTAAAAAATGTTGGTCTTGGTAAATGATTTTGAAGGATCGGAATACCGATATTTGCTTTTGAGGAAAGATTTTGGATGTCGGAAAATATTTATTAAACTTCAATACTCGAGCCTTCGAAACGACCACAGTCCCTACCTACTACCGTAAGAATACATTTCATAGAACGACGGCTTGGTGCAAACAAATTCAGTGGTAGTCAAAACTCACTAAAAATTATGTCAATCCCCACAAAGTTTTTTTTTTGCGCTGAGTAAACGATTCTTACTCATTGTAAAGAGTGTTCACGATCTGCAAACGGGAAAACAAATCAAAAATTCCAGTCGCTAAATACACGTAATGCTATGGCATTTTGCTCAGACGCGGCGTGAAATCTACATTGCATGCTATACCATTGATGGATTGAACCCCCGATCACTGAAATTCCTCCGGAAAATAAAATGATTTACAAATATGAACATTACTTTTATCTCCAGGGCTAGTGTAAGCCTCTGGGGGTCTTTTTTGGACCCATAAATCCAACGTGGCTGTCGTTCTTTTTCGTAGCCATATCGATCGTGCACGTCCGAAAACCAATCAGAACACGCAAACCTTTTTGACAGTACCGATTGAAACCAATCAGAAATTGGCTACCAAGAGCCTTAGGGGATGCGCTTCTGTAGCACAGCGCAGCCAACGGTAGAATTGGGACAGGAAAGAATTCCTAACGTGTGTCAAGATCATCACTGCAGGCCTTGAATAGGGAAACAGGCGGCGGCAAGACCTGTGTCAGACGGCGATTTGCCGCCGGTGACCGGCTATAATTGACAGCCCTGCACCATATATACTTTATTCTAACTGTATAGGTTTTGCAGACCCAGAAAACACAAGCTACAGTCTAGATAAGACAATACGGTTGGGTAATTCACAGTAGGTGAACCAGCCATGAATAAAAAGTCTGCGAAATTTTAATAAAAAGCTGGTCAATTCGGCTGGCGGTTTCATGCATACAGCATACACTCACTGGTTATATTTGCGTACAACAGTATGTGTATTTGCCTTTGGTCTTGCGCTTGGGTGACTCTGGTCCAAGGGGTACTATTATGTTCAACTATTCCAGTCAATATGTGCACACTGTTTATCGTGCAGTTACTTTGTCGTTCGATGTCGACTCTCAGAAAGGGGATTCACATTGGCTGACAGAACCAACAGGTGCAAATCAGTCCGACAACTTATCACACACCTTCTGTTTAGATCTTTGCTGGAGAATTCTGCAAATTAATTTTGTGTAGACTGAAAGCACAAATTCCCAAACATTCTGCGCAGGACGAGAGAGTCATTGTTATATCTATTTTACTACGTTCGTTATACTCTAAAACAAGCAACGTTCTCTTCACACAACAAATTTGCTTGAGCAGTTTCATGTAATGTGTGCCAACTTTATGGGTGTGAGAAAGTACTGTTTTTGATATATGTGTACAATAAAAACACAACTGTGGGTGTTCGTGTGAAACTCTCTTTTATGTTGCCCCATTATGACACTTCCAATCAACTCCATTATTTTTTTCAGCCCCACCTTTAGTGCCGTTGTATTTTCAAGCCCCCCTTATATATCCTCAATTTTCTCAAGTCCCACCTCAACCGCAACTCCCCCATAGTGTTTGTGAACGCAGCCTAATAACAGGTCTGTTAGTGAGAGTGGCTTTCAGCTTAAGAAGATCGGGGCAAGTGAAACATGCACTCGCTTGCATTGTGTATGACGGAGGAATCGAATAATCATCAAAAGATACATTTCTGACGCCACGGTTAATTGACTGACATTATGTCATATGTCGTTGACCATCGCTATGCTGCTAATTACCGGGAGTGATTGTCTCTAATTTTGAAACTTCCATCGATCAAATCTAAATTGACCATTTTGTTCTCCTTGAGGCTGGATGACCTTGCCCAAGGTCAACGTGAAATGAAACACTTGAAATGATAAGATTGAGAGCTGTCCAAACACTACTCTTGGTCGGCTGAATGCCGGGTCTTTATTTATGCTTCGCGTTCCTTATTCGCCCCAGTGTCGCTAAACCGTACATAATTTTCTTCCAGAAAAACATATCAAGGAAAATTATGTATCAGACTCTGCGAATTTTCCCCTGGGGGTTAAATTTCAATATTTTGATCTAAAGATAGTGTCATCATGTCAACTTTATGAGGTAGCTCGTCTTGATTGCGAGGCGCGATTCCTAGAATATTGATTGCCTCCGGCAGAACGATTGTACGAGGAGATTGAGGCACCAGAACAAAGTTACGATCTGCAGTGTTCAAAATACAAGGGTTGTTCCCAATTACGGAAGGGCATTTAGTACAGCAGTAAAACGTCATTTCTTTGGCCAGCGAACCCGTACGCGGCACGGTGATTTATGTAAGAATTGCCACCAAGTGTAGAAGAAAGTGGCTGACGAGCGACAACGATGATCTCAATCAAGCATCGTCATAATTTCTTGGACCAATCAGTTTCTCAGTACTCGAAGCATACGGAATCGAATTCAACGACATTTTGTTCTCTGTTAAAGATGCGTGACCGTAAGCTGAACTGCTCTAATCATCCAAATGGGCATAGAATTGAATAAAGTTGCAAGTAGCAATGCGACATTGTCAACGTTGACCTCGACTTCGGCCGGGCGTTTTACATGAAAGAATTTTTCTGTTATTTATTAAAACTGTTAGCGGCACACACCTTGAACATCACGTGAAACGCGTAACTTGTAACGTGCAACGACGACAAAACGGCACTTAGGATTGAAGGGGAATTTGAAAATATCAAGGGTATGTATGGTGATTTGAAGCGATTTGGAGACTTAAAGGGGGACTCGAAACGATAATGTCCCTGATTGATATGAAATATGTGTTAGGTTGTCTCTTAAAATAAAAAGTATTGTGTAATGACAAAAATCCATACCAACAAAAATGCCAGGATGTAAAGGTCACACAGGGGTCATGAAAGTGCATTAATACACAATATTGCACAATGTATTCGATGTAAAACATGATGGTCATACGCGACTTGCTTTTCACTGAATGTACAATTATCCCGTCTTCCAATCTTTACACATGAAACAAAAGTGAACAAACAGCAGGCTCTGTTAAAACAAAACAATCGCTCAACAGTGGCACTTTTTGACTTTTAGTCATAGTATACTGTTACCTGACTCACATAGCATCTTCAAATAGGAAAAAGGGTAAAACTTGATATAATTGTGAATATGAATAAGTTTTTGAACTTTATACATGAAATCCGTATAAATAATCTCTCAGTATAAATTGATTGAAATTTGCTGAAGATCTGTTTTTAAATCGCTGAAACAAATATAAGAAAAAACTTTTAAAAAAAATGCAAAAAATGAAAACGACACGATATGTAAAAAGGACTCCCTTTTCT
Source organism: Ptychodera flava (assembly GCF_041260155.1). Taxonomy (NCBI): domain Eukaryota; kingdom Metazoa; phylum Hemichordata; class Enteropneusta; family Ptychoderidae; genus Ptychodera; species Ptychodera flava. The sequence continues at coordinate 12,240,073 of NC_091941.1, forward strand.
CATCATCTATTACAATCATCACAAGTAATCCATTTAAAGCTCCATTATCTGTATAACTTTTGGCTATTTTTTCAGTAACATTGTTCTGTATAAAATCTACTGTATTTTCATGATCTACTCCATGAAGCGTGATAGAAAGTCCAGTCCAGTTTGTAGCTTATTAACACAGCCATATTTGTACTGTCAGCATTGTTATTGTCTAAAATTGAGATCACGTCCGGATTAGAATTTGTCATCAATGGCAATGAATACGGTCTTTACACAGATACAGAGTATTTTGCCAAGCAGAATATCTGTTATTCTAGCATGCTGTTGGGAGTAGACCAAGAAACTGCAGTTGATACACAGAACAAAAGACACTGAAAAAAATTGGCCACAAGGTACAGCCATTGTCCCTTTATACAACTATATTAATTCTGTTCAGTTTTCCTGACAGGTGAGGGAAGTCACCCTGATTCCAAACCTTCTTTATGCGATCGCTAGTTTTCTGATTTGTATTACAAGATGAATGAAGTTTTACTTGTAAGAGAAAATATGTCAAAACAGCGCCCTCGTTCCCTAGAAGAGAAACACACACACATAAATTTGTCCATTTCAAAATCAGGCTTATTTAATAATTTGAGAGGGGTTCCAAAATTACAGCAGGTCAGAAGGGGCATTTGAAAACAATCAGAGACCTTTTATTTGGATTCTCCCTGGCCGAGGTGTCTGTGAATGCAGCCTTAAATCCATTACTCATTCGCATACAAGCTAATTAAAAATGAAACACAATCACCTACATTGGTTGCCAAGTGGCTATGATGGCGGACTTTCGCATCCAATTTTATGAAGGCCTATGACTTGGGAACTCGAAACGCATTGAAGAAACTCCTCCCCCGCTGTGATATCACTGTCATGTAACATTTATTTAATCACCCCCCTCCACTGTCTATGATTTAATCATTCGGATGATAAAATGTAAAATATGAAAAATATATTTACTCAGTTTCCTCACAGAGGAACATTGACAGAGTTGCAACGGGTATTGTTTAAGGCGTGAAGCGGTTACGTAACCCATCAATGTTCGCCTCGCCTCAGGTTGCTCTCGCCTCTCTTTTCCGAAGAGTGCCGACCATGCATCCTTCGGTAATTTTCGGATTTTCGCCAATTGTTAAGCGAAAGTATGTTCGGCAAAGTTTGTGTTGTTGTTGTCGTGTGGTGCTGAGCGAAATTGACGTGCTGGCGACAACGGGAGTGTTTTGAGCTTCAGGAAAGTGAGTTTTTACCGTTTTAAAAATCCCTCTCATATTTTATGAATATATAATGAGTGTGTTTGAACCAAATTTGAAAGTCCTTTATCGACACTGTCTGGTTTTACTCAATGGTTTACGGTCAGTCATACCGTCTTCTACACGTGCGTCAAGGAAGGACATGTTTATGAAACTGCTGGCGTGTTATGTTTTGATTGGTGTGAAGCAGTGTTTCTGGCCTGAGAGCTCACAAAGTAACTATGGTTGCTACGCGACTGGCAGTACGATGCCATCTCGTCGTATTTTTCGCATAATCTCGTTAAAATAATAGGAAGAAATGTATTTAACCCTCAGCAGGTCATTATACGTTTGACATATATATGAGTAGAAAATGGTACTCATCTTCTACTGCCTGCAAGCTACACAACTCACATAGTCTATCTGGTCTTGGAATATTGTTCAAACGACCTCTCAATCTTCAGAGTGTGTGATGATGTTCTAAAACAACAAAGAGCATGTCTGAATACAGGGTTATCTATACAGGTCAAGTATGGTTCTAATACCAGCTCTATTTTGGCGGTAGAATAAAGAAAAAGTTTGTCACTAGTGTTTATTACATGCCTCGATGTGAGTGCAAATCGGCGGATTGATTTGAATAGGAGCATCCGGGGAGTTAGCGGCCGACGAACGATGTACTGACCGGTTTCCATGGTTACCCGGTCCAGTGAAGCCATTCGACGTTTTCGACGTCAAAGTAGACGATTAACGCTAGATGTAAAATATACATGCGCGCACTCACATTTTGACTTTCGTTGAAATCTGTTTGATGCTGGTCGATAATGGTAAAACTGTTTGAAAATACCATGCATGTAAGTAGATGTCATATACCATTTACTGTGAAGAGGCATGTAATAAAAATATTATTGCCTGAAAACATGGGTTTGTGTGCCCTCGCAGCAGGAGGCAATTTGCCCTCCTGGCGTCGGGCAAATTGTCACCTGCTCTCGGGCACATAAACCCATGTATTCAGGCTATAATATATATAATATCATTCAGCCAGCGTTGTGCATTGGTATCACTACACTTTTGTTTGAAAGGCCGTAAAAACACGGTTTCATTACCAACCCCTTGTTGTTCCCAGACTTCACCAAAACCATAACTCTGCAACAAGCCTTTTACTCCCCTGGCCCATGAGTCATACTGATTAACATCAATCTTGCTTTTTTGAAATTCATAACATTGGTTTACAATTCTATTTCTATCCATTTTCAAAACTCTTAACCAATATTTAATGATTTTACAATAAATATTTGCTGTCGATGTTGGTCTACCCAACTCCCCTCTCATAGCAGTAACTGAAGTATTGCTGTATAGTTGAAGTACATAGCGCAGCATCTTGTTGTGAATTTTTTCAATGTCTGGAGCACGGTGAAAGCGCTAGATTTCAGCACCACAAAGTAAAATGGGGAGTATTTTGCAATGAAATATTTTCAAGGCAATAGTAACAGGCAATGGACCAAATTTAAAAAGACAATTGATCAGACCATACGCTGAATGAGAAGTCCAGACATGACAGTTGACATCTAGAGGAATTGTTGTCTTCCTCTCCCCGGGTGGTGAGCTGATGCGTAAGCTATTTTTTAAATAATGGTTTGACACACTCCTCAGACAATTCTATCTAGACAATCTGCATGTATGCTCAAAGGTTAAGTAGAGAAGACATTACAAGACACATGTCTTTCGTGGAAACGTCAATTATACTGAAACAAAATCGTCGATTTGAGTCACGATCTCTATCGAGAATTGAAAGATGAGAGCTTTGAGCAGATTAAGCATGCTGTCCCTTTTTTTAATTCTCAAGTCAGATGAAGCGATTCTCATTCGGGGATTTTTTCAAAACAACACGAACATCTTCATTAAATTAAATTCCTCTGTGCTAATGTCTAGAAGTTTAGCCGTTAGGTTGACTGTTGTCATAATTAAATGGCTTACGTTTCGGCCATTTTTGTTCGCCGCGGGATGAAGAACGCCGATCCGTGGTTAGTTCTGTGTGTAATTGGTTTATCTGGGCGATCATCAGTCTTCAGGTGTCCGACCTTGCAAATCCAGACTTCCAGGTCAGTGCTCTCCTCTAGGGGGAGCACAGTCGCATTGCTCGTGTCGAATGAATTTCTCATGATGAAAAAGTGCAGCTGGTCGTTCTTCACCAGCCGACTGTAACTGTATGCCATGAATTGAAGGCGGTAAAATTTCCAGCTGAAAGTCGGATCTTTGTCAACTAAATCAAGAAATGGTATTTAGAGATTTGTGGTAAATCTGATCGAATTTTAGGGAGTTTTAAGATTCTGTAGACATTAAATTGGAAGAGTGACAAAAAAACGGAGAAAATGCAGAGAAAGAGAGTGAACTTTAGGATACTTAGAAATCCTCACCAAATGGGCATGCGCAGGGACAATTCAAAAGCACCATAAATGTCATGAAGATCGTAAACACGCGACTTGTACTAAAATGCCGCTGGACATGTGTTCTTCTTGGAAATATTTACTTTCCTCATCATGTGTCATTAGAGTCGAATTCAGTGGCATACTCGGAGTCTGGATAAAAAAGAGTTGATAAAATTATGAAAGATTATCCCCTGTGAAATGTTGCAATACTTTAGTTGATTAGACTTAGTGTAGTGCAGCTCGCAGTACATTCAGCAGACAGAGATACCGCTCAGGGATAAAGAAACGATTTCTTGTGATGCAAACATGATATTCCGTGGTATATTAAATTTTCACCATTGTAGAGTCAGTGGCATTCACAGATTTTTTTCGATAGAAGAGGAGGATGAGATATTGTGGAAAGATTGTCCGCCCGTTTAATGCATCGATAATTGACTCTATTTGAGTATTACGGTTCCTGTTACATTCATCAGACATACGCGGATTCTGCCGGGGGATTAAAAAAATCATTTCTTGCTGTTTTGCAGATCGTTGAACTGATAGCAATGACAATTTGATGAACAGGAAACTTTCATATCTTTCTATGACGCGCCGTAAAACTGTGGCCTAAATTTAGATCTTCGAAGTATGCACAGGAAATGATACGGCAGTTGTGCAGCTAGCCAAGCACAATGTCAAATTGATGTATTTTGAATTCAGGTTAAAATGAGCCTACGAGAGCTCGTAAACAGTTCCGAGAGTCTGAAGTAGAATCTTCGTGAAGCGATAGAAAAAAAAAATATTTGTCAAAGCACAATGTAAGCTTTTTAAAATTTGCTTGCGCTTATGAAAGCTTACCAAAGCAGCGAGAGCAAATAACATAGGAACACCAAGTCAGAATTTACATTATTCTTAGCTATCGCTTTGAAAGGACATAAAACGTTTTTGTTGAATTCAAATATCATGATGAAGAAGTGTGATAAACTCCGCAAAATCTGGGTCACGATGAAACAACGGAAACTAGCTCATTATCGTAATGTCGTGATTGTAGCCGTAATACTGTCGCTTCGGGCAATTTTCTCTCATGTTTAATGATTGGACACTTAGGCAAATCCGCAGAAAAGGTTAAAGGTCTCAGCCAATACCTGAAGGCAATAGACTGAGATTAGACACGGACATTCCCTTTCATCATCATCAGGTCTTGTCTAGGTCTAACTAAAGCATTAACGTGGAGCAGATTTACATTCACAGGTACCGTTTCATCAGACCGGTGAGTGAGGGTATAAAATTCAATGAAGGTGGAGCTGCACGTTGCCAATAGTATTTTTTCAAAGGAATATTTCTCATCTACGAAGACAAGGAAACCCCCTAATAGTATGTATTTTCAAAAAGCAGAGAATCTAAAGTGTAGTATGCCAGCAATAGGTTTTTCGAAGGATGAAGGGGTGTATATTTGGTGTAAAAACCTCAATTTTTGTATTAATGATTACGAAAATTAAAAATGCCTCTTCTTCAAACATAAGAACTTTATTACAAATCAAAATAGTAATTTTGTTGTATAGCATTTAAAGAACATAATGTGAAAATTTCAGAAAATTTGACCAAGCCAGAGAGAGTGGATTAAAATTCTTTGGAAATCTTTAAATTGGGAGAAAAGAGAAGCCAGGAAATCGGATGATTGGCATAGATTTGAATAAATTAACATTTCTTTATCAGGTAACTTACGACTGCTTGAAAATATTTTGATCTTGGGTAAACAAAGTAATTAAAATTGAATTAATATTCGCGAAAAGTGATTTTGAGCAAAATACGCTGTATTGGGTGCAGCGCTCCCCTTACAGGGAGGGGCGTCGTCGGAACTGCGCCTGTGCGACTTTCTTGTTTACAAACGATGTATTTCATGCAAAATATCTAGATGTATAACGTCGACATAGCAGTAACATTGAAATTTTACGATGTACATTATGACAAACATGTTTATACTGTCACCAATCGCCAACATATCTTGGATTTAGTGTTTACGTGGGTTGTACTGATCCCATACGCAGTTCTTGCGACCCTCACCCCTAAAATAAAATGTGTGGGGTATCAAAAAGGTATAGAGGACTAGAATACAAGTATCATTACGAACACGTTTGAAATTCTGTCAAGGATTATTTTACAAGCGTGTTATAATCGAGCACAAAGAAGAGTCTTAATGGTTCTCTCTGGAATAAATGTATGACGTAATTTTAACACGTGACCACGGTACAAACAAAGCAATGTGCGTCAGTTGCTAAGCAGCTGTCCCACAGAACAAGCAGACGATATCCTCGTAAATATGGCGGGCCTTGGAAGTGGTACTCGCTTCACCAGTGTACATCAGCTGCAGAAATTTTTGAGGGACAGATGTGTTAACACAGCTTTTGCCCGGAGGGCAGAGCTGCTCGATTTGTGCAAAGCAGCTGAAGAGCTCGGTTTAGAAATAGACCCAGACGGGCTTACTGAAGATCGCGATGAGATTATTTCCTCGAAGTTGAAAATCGAAGCCGACGAAGGCGACGATACTACCCGGTTAATGAACCCAGCTTTATTATCGGGAGATGCAAACTTAGCAAAGTTGCCACCAATTTCCATTTTTGACATTTATAATTATTTAATCACTAGTTCATCATATGATCATTCCACTTTGCGTGACTATTTTAAGTTGGATGGTTACTGCCTTTTTCAAGACGGTTACGTCGTCTCCCTAGAAGCGATCGAATATCCCAATCGTGAATTCTATGCGGTGAAAAGTAAAGTTAAGCCACGTACGAGAGACCGAGACCCAACAACAAACTTGCCATATTACAAACTATGGATCATCTTTACAAATGCAGCGCAAGGCTCAATATTCTCTGCATATTGCTGTTGTAGAGGAGGGTGAGTATATTGATTATTCGAGTTTGCCCGTCATCACTACTACAGTCATATCCCGTCCTTGTATGCCGGTAGTTTCCGTGAATGTTTACATTTGAGGTCATTCACCCTGATGCTGACCTGATATCGGGAGTTCCGCCTGCCGTTTGTTATTTGACAATTTTAGCGTGAAAATTTGATAACATTGTATACCATAAACATATACTGTTGGCTCTGTTGTGTGGCCAAGATTTCTTTGACGCATCAGTTGCCGAATGTACTGATATGATAACAATGTCTATTTATCATCATCACGTATTTTCCCAGGATCGAAGTAGCTGATTGGATTAATTTCACAAACAAATTTCAATTCCAAGCATAGACCCTCGAGGGTCTGTGTTCTAAGCAAGGGTCTGGATGTAATTACCAAGGTGGTTGGGGTGGCAGCGTATACTGATTTTGGAGGTCAAATTTTCGAGCCCTTTCTGAGGGGCGTGGGGGGAATGTTTTTGGCAAGGTGTCAGTTTACCAAAAATGAAAAAAAGCTTTTTGTAAAGACAGTTCACTCACATGAAAGTAGTGACACTACTCATTTATATATATATATATATATATATATATATATATATATATATATATATATATATATATATATATATATATATATATATATATATTATTCCTGATGACTGCTCATCGGCTCATCGCATGAAACAGCCTGTAGAGTGACAACTACAAGTTTCTATATTCTCAGTATATATATATCACATACAAAAATCACTACATCACCAACTTTCTCTGGCTCTCTCTTTCTTGCACTACCATAAACATAACAGTTAGGATTGACGTCTTTGTCATCATTCTTTGATTGTTGTTTGAGTAAGATTATTTGATAGGCACCGTCCATAATTTTTGGAATACCAGCACCTCATTTTTTGTAAAATGTTACTTGTCTATAGCCTAATAACAATAAAATGTAAACACTATTATATTTCAGAGTTGATGGTTATTGTAGACATGTCGTGGCAACATTGTTTGAAATAATGGACTATTTACAAGATGGAATGAGGAGAAGTGTGACTTCAGGTCCATGTCTTTGGGTCAGACGTCCCTCACAAAATGACACAGTTAGTGATCCACAGGAAGTTACATCACTTCAGACAAATTTAGGCAGAGACAGGTTTGTATTTTCAATCATGACATCATCTATTATTGATTGACATGTAAGTTACCCGGATGTAAGAATGATTGCACACCATATTGTATACTGGCAATAAAGCGTGGTCCTAATAAACCGCATCATGAAACGACAGTGTAAATGAAATGTAAACTTACATAGACTCTTTTGAAAAATGACATTGTCAATATAGGAGGAGAACCATTTGATTTCTGGGAGGGGGGGGTATGGAGGATTTTGAGAAAAAAATTGTCAACAGGTGATATAGAAGAAACAAAATATTGTCATGGCCTGAGAAAAAAAAATTGTCAAAACAGACAGAAGTGAAAAAAAATTGTCACAATTCACCACAAACGAGCAAAATTTGAAACCTTAATCTCATTGTATTCTTTGCAGGCGCGCCGCCATAGGCGGCGCTATTGTTTTTACCATAAGCAATGCTGTTTTTTCCCCTGCACTTATAAGCATGCACTACATAGGTTTACTTTACACCTAAGTGCACTCAATTTTTTCCTTCCCATTTCTGACTCAAGAAATCATATATCAGGATTTATGTTGCAATATCTCAATGGCATGGATATCTGTATGTTTAAAATTTTTCAGCATGCCCTTTGGGCGCATTTCTTTTAAATATCAAACAGTAATTTTCAGCATGACCTTCAGCTGCATGACTTTCATATATCAGATATATAGATATCAGAGATATCTATACTATCTATATATATCAGAGATATATCATAATATATGTCCGAAAGCGCGTCGACTCTGTAAAGTGAAAGTCAGTTTTACAAAGTGTACTAGTCATTATGAAATCTGCAGTTCATATGAAAAGCATGACATGTTCCTGATACTTTTCTGATTCCTCTATGAGAATTCAGTATTAGAAAGCAACATGCACTAATATTTCACAATCACGTTTTTCTTGGAAAAGTTCTGGACATCTGGTTATGCATAAAAAGAGTGGAGTACATTCACAGCTCATTCAAAATACTGTATTCAAACTTTAGAATTGACACTTTTAGGTTCCTATCTTACAACTGACATGACAGCAATTGCATTAAAACACAGAATGACTGAATGTTTAAAATATACCCCTAAACTTATATATATATATATATATATATATATATATATATATATATATATATATATATATATATATATATATATATATATATATATATATATATATATATATATATATATATATATATATATATATATATATATATATATATGTGTGTGTGTGTGTGTGTGTGTGTGTGTTTGTGTGTGTGGTGTGTGTGTGTGTGTGTGTATATACACACACACTCTGAATTAGTCAATTTATATTCCACCTTTTGTTTTACCTTTGTAATGCATTTTCAAAGTTGGAATAGGGGGGTCAGCCACTTTTTGACGTCGGCAAAAAATAATCCACCGGCCCCCAGGTTGAAGAAACTGACCACAAAGCTAGCACATATGTAAAAATCATCCTTGGTGAACTTCCCCTTTAAGGTAGAACGCACCTCGGGGACAGACATTCGGACTCTCAAACTTTTACAATTCTCTTCTGATATACCACATGTGGGGGTTCATTTTAAAGCTCTTGGTGAAAGAAAACTTTTCACCGGCTTAGTTTTTCGAAATTCGAAAATTTTTATTTTTCTCCATAGAGTTAACACAGGGATGGCGGCCATTTTGAATTTCTAATATCGGTAAATCTTGGGTAATTTGTTTCTCTAGTACCAAAATTTGCACGGTGACCCCCTATTTTTATTCTTGATTTTGAAAGAGAATGACTGAAAGATTCCTTGAGGAAAGTTAGAGCAAAAGTTTAAGTCTTTCACTTTCGAGGTGCATATTACCTTAAGGCGAATCACTCAATCAAAAAACTGGTTTACTCTGGACCGAGATAACATGACCAGGGTCAAAGTACTATCAATTAACCTGTGTCTTGCCATGTATTCGGAGTAAGGTGGGGGGGGGGGGGTGTCACAAAAAAAATTTAAAACTTCAGGTAGGTGTTACTCAAAATGTGGAGAGGAAGAAGGGGGGCAGGGTTACTCAATTTATTTCATCTCTGATTGCACCTTTGTACACATCCATTTCTCAAAATTTTCAATGTGAGACGGGGGCACCCCCTCTCTCGTGCTCTCCCCCTTGGGTCTTCTAACAGTTTTACTGGTAAAAGACAAATTGAAAATACCTCTCAGATTGCACGACACTGCACCATGTCGCACATCAATTTCTCAAAATTTTCACAGGATCTAGGACAAAACTAAACTGTTGTGAATTCATCCTTTATTAATTATCATAGAACCATATGTTTTAATTGACCTCAGTTCAATGACCATTTTGACAGTTAAACATACCATATTCATGCTTTTCAGTAGAAGCTGGCAGCTGGAGAAATGACACAAGAAGGTCACAGATTTTCTGTTCCTGTATATTCATTTGTCTTCAGTATCTGGCAAACAGAACTGTTTTTCACAAAATGTATTGTCATTGTTTGGTTGTTGAATATTGTGACTCAAACACTGATCGTGCAAAAAATTAAAAAAAATATCAGTGTTCAAATTGAATGTCATTTTCAAACAGTTTTACCTAGAGCAAAATAAACTGAAAATTCTCTAAGATTGTACCATTAAACACATCAATTTCTCAAAATTTCAAACATGAGAGGGGGAACCCCTTTGTCATGCTTTCCCCCTTGGGGTGTTCTAACATTGTCACTTGGTAAAAAAAATTAAAAACACCTCTCAGATTGCACCAGACTGCACCATTACATACATCAATATCTTACAAATTTCCAAGCATGTTAGGGAAAGCCCTGTAACACTTCCCCTAAGGCCAAAAAAAATAAATAGTTTGTTTCTCATCCCGCGCGCGTCAATGTAGACCCGCCGCGCCAACCTTTTTTTTGCATCTCAAGAGGGAACGAAAAAAAATGAAAAAAACCCAACTAGACAGAACATTGAACATCACACAGTGCTGTAACATTCCATTCAGAACTGGACACTATGTCATTGAAAGCTATCAAAACTGCATTCTGCACTAATAGTCAAAAAGCAGCACTGTTGATATGCTAAAAATTTGCTGTGCATTTATCTCTGCATGCATTCCTATGTTCTCATGTTGTAAGCGCGTTGTTGTTGATGGTTGAATAAAAAAAAAAGTAGCTGCAAAAAACCCAAAAAAACCGCATCACCGCATCATTTTGCAAGATGCCTAGGATGAGAAACAAACTATTTTTTTTTTTTGGCCTAAGCCTCTTGCATGGTCTGACAGTAGGAATAAAATGCTGCCTGACTCTGACAGGAAAAAAATGTTGCTCCCATGCCCACTTCCTCCAGCCCCCCCCCCCCACACACACACAGAAATCAAATGGTTCTCTCCTAATTCAATTTACATGTATCATCTGTTTACAGTAATCTATCTAGATTAGCTATGTAGAGAGATGGTCACTGTGAATGTGTTATGCGTTTGAATATGTTCATTAAAAAGCTTTGTTTTCGAATAGAACTTTGCTACTTTTCTGCAAAAAATCTTTGTTCACCAATTTGGCAAAAATCGTGCTTTCCAGGAGACAAAGTACCTTTCTTGAGCTTTATTCAATGAATTATGTTTGATAATATCATATTTCAGGTACCAAGAATAGCTTGTGTAAGTGTCAAATATGCTTTGTAAATGTAAAAAAATTTCTTTTATACAATGTAGCTCTATCAGAATAGATATCACAGTAGCCTACAATTTTAAAAAACTTTTATCTTCTTTGTTCATCAGAATACCATTACCAAGACCTGTAGATGATGAATATTCAGCTTTACCTCCTGAGGTAAACTTGCCTGACCCTAATGTTTTATTTGACAAAGTGAAAGAAATTAAACCATCTGCATGTATGCTTGATGTCAAGTTTAAGAAGCAGGACAATGAGAAGATATGTTTTCCTGAATTAAATTCTCAAACTCCAGTGAAGAAAGTAACATCATTTTGGACTCAACATAAATGTAGCGATACTGCACATTGTACTGATAGTTGTCGCAATCAGTTGATGGATATTTTATTGTACACAGAAAATGAAATAGCAGATATTGAAGTTCAAACTAGGGGTCAAAGTAAAAATCCAAATTGGCATTCTATTAGAAAGGGTTTAATAACGGCATCGGTGTTGAAATCAATAATACACTCAAAAGACATGGGTAAAACAGCTGTAAATTTAGTGAAGGGGAAATGTTAGATGAAAATAATCTTCCAGAACCTGTTTACTTCGGCCGAAAATATGAAAGTAAAGCCAGAGATATGTTCCTAAAATCCCATCGTTACCATCATACACATTGCTCTGTTTAAGTACCTGGCATCTGTTTAAGTTCAGATACTGATCTGCCATTCTTTGGGGCATCTCCTGATGGGGTTGTAGATTGTTCAATTTGTAAAAAATTCCTGATAGAATGTAAGTGTATGTGGGCTCACAAAAACTCTAATCCAGTAAATGCATTGATCTTAGCAAAAATATGTGAAAGATCAAATGATGGTTCACTGCTTCTAAACAAATCACATGCATATTATTATCAGATCCAAGCACAGTTGGCCGTAACAAGACTTACAAAAGTGTTCTTGTTGCATATACCCACAAAGGAATACATTGTGTTGATGTACCTTTTGATAATGACTTTTGGTTATCTGTCAAAGAAAAGTTAACATTTTTTTTCCATCATTTTTATTATGCAAAATTAATTTCTGAAGTCTGTGATTAGTGCTTATTGAAAGAACTGAGCAAATGATGATGATAAACTGTGAAGGAAATTAAATTGGGCAGAAAAAGTGAAATCACTGCAAGCTGTATGGGTGGCAAGATTAGTGGAAAGTAAAAGACACGACATGGACCGCATTATCATGGTTGTACTTGTATCTTGTCAATAGCACAAATTTAGTACAGCAAAACACTCTAAAATAGTATTGTCCAAAATAGTAATGTACCTGCTTTACCAGTTTTCTACGTTAATGTTTTGAACGCTTGGTATGTGAATCACAGTGCAGACCGTGCAGATTGTCACTTCTTGCTTGACACGTCTAGGAAATGATGTTGTTTTACTCCATGGCTTTACAGACAATAATATTTGAGGTTTCTGCCAATGATAGTAAAATTTCCCTTGAACAAATTGACATGTAAGACACTATTCCATTCTCATACAAAAGCGTACAGAACCCCTATGTACCAGGCTTTTGGAATGATTTCATAATTTAAATGCAACTCCAAGAGAATAAAAAATCAACCTTATTTGGAAAAATGTGTATGATATTGGAAATGAACTTAAACTGAGAGAGTTCCAAAGAAAGCTTTTGTGCCGTCTACTTCCATGTAAAAAATATTTGCATTTTTGGAAGATAAAAGATACCATGCTGTGTTCAGTTTGCCAAGAACAATCTACAACCTCATCAGGAAATGCCCCAAATAATGGCAGATTAGTATCTTAACATAAACAGAGAGATTTTTAAATTGTTTGATTGCTGTAAGATGCTGGAATAAACCAAAAATGTTATTAAAAGATTTGTAGGGAAAGAAATTGAAATATCACCATCAAATATTATTTTCACACAGTGTAATGTAAGGGACCGTTCAGTTTTTACAGCCTGGGGGCCGGCAAAATCTTGTTGCCGGTTTTCAAAAAAATATAGACCCCCCTGCATTTTTTGTGAAAAAAGATGACCCCCCACCCTTTCTCAGACGAAAAAATTTGACGACCCCCCCCCCCCAGGCTGAAAAATAACCAAAACCCATATGTCAAATTTACCCACACAGTTTGGAGTTCAACTCCGGTACGCGGCACACTTTGTCCGTGTAGCAGAGATGCCAGTGCACAAACTTCTCAGCCACATCCATGCAAACGTCTGTTAATTAGGACAACTGTAAGGCAAATTTTAACTTCATTTCCATAGACAACTTATGTCCATCACACTGTTATGCAAATTCCCCTTTTTGTCTCAGTGCTACCATTCAGGGTCGCGAGCATGTAAATGGTCTTTCAAAGATGAGATAGGCACTTAACCAGATTGACCGCCGAAGGCAGCCCGCTGCTTATTGTTGTGGGTTGGTAAAGTCCAGGCTTGCCGGTAAAGAGGGTCATGGGTCACACGTTGATCATGGCCATTGCATGAAGTAAATCTATTTATTGTAGTTGCCTGCCGAAGGCGGCCCGCAGGTAAAGAGAGTCGACCATGGCCATGGCATAAAGTGTACTTTATTGTAGGTATTATGTTTTCGAAAATGTGGTGACCCCCCCTTTCCTTCCAGTGAAAAAGTGATGACCCCCCCTTTGCGGATTCAAAAATTACGATGACCCCCCCCCCCACACCATAAAAACTGAACGGTCCCTAAGTACCATTGCTGACATACATAGAAAATCTGTACAATTTTTAAATTTTAGTTGGATAATGGACTATCCATAAATTTTGGATTGCGAATGTAAATGTACCTATCAAGACGGTTTTCAAAAAAGAATTCAATGTAAGATACAATCTTCTTAAAGAGATGCACTTAAAAGTTGATATACTGCATGCTTTTGAGAGAATTAATAAATTAATGTAAAGAGCAGACTTGTTGTACATGGGGATTTTCCCCGTCAGTCGTGATGATATTTCACAATAAATGATAAATAAAATGAGCAAATTTGCAGAACAAAAAATTAGATTACAAGTATAAACCAAGCCAATGAGCTTGTATTGTATTTTACTTTCAACACTATAAATAAGTATGAAGGGTTTTTAAAATAACATTTGTGCTGTGTGGTACGTTTATATACCAGGGTGTTTTCAACAAGCATTTCATATGCATCTGGTTGTTAGTTAGTTTTATATATTTATATATATATATATATATATATATATATATATATATATATATATATATATATATATATATATATATATATATATATATATATATATATATATATATATATACAGTTTAAACTCATTGAGATGGAAATAAGTACAGCAATGGTGTATAGTTACATCATGCAAATGCAAAGAGTGGATCAGTATATGTTCTCTAAGATGGTGTCAGATGAATGAAGATTTGACATCAACAGGATGAGTTTATATCAATTATCATGTAGCAAAGCATGAACATCATCAAAAGCTCCATAAATGTTCTTCAGTTGTTAGCCAAGGGGACTGCTTTGGGGATTTGAAAATAATACAGTCAACTGCCTTGGCTCCCAAAGCAGTACTGATCAGATACCACCACATGTTACATGTAAAATTTCAGTTGAATCTTTGTGTTGGTTCTGTAGAAGAAGATTTACAAAGATTAAATAATGATTTTCACAAAATCCAATATGGCGGCCAAGGTAACGTGACCGCTAAGAATTTTATTTGTCAAGTTTAAAAGGCAAATTGCAAGCATGCCAAACACCAAATTTGGAGATGATTTGCCCTGTGTTTTTTGAATAGTAGAGATTTGTAGATTTTCATGAAATCCAATATGGCCACCAGGTTACCAGAATACCTATATCCTGTTATACACTCTGGTAAGCAGAATGGAACTGTTATTGCTACTGGATGGGAGATGAAAGTGAGCAGCTTGAACTGTTTTGAGGAGTGGGCACTTAAAGACTAAGGGCAGTTACAATTATGAAAAGCTTCATTTTCCTCTCCAAATTATAGGGTCACTCAAGGTCAAAAATATGTAATATGAGTATATCGGATGTGTTATATATATATATATATATATATATATATATATATACACACAATTTTACATATTTAAACCTTGACCTTTATATGCAAACACACACAAACATACACACATGAATTTTCAAGCTAACCTGTCTTGCAAGTTTGAAATTACTGATGCTATTACCAAAATCTGACTGAGATTGTACCTTAATTTGATTGGAATTACACCTGATAAAATTTTAAAAGTTTTCAACCTTCTTATGGCACGTTCCACATGAATTCTGACCCTTGCAATATTTCTGGAACGTGTAACTGCCTTTTTGCTCAGTACCTTTCCATGAGTAAAGGCAGGAATATTTAATGAGCATTTTTTTTTCAAAAGAAGGTGTCTGATGTTAAATCCTCTATCGGCCATTATATCATCCCCCTCCTCAAGTTTATCAAGAAATCCACTGCATTTAACTAAAGCCTGGTCAGATACACTACCACAGTATAATTTAGAAATAAAGGTTATTGCACCAGAAGGCATAATACCTACTAAAGCTTTAAATGTATTTGCATGTTTATAATTTGACCATGTCAATCTTTGTGCCATTGGACGAAATGGCTTTTCAACAAAAAATTCGGTACAGTCAATAATACAACGAGTATTTGGATATCTAGAAAAACAGTGGGGTAAGTTAGACTTAACTACATCTTGAGTTGGCCAAATTAACAAAAGAGAAAAACATTTATACAATAAATTTACCCAAGCAATAAAAATACGGCACACATGACTCTGGGAAATACCAAATAAAAAAGCAATGTGATATGTGTCATATCCTTTTCTAATTCTCACCAATGTTAATAAATATTCATCAAATAATGTTAAAATGTGCCTTTTTCTCCCTCTACCCTTTGCTGGTGTGGTCAACTTCCATTTCCCATCCCATAATTTAATTTTTTTTGCAGCAGGCTGTACCCAACTAAAAAAGGCCAATAGCAGAGCAATAGAAGGGAATCCTGTGTAGGAAAAACATGATTTATCATTTTGCATGATCTTGGTGGTAAATGAACTTCTGCCCAACCTATTTATTTCTGATTTTGTTGGGACGATCTTTGAACCACAGGTTTTACATGTCAAGGCATCACATACTTCTGTTCTAGAACATACTGTTGTTTGTGTTGCCTGCGACACAAATCTTGTTTGAGGTTGTTGTGCTGTTGATTGAGTTGTTTTGCTGTGAGATGTCCTGGTTTCCTGTAGAAATCCCAGTGTGGATTGATTTGTTTGATCTACTGCTTCTCTGTTTTGGTCAACTTCTTGAAAGGAACTCGAAGTGGAGACTGTGGAACACTCTGGTTATGTGTCACTTTCCCCAAAGACAACAACGCTTCAACAGCTACTATTTGGCTTGATGACATGTCGTTAGAGACATCTACTCTATTCGCTGGAAATGGATCTGGGAAGTCTTCAGTTGGTCCATTGAAGCCAATGAAATGCTACCATGTACAAGAGAAAAAAATATGGAAAATCCTAGTAATATTGTCATTTTCTGCAAATTTTCATTAAAGAATTTGACTTGCAAGTCATTTATAAGACTGGTTTTAGAAAAGTGCTGAAAAAAATCATCCCTAGGCATGTATGTACCAAATATCTAGTAGTAGTTTTGCAGATGTTTAAAGATTTTTTGACCAAAATGACAAAAATTGCATTAAAAATAGAAATATGCAAATTTCACCACAATTTTGGACAAATCAAACCAAATATACTCAGTGTAAACTACTTCCCAAATTTTAAAGCAGTTAGACATACAGTTTCAGAGGAGAGGATTTTTTTTACCAAAAACAGCAAAAAATGCCCCAAAATACAAATTTATGAAAATTTCACCACAAACTTTCAGTGAGGTCACTTAAAGTTTGAGGTGAAATTTGCATATTTGTATTTTGGGGCATTTTTTGCAGTTTTTGACCAACTTTAACCCAAGTATATTATGATATCAGACATGTGGTTTAAGAGGAGAAGGCAATTGTTGACAGACGTCGATGATGGACAACGACAGAAAATCAGCCTATATGATAAGCTTTGCGTCGCTGACAGTACCAGTGGAGCTAATAAAGTACATGAAATGCTAGATAATAGTTCCACAATTTGTCTACTTATTGTTTACATGATAGCCATTGGACAACATAAAAATGTTATTCTTTCAATTATTTTTATCTATGAAACTGTTGAATATGAGGAAAGAAGGGAACCAAATTAATTACAGATACCACCCTGTGTGCAGTGCAAACCACTGGAATAGACTTTCTACTTCTCCCAGAAATTTCAAATCCTCCAGTATTATTGAATGCAGCCTAGGATGTATTTCAGAAAGTAAGATGGTAGATCACTTCTTTTTATCATCATTTTTGCACTTTATTTAGCATGAGCAAAATCAAGAAAATGAGTGGTTGAGTTATTTTGTTATAATGAACATTGATCAGACCTTGATTTTAATTGAGTACATAGATGTATTTGAATTATTTACAAAGGTTATTTTATCAATTTGAGATTTCTTGAAATTTCTTTTTCTTTGAGTTGCTTTGAAAGTTATTGATTTACCCAATTCCATTCAGATCATCTTGATCAACACCAAAAATGGAAGAAATTTGTGAAAAAATTCAAATTTCTGTGAGATCTGTTCAAAATTTCTGTTGAGATCTGTAAAAATTAAGTTTCAAATTTGAAATTCTTTTGAAAATTTTGACGATATGTCAACATGAGAAATCCAAAAGTTCTCACTTTACCTAATTTCTGTTTAAATGTTCTTTATGAACAGCAAATATTGAAAGAAGTGCATGTAGAGTCTGAATTGTTGATATTTGTGCCAAGCAAAATTTGTTTTTATTGTATTTTAGAAATTCTTTCCATTTGAAATGACACAGGAATTGTGTTGTGATAGGATTGGCCAAGAAAATGACAGAAAAAGATTGAGGTAGATATGTACAAACGAGATACTATACATGATTATTATCCAATGATAAGAATCATATTTACATGTAAAACTACTGTCATAATTACACTTCGGGGAAATAAAAATTAATATGCTACCTGTGAGTATTACATTTGACAAAGACAGCAATACATTTATTTTGCCACATCCATACTTTTAATTCAAACTTCATTTACATGTCTCACCTTTGTTGAACATACAAATATGGAAAACATTAAAATGTCACATAGTTTAAGTCCATGTTGTCACAAATCAATATGTTTTGAAGACTGATGTCTGTTTTTAATCAGCTTCTGGCAACTACTAGTTTCTCAAATATGTTACAGCATTAGTAGACTATGAATGCCTTTCATCCAGTAATATTTATTGACTGGGGCATAAAAGCAGTGTCCAGTACTAACTTCCTTACACCTCATGCAAGTAATTTAGTCTTGAGATGTTTCTACATCTTTTGCTTACAAAGGAATGTATTCTAATTATCAATAGCTTAATCAGTCTACATCTGTGCATTTGTTGGCCAGTCAGACCTGTGTTCTACTAGCTCCCCTTCTTACACATTCAGCATATCTGTCAATGGAGGTATTGGTGCATCTCTGACATACGAAATGTAAAATGTTAAAGGTGTTTCATAGCTTACAAACAACCCATACCATCACCATCTTTCTGTCATCATGTCAGCTGAAGCTGTATAAAGAAAGAAATACAGGACAATTTCAAGACAAAGAATGCATTGATTTCCTTGCAGATTTGCACTTTTTCTCACTCTCTGATCCCCAAAATAGTTTTGGGCAAAAACAGTATATGAGATTTTTATACCATCTGCTTGTAGCTGGGGGAATCTTTCAGATAAGGTACAATTTCAAACCAGTTGTATTGGCGATCTGTTGTTTCAAATTCAAAATTTTACAGGCTAAAACATATGTGATTTCTAGAAAATGACAATATTCTCGGTACTGGGTAGTTCCCCATCTTAAAAGTCTGTACCTGCCACAATCAAACGTTTGCCAACTCTTTTCAATTCATTTCTACCTAAGGGAAAGTACTGAAAAAAGTGAGACAACTTGTCTTGGCAGTGAACACACCGTGCTTGGTATCATATCATTAGTAGACTATTTATTCCTCTGAGTACTTGCTACTAGTAATGTTAAAAACTACTTGGCAACATTTACAACCAAAGTGTTTGATAATTAAGACCACTGATATTACAGCATCTGGGACACAGTAATTGTCAAAATAATTAAGAATGAGTCATAAAATTGATCATTTATAGTGGACATATGTGGAGAAGTATTTATGATAAATAATCAACTTTTCTTCAGAAATATACGACCTGATTTGTTAATTCAGTACTAGCCTTCCCAAAAGTGTGCCGCTTGCTGTCCATGCAAAACATGCTTTTTAATTCCACTTATTTGTAATTCTAAAATGTTTTGTTATAATAATATCATCGATTATATGACCACTGAATTGTTCCTGCACAGACTGTATGTGTCTAATGTGTGAGCATGCATGTGTGTATTTTGAGAACATGAAAAAACAAAACAAAAACAGGACTTATGAGTGGGATAGATTTTATCGATAATTTACTAGGGGACCTGGGAATATGACATTAAACTGGTCCAATAATCATTTCAATTCAAGGTAATACATTACCACCAGGTCCTTAGGACATTTGTGATATACAAATTCAGGTAGGACCATCCTGAACCACTGGTGGTACCAGGTGTCCGGAATGGGTAAGGGTAAAAACCAGCGTAATCACCAGTAAAATATAAAATCATCCCCGAAATAAATCCAAACGATCACTACGTTGGAAAGAAGTTTTGTACTTGCCTGTCGTTCCGGTTATATTTTGTCATATTCCATGGATATCGACCCAGAACTGCAGAAGTTTCGTGATGATGCATCATACATACATGCGAACGTGTTACATTTTACATAAATACAGAGTTTCAATCTCAGCATGTCGTTATCAGTCACTACAAGCAAGCCTCACTGGCCTGGTACTCGGAAGTCTAGACCGCGTTGATTACTAGATCCACGAGTCTTCACACATGGAAACGAAACTTTCTTTGGTGCATGTTTCTCAGGCTCTCGTAGACTACCAACCCCATGACAAGTGTGAGCAATATGGCTATTTGACACCGTCGATGTATCGTTTAATAAGTCCATTGGCTAAAATAACGCCCAATAAGCCAGTACAACCAATCAACACCATCATGTAATACGTCATTGCATTGCTCCCAAGTAAACAATTTGATATCATATCAAGGTCACCATATACGATATCCATGGCTCTACATGACAGGGCTGAGTGTTACCGGCGTTATACGGCCTGCTACCATATAACGCCAGTAACACACAACCCTGCCATGCAGAGCTAATTCATGGCCAGACATGACAAATTTAGAGAAATTTCTCTTATATTCACTGACTTTTTGGTCGGTTGTTTGTTTTTCTTTCTTAGAATCGTCACAATATGACAACCGTGACTTCTCCGCTAGATCGCCAAACTGGCAGCTATAGGTGCGAGTTGTTCTGTGCGGCCAAGCAGTACAGACACGGAAGTGATGACAATGGCAAGTTCGCATCAAGCTAGTAATCCTAAAAATTGTTTTGCAAAGATATGCAGCCTATTAAAGTGCTGTACAGCACTGCGGCTCGAGGTTTTGCTAGGCTAGTGGGAGTAAAGGTGAATGTCAACCCCTTCTCGCAAACCGACCGATATTTACTTTCTGTGTTGTTGTTAAACAATGAAGATGTTAGAAGCGACGGCAATGCAATAAATTAAAAAACATAGGCAGCATAATTTTAAATACATAAACGGCAACGTAATTAATCAGACATACGTTTGTATCACATGAAAGGGAAAAATTTGAAGTACACTATTTTGTGAAATTCAAAAAAACTGAAAAAAAACAACAAAGCCTACCTACAATCTACATGCACGAGCCACCGCATGCACGCGCACTACCTGCCACGATCGTAGTAGAAATATCGGGAAAGGAAAAACAAAAAAAAAACAAAAAAAAAAACTTTTGGATCTGAAATTGCGTAATCTTTCAATAGTATATCATTTTCATCAAAATAAAAACGATACATACCTTTGAACACACAAAATGATGTGCTTTGATAGTCATTTCTGATGCTGTTCTGCCGCAAGCTTGTATCCAACGCCGACACTTTTCAGGCTGCGTTTTTGGCTTTGGAAATTGTATAAACCAAACATGATTCATGCTTTTCCTACATCGGTATCTGCTGTCACTGCGACATTTACCCCAAGAACAACGTTGGGTAACCATAACTGCTCCAGCTGGATGGAAACGCCCACACAAACTTTACACTTTGCATAAGGTCGGCAAAGGTCGTGCGTACATATGTACGTTCACACTACACCATGACATGACATGACATGACACACGTTGCTTTGTTTGTACCGTGATATTATGACGTCATATTTTATTCCGGGTTTCAACCATTGTTGTGGAAATTTTTATCGTTTGTAAGAACTACCATGCCATTTGCCAACCGTTTTGACGGGGAACAATACTGTAGGTCATCATGTTCATTAAACAAGGCACATTTCGTCCACAAAAACAGCCAAGAAAAATCTGGTAACATCAATCCTCGTGGTCAAACATGGATATCGTTATCGTTATAAAATTCAAATATCAAAGGATCAAATTCAACTACAGTATAATCATAATTTTGAAGATAAATGAGCTTATTATCGATTTCTGTGTGTCTAGCCAAAGGTACCAACTAGACGCTCTAACTTGCCAACCCAATAATAACACTGTATGTATGTATGTATGTATGTATGTATGTATGTATGTATGTATGTATGTATGTATGTATGTATGTATGTATGTATGTATGTATGTATGTATGTATGTATGTATGTATGTATGTATGTATGTATGTATGTATGTATGTATGTATGTATGTATGTATGTATGTATGTATGTGATCAAGTTATGTATGTCATATACGCAAATGTATATCGTAAGGTCATATACACAATGTCATACTTAGGTTTTACTCACGCTCTATGAAAATATGCTACGCAAAGGTTTCTGGGAATTCGAATGTCGTGTGACACAACAGTATGCCAATACGGTTTTGTCTAAATGATCCGTCTCGACCCTGGATAATCGCTCCGAGGGTATTAGTTCAAAATTGTCTGTCTAATAATAGATCGACCTGCAATAAACACATCGAAACCAATTATTGCTGTGACTTATCTGATACATCTTCTTCTTCGATAGGCAGTATCTATGGTTACCATTGATGTCAAGACAACGTTAGATTGTCCGAGCATATCATTATATCCCGGTTCGTATCAACCAACACACATCACGATAGCATGTTAGTCGACATACGAAACGTTCGTTCTTAAATAAATATCAGAAATACACATTTCGCAGTAAAGAAAGTAACCTACCATTTTCACGTGCTTTCTCAGTGCGTTTCCAAGGAAACTAGAGTTACTTGAATTTCAGCCTGCTCTTGTAGTCAGCACAACAACAGACTTTTGAAGACTTGTTGTATACGTTTCAAATCCTTTCATTCAGCAGTACTCACTTGACCAAAGTTGTATTGTCAATCTAACAGTATTTCTCGTTTATTTCTTGAATACACACGCAACAGTTGTCAAGGTGTGTATTTATCGTATATATGTTATTGGTAAAAGAGCAAATGTTATTAATTAGGTTGAGTCTGCCCTTATAGCCAGCATAGCAACAGATTTATATATATATATATATATATATATAATATATATATATATATATATTATATATATATTATATATATATATATATATATATATATAATATATATATATATATATATATATATATATATATATCCCGTTCAGAGGTTTCTGTAAACATAACCCTTGCACAACTTCGGCTCTACGGTCATTGTTGTAAACATTTTTGTATATTACTTATGGTTGATATATTTTAGAGACCAACAACTGCTGTCATCACTACTGTTGTAATAGATACCTGGTTTCATATTCATTCCTGGTTGTAGCACATTCACGAAAGGGTAAAAAATCTTATCCAACAACAAAAGGAACGAATGGCGTGCAAACAGATGAAGCCACTGACTGAGGCCAACATCAAGTTGTTACTCTATATAGCGCCGTCTCAGTTGGAGAAACGACACTTTTGTTTTTATATATGCAACTGGCCACCAGAACAAATATTTGAGATATTAAAATCTCTTCCGCTCAGAGTGTCTGTGTGTAAACCATTCATGAATCCCGATGTATCATTCATGGAATCTTTTGTTTACTGTTAAAACCATATGATAGACTCTGTCTGTATTATCATGTTCGTACATGTAGAACATTACAGACATGTGCACAACTCAAGATGTCTGAACAGTGCTTGTACTACAAGCCCAC
This sequence comes from Ptychodera flava, assembly GCF_041260155.1. Lineage (NCBI taxonomy): Eukaryota > Metazoa > Hemichordata > Enteropneusta > Ptychoderidae > Ptychodera > Ptychodera flava. The sequence continues at coordinate 12,263,829 of NC_091941.1, forward strand.
AATACATACTGTTAGAAGCCCACTATGCAATCAGTGCAAAACAAGTGGCCCTGGTAAGCAATTGGAAGAGCGATGTCAGAAAACATTTTTGATTAAGAGGAAGAATAAGATCTCAAAATTAAAAATATGTAAACTTTATGCCCATGTCACCAATGTGAATTATAGTTTATTTAGAAAGATATGTACCGACTATTAAGGCAGTTTCTCCAGTATTTCTGAAATTTGTTGAATATTTTTACTATGCAAGCCACATCATGAAAAATTTCCACACATATAAGATTGGAAAGCCAGACTGAGGTGGAGAAATGGACAGACAAGCAGACAGATAGAGTAATGGCATTTGCACATCTGAACAATTAATATGTATACATCATGGACAACACAAAAATTCAAACACAAATGTTCATGAAATCTCTTTTGTAAAAGACTATATTGATAACATTTTGCCACATACTTGCTGCCACATTACTGATTATAATTTTAGGAATCCTAAAACCGACTTATTAAAAACAGGAGCAGTTTGCTAACAGTACACATTTACATTAAATTTATGAATGATGGATTTTTATTGGTCATTGCCGAGGTGAATTCTGCATCACGTGTGCTCATTACATATTGAGATGGATGCATTGAATGTACATCGTGTTTTTCTCTAGATTAAAAGACTTAACTGTGTACTCTCTTGATGTGTAGTATCACATACAGCAAATGCTGCTGTTCTTGATTTGACAAAAACATGGAAGTTCTTTGGAAGAGGTAGTTTTCTTGTGTACTTTTCTTGGTCATGTTTTTGGTTATTCTCATTTGTTTGAATGCAGGCATTTTGTTTCATTTCTTGATACAACTTTGCTTACGCTAGTATGCACCTCGAAAGCGAAAGACTTAAACTTTTGCTCAAACTTTCCTGAATGAAACTTTCAACCATTCTCATACAAAATCAAGAACAAAAATCAGGGGTAAGGCCAAAAAAAAAAAAAAAAGAAATGTTTCTGGTCAGCGCGCGCGTCACTTGAACAACAGCGCGTCACCTTTTTTTTTCTGTTTGTGGCCGGCGGCCGTGGCTGACACCAAACCAAAATGGCTGAAGAGAAAGAGAAAATTCTTTGGGGGGCATGATCAGTGACTGCATGAACAGTATATATGTGACTATATTGATAAAACTATAAAACTGACCCTCCTCCCTCCCTTGAGGAAAACAAAAAAAAAAAAAAAAAAAATAAAATGCGCGTCGCCGCACCATTTTTTAAAGAAAGACCTGACCAGAAACATTTCTTTTTTTGGCCTAACCGTGCAGAGAAAGAAATTACCAAACATTTATATTTGAAATTCAAAATGGCCGCCATCCCTATGGTAATTCTAAGGGGAAAAATAAAATTTTGAGGTTAATAAAAAAAATTGAGACTGCAAAAATTTTACATGTGTAGACTGCACTCTTATTGTCGACAACAGAGTTCTAGTCCAGACTAGAATATAATTGGAATTGTGGTTCCTGAAACTTGGACATCGATCGTTTGTTCAAAAAATCTACGTTTCATGATTTTGTACATTCATATTGGGCAATGTCTCTTTTGTACACAACCTGAAATTTTAATATTATACTTTATTAAAACATCTTTGCAATTGTTTGAGGATTGTGCTGCAAATGCCCTCTTCTCTGTAAACGTATTTGGTGAGTATTCAATCTACTTTGAACGTAACAAGGGACCTACTGGCTGCTATAGCCCACCGTGGTATTTAAAGACAATTAAGAAAAGTATTGATGATTTGTCGATTATCTGATCAACATGAGAAATGAATGTCGAAAGCAAATTGCTGAAAGTGTCGTAGATTATTTGTGAAGGGATGGGAAGGTCCAACCTGTATAAGCATATATTGTAAATCAGTCGTGTGCTAGCTGTGAGTGCTTGAGCACTTTGCCATGGTTCAACTGTCCAGACATGAGTTGTTCAAGCAAGCCCGCAGACAAAGTCCGCCAAAAATGTAAGTATGAAAGTTTAGCGTAATTTCAACAAATCTGAGTTGGATCATCCCTAGCAACCTGCATACAGTAGCAATCAGACAAGGTTCTAAGAAGATGGTTTTTGGAATTTTTGACCGAAAACGGAAAAGAATTGCCTGAAAACTAGTTTTGCAGAATTTCTCCTGATTTGTTCAAAATGGATAAAATCATCCCTACAGATCTTCATGTTAAATTTCAAAGCAATTCGATGAGCAGTTTCAGAGATTCTTTTACTTAAAAAGTAAAAAAACTACCAAATAATACAAATAAGCAAATGCTAGCATGATTTGAATAGACTGTAATTTGGTCAATCCAACAAGTTTCAAAGCAATAGTTTAAGAGACTTTTTGAGCAATAACAGGAAAATTGCTCCAAAAATACAAATTTCACCATGACTCAAACAAACTTGACAAAGGTATCCACTAGCAACCTGCATATCAAATTTTAAACCAATCAGACATAAGGTGTCAGTAAAGAAGCTTGAAATGAAAAGTTTGACAGACGACAGACGACGGACAACAACCTATTTGATAAGCGGTGTTGCATTATTAGCTCAGCTGTCAGTGGAGCTAATCATGCTACACTGACTTTACAATGGGAGAATGTCTCTTTGAGTGTTTCAGTTAGTTTGCTCTGCACGTATGCTCAATAATTATACTGAATGAGAAGGATATATCTAGTTATCTGCGGTTTCAAGGGTCAGAGACCATATTTGTATGATGTATCTCATTTTGTATCAATCTGATTAAAATCAGATGTAGAGTACGGGGACCTGTACTTAAGCGGTATTATCTTGCTGTCACCTCTCGGCAACAGCAGGAGAATACCGCATAAGTAAAGACGTCGCCGTACTCTACATCTGATTTTAATCAGATTGATTTTGTACTTGCATGGTTGAGGTAGTGACGCATGTCACATTCATATTGGGCAATGCATAGAGATAGGATTCAAACGATAGACTTTCCAAGATAACTCAAAAAGTGTGAAATCGAAAATGAGCTAAAGAATAATACAGTCAAATTCTGAATTGTCTCAACACAAACTAGTTTCATGGTAAAATGGATCATCTGTGTTACCAAGGAAGACAGATGATCCAGGTTTCCCAGGATGAGATTTCATTTGTGTTTCCAAGGATAAGAGATATTTTTTTGCTCTAAGGCTTACTTCTATGTCTCCAAGACTTACTCAAGATCATTTGTTTCCATGGAGAAGAGATCATATGTATGTCCACAGAGAACAGACAGTATGTTTCCAAGGAAGAAAGAACATCCTACCACACACAAATAAAGTGTTACTTTTGCTTTTATTTTCATGATGACTGCCATCATAGAAAAGCTTGATATTACATCATAAAAAGTACAGATTTATTACAAAGGCAAGTTCCAAATTTCAGTCCAGGTCACAAATAAATTACAATAAAGTCATTAGTAATTTTCTTTATATTGCACAAGTTGCATTCTAGTTTGCATGTTTCAAATATGTTTTATAAAGAATGAATACAAAAAAATTAGAAAACGTCAAAAAAAATTCTTTCATTCTTCTGTTTCGTATTTATCCCAATGATAAAGATATATTATTTACAACAGCAGAACGATGGAGATTATGTTCCTCGACTTTTCACCAAGTGTATTCAGTTATATTTTTTTTTGTAAAACAACCTTAATTAGAGATTGTCTGATTTAAGCTACTGTAGCTCTAAAAACCTTTTTCTTGGGAGTCCAAAATCGAATTGACAGTACCTTTCATTAGCAAACTTATAATTTCAGGAATTTTCTCTTTAGTCTTTATTCATTACTTTTAATATCTACCGAGAGAAACATAATTTTTTGCCTCGAAGACTTTCTCTAAACTTAAAACCAAAATAATTCACCTAGATCTGCAAAATATAATTACATTTTTTCTTCTCTGTACTGCCTAAATGCATTGGCTGTGCATATTTTGAGGGTACATTTGAAGTATCCACTCAGAAAAATTTCATTAAAATTTAAACTTGCATTTTCATGGTAACTAAACATAAAATTTGTAATGCTCATAGCACAATCACTGGTACATGTTCATCACAGTTGCTTAATGCTGATGATAGTGCCACCACTACAGTCACTTTCAATACATTCATCACAGTAAATCAGGTTCATCAGGCCACTGATTGGGCGACATCAAACTACTCAAAGTTTCCAAAGAAGTGGTGAAAGGTTCACAGATTTCCTTTGGAGTACATTCCATGGTGTCATCTGATGCTACAACAGTTTTTGATGCACTCTGGTGCCAGGACAGTCTCTGTTTCAAAACTTTGCTGTCATTTTCACAGGGATTACTGAAGATTGCCGTCTCTTGGATACATAGCATTCTTTTGTGCTTCAATAACCAAGACAGTCTCTGTTTTACACTTTTACAACTTTGCCTTGATTTCAGCAGGGATTACTACAGCTCGCTGTCTGTTGGGAATACCTTTCTTTGGAACTTCAATAAGTCCAGCTGCAGAATGAAACAGAAAAAAAGGCTGGTGTTAGTCTTGATTGAGTTTAAATTCAAGTACAGTTTGATCACAGGCTAGTCATTGAGTAGACTTGGTTCAAGTCTGTGATTTGTGAATGTTTGAGTGGAGTGATGAACGCAATGATTTGTATTCTGCTTTCATGTGAAACGCGCGCGTGAGTGGAGTGGACGCTATGAGTGGAGTGAACGCTATACACCGGAGTTTCACCCGGAATCACAGACTTGGCTTTCTTGCACGATCTGCGTTGCTATAAATTATTCATGAGATGACGTTTTCTTACTCATATATTATTCATAAGATGACATCACTAAATTTTACACATTGGGAGGAGTTACCAATTGACCCAAGCGAAACGTGCATAAAACTCACATGGCGTTGTTGACAAAATGTCGAGTGCAATCACTCCCACGAAAGACAGCACAACCTGTGTTGTATAACCGAAAATGCCTGAAAATATCTGTGTTGTTTGTGGGGCCCAAGTTGCAAAATGCGAAAATCGTCGCCGGTTATTCAAGGATGGAAAAAGACACCGTCCTTACAGTTGTAGCCTGTTCTCTTACGTGCCCAAAGCGATGGAAATCAAAACAATGTGGGGTGACTTCGTATGTCAGTGATTTTCCGCTGCCGGTTGGTGTGCAGACGAACACATCTTTTCCCTCAATCTAACTCTCAACAAGCTTTCTTTGGTAATCTCGCATGATTAGCGATGGTTGACCGATCAGTTGTTAAAACTTGATGCCATTATTCGCCCAGATATAAAACGTACTCGATGTCTAGCTTTGCACGGAGATGACAACAAACTTTTTAATGCATGCAGAGGTTTATTAGCATGCGTTCTTCTTATTGGCCAGAATAATGGCGGGGGGCTGTCAATCATTTTGTATTTGCTCTACGTCACTGTGTACACAGTCCGTCTCACCGCCTGTACTTTGCAAGAAGTCCAAGTCGGTGAATCCGGCAGAAACTAACTCACTACTGCGCAGACTCAAACGTGACGCATTCAATCGCTGGGAAAACTGGCGTGAGCTGCAAAAATCCGGATAGGGTTGTATGAAATAGGAGAGACACAAGAGAAACTATTATAAACGATTTTATTTTTTAAAATCACCGACTTGAACCAAGTCTAGTCATTGAGCAACTAGAGTAACAATCTCAAATTAGTCTGTAGTTCACAATTCACATTGCTCAAGGGAGTCCTGCTTGTGAACATCTCTGATTAATATGACAATACTATTTTGTGTACTAAAAGTGAAAGATAGGATAATTCTTCAGTACTTATGCCATTTTCATTAAATAAGAAACTTTGCAAAATTATCAGTGCTGCATTTCAGATGAGTCTGTTCTACCTGGAAATCTGTGAACAAACTGTCAATTCTCTTCTCGGCAATGAAAGTTGGCACACATTAAAATTTCGCTATTGTTTTGATAACTCACCTATTTCATCAGAAATTTTGTTGAGCTTATCAGGAACAACATCACATACAGCATCACCATTCCTGTGATAAAAATCATTGACATTACACTATGATTAAAATGAAATACTACATGTTTGTGTATCACTTATTTTTCTATCTCTTGATGTCTCCCTTTGAAGTACTTTAGTATTACTCTTAATTTGGTCGCAAAATTTGATAAAGATTTATTTGCAAGTGACCGTTTGCAGAGTACAAATGGAGGAATATTGGTGGATTCTGTAACCTATCAACTTCATACGTATGTAAGTATCCACCAGTTACAGCTCTGTGGCAACATAGGTGGGTTTACTGGAGAACTGTCTGTTAGCACCAGAACTTGCAAACATCATTTGAACCTACTTTAAGATATAGGGAAAGTTGTCTGGCCCTCAGAGATTAACTCTGGGCCAGGAAACAGTTGAAGATTATAACATGGCAGATGTCAATTGAGTGAAATATTATGGCGGGAAAGATGTCCCATACCTTGCTCGTTTCCTGACAGCTGTGAAATTTATCAAGGCATTGAGTGCGTTTCCAAGGAGATTCATCGACAGGATGTCAAAATATCGAATTTCACCTGAAATGATGACAAATAAGAAACTGTGTGTTAATTTCTCATGCAAACAGACATTAACAAAACTTCTTTTTTAATGAAGTGTGCATTGCAAACCCTGGCACTTGAAAATAGGCATGCAATGAGCCACAAACAGCAAACATAATTCACCATCGTTGTAGTCTGGGTAGTAGGCAGTAAGTATATGGATTGTTGTGGAATGGAAACAAAGTTGTTCAGATAACTGCATTATTCCTGGAAGGAAGTGAAGTTCCAATGTAAAAATATGTGAAATATATCATGGATGGGGAAAATTACTCTTCAATGGACGGTATTGTATCACCATTTGTTGAAAATGGAGGTTTTGCCATTAACACGACATGTAAATGAATTACCTGCAATAATCATATCCACCATCATGTTTTGAGCTCCTCTGACGAGGGCTGATTGTTTTTTCAGTTCTTCACTGACTCCAGGGCGTTGTTGAAGATTTGTTAAGTATTGACACATCACCTAGAATGTCAAAAAACACAAACATAAACATGCTGATGGGAGTTTCTTGATTATAATTTTTAAAAAAGTGAACAAGAAATATAATGGCATCCACGGAGATATACAATTTTCTCCTGATTTTTAGTATAAAAGATAAACCATGGTTCATGTAGTTTGACAACTTGATGTATGTGTGTATCAATTATGAGTATTATACATTTGAAGCCATGTCATGGAAGGACATTTCTTTTCACCATGTTTTCAGCAATTTATAAATAATAGGCAAAAAAGACATCGTTGATGACACAGTCCCCACTTGTTAATGGGTGCTTTGATTACAGGTCCTCAGAGAGGATAGAGTCCTCTCAGTAGGTCTGTGATAAAATACTTTTGAATAAATTCGCTTGATACATGTCTGAGTTGTAGTTCAGGAAATGAAAAAATCGTAATAAAATGGCCACATGGTGGCCATATTGGATCGAATCACAAAACAAATCAATGTGCATATGTATGACATAGGTCAAAGTCCTTGTACCAACTTTGATTAAAATCGGTTGAAATATGCCTGAGTTATGGCTTTGTACATGAAAAAATCATAACAAAATGGCCGCACAGCAGCCATATTGGATCGTATCACAAAACAAATTAAAATGCATTTGTATGACATTGGTCAATCTCCTTGTACCAACTTTGAATAAATTTGCTTGATACATGTCTGAGTTATGGTTCTCGACATGAAAAATTGTAACAAAATGGCCGCACGGCGGCCATATTGGATCGTATCACAAAACAAATCAATGTGCATGTGTATGACATAGGTCGATGTCCTTGTACCAAGTTTGAATAAAATTGGTTGAGATATGCCTGAGTAATGGCTCTGTACATGAAAAAAATCGTAATAAAATGGCTGCCTGGCGGCCATATTGGATCGTATCACAAAACAAATTTATGTGCATATGTCTGATATAGGTCAATGTCCTTGTACCAAGTTTGAATAAAATCGGTTGAGATATGTCTGAGTTATGGCTCTGTACATGAAAAAATCGTAACAAAATGGCCGCACGGCGGCCATATTGGATCGTATCACAAAAAGAATTGACGTGTATATCTATGACATTGGTCAATGTCCTTGTACCAACTTTGAATAAAATCAGTTGAAACATGCCTGAATTATGGCTCTGTACATGAAAAAATCGTAATAAAATGGCCGCCTGGCAGCCATATTGGATCGTATCACAAAACAAATCGACGTGCATCTGTATGACATATGAAGTAATCCTTGTACCAAGTTTGAATGAAATCGCTTCAGGCATCTCTGAGATATCTGCGTGAACGGACGGACGCACGGACGCACGGACGCACACACGCACGGACATGACCAAACCTATAAGTCCCCCCGGACGGTGTCCGTGGGGACTAAAAAGCCATTGTTGGGTTATTAGGAGCAGTCACAGGTTGTATCACATGACAAAATATCATCCTAAAATACACCTACCCTGGCTCAACCAGTAGTTCTGACACGGGCAGGATACAAAGCAATGATTGAGTCAATGCAAGTACAAAAGGGCATGATTACTTAAAGCCTGCAGGCCACTCACCCAATAACCAAGAAGGAATGGTTTGAACATGTTTTGAAGGAATGAAAGCAACTTCTCTCCAGAGCCTTGCCGGATCACTCTGTCTTCAGACACCACAATAGTGCCATTGCTTTGAAGTTTCTTGAGTGCTGCCTGGAAGTCCTGTGAGGAAAGAAACATTTGAAGCAAGAACAAAGCTTTATTTTCCAGCATGGTATTGCAAGTACATCTTACAAGAGTTGAGCAGAAGTAATTTAACAATATGATGCTCAAGAAACTGTACACTGACTGCTAAAGTAGTCTGAACTACATGTATGTTCATACTCAGTGTCCACAACTGTAGATCACTGCCTGGTTCTGTCTACAACTACAACCCTGAAAGGCTACAGCCCTGAATGGCTACAGCCCTGAAAGACTACAGCCCTGAAAACTCTACCTAATCTACAGTGTTCAGAATTTTAATGAAAAATTCACTGTACCTCTTCTGTAGAAGCTGGGTGGAAGATGAACTCCAGGGATAGTAAATTCACCAAGAATTTATATTCTGTAAATAAATCATCTGAAAGAGAGTAGAAAAGTAATGGATTTGAAAATGCAGTGCCAATAATGTGTATCAAATGATATTCTATTAAATGGAGTGCGGCACCATCAAGGTAAACATAATGTGTTGAAAAATTGTGACATTAAATTAGTTTAGCGAGGAAAACTCTTTGTACAGATGCCAACTTTCCACAATGGTTAGAGAAAACGATTGCTTATTACTACATTTAGATGGGTTCTGTTGTCTAAATTTTCCAATGCACAAAAACTACACCTAGCGGGACAGAACGTCTTGGTTGTACCCTCTAAAAACTAAGACGATCATCACATTCAGTGCTTGGGTACCTTTGAGATGTTCTGCCTGGTCACCAATCGCTATGGCAACCAATGCCATTCTGACGAAGACATGGGTGAGTTGATTCCTGTAGTGTCCTATTATTACATATACTGTTGCCATGGACATGACATCATTTGGACTCATCTCTGCAGGATTTGGAATAGGTCTTGGCGTGACATCATCCAGATTGGTTTTGGCGATAAGTCTGCCATCTTTGGTTATCATGGCAACAGAGTGATGGACTTCTAGACATGACTTGACAACTTCTTGCACCGTCTTTGTTGCTATCAAAAAACAACACAAGATTATTAATTTTATGTACCATATCAGGGATAGAAATACTTTTTTATTTCTTGTGGCAAAAGTTTGCCACCGGATATAAAATCAGGTGGCAATTATGAAAAATCTGGTGGCAGTTTGTGATCGGTATAATACAACATTTTGTCATTGCCACATACTCACTCTAATTTATAAATTCTTGAAAATATGGTGAGTACACGTCACAAAAAATCAACCCATACTGCAGGCCTCGAAAAAAATTTTCAAACTCACCAACCGTGGGACACGTGAATTTCATTTTTACTTGCCCGACAGGAAAAATTACTTGCCCTATATTTCTAATAACTGTACCAGTAATTTGTAACAGAAAGCAAGAGTTTGGCCATATGAAGTGAATTCAAAGAGGGAAAAAAACGATTCAAACATGAACTACATTCTTGTTAAAATGAAGGACTATTACTAAATCTGAAATGTCGCAGAAAAAATGTGAGAATACTTTATTTATTTTCTGTAGATTTGGCCATCTAGAAAACATCTTTGAATTTGGAATTTTTCCACAACCTAATCCAAATTAAAATCTTTGCATAAGAGTAATAAGATTGTGTGATTTACAATGTGCATAGCTGGCTGCTGCTCTTTATTATCAAGCTGAGATCACAAACAACTGCTCTGCTAGTGTTTATCTGCCAATGCATACGCAAATGTACATCTTTACCTGTTTACGTGTTTACTCACTGAGCACAGCCGTCTTTCAAAGTTTTATTTGATAAATGTATTCGTCAAGAGAGCAGATTCAAGTTTCGTTTTCGCTACTCTTCAGTGCAGATTTGTTTTCTGTAAGGGATGACCATTAGACCTTGAGGGGGGGGGGTGGTCACAATGAAATTGTGAAAATTATTTTTTTACTATTGTAAATTTCTGAAATTTTTTTTTCCAATTGAGATTAGCTGTGCAATTTTTTTTTTCAGAGTAAATTTTCAGATTTATAATTTTTTTTAGTTCGTCGCTGTCTGAAGATAAAGAGGGTAAAGATGTGGTGCCAAGCACCACAAGCGGCCACGCAAGCGGTCACGGGGGGGGTGGGGGGGGGTGTCAGGAGAGGGGTGTCCCCCTGCTGCTGTTGGAGCTTTTGAAAAATAGAGATTAAAATGGTGTTATTTGGTGGCACTTTTTGCGGGGGGAGGTCAGGAGGGGGTGTCCCCCTCCTGCCGTTGGAGCTTTTGAAAATGGAGATTAAAATGGTGTTATTTGGTGGCACTTGGGGAGTATTTTTGTGGGGGGTGGTCAGGAGGGGGTGTCCCCCTCCTGCCGTTGGAGCTTTTGAAAATGGAGATTAAAATGGTGTTATTTGGTGGCACTTGGGGAGTATTTTTGTGGGGGGTGGTCAGGAGGGGGTGTCCCCCTCCTGCCGTTGGAGCTTTTGAAAATGGAGATTAAAATGGCGTTATTTGGTGGCACTTGGGGAGTATTTTTTTCGGATTACACATCTTCCTCTGAAGCATGGTCTTCTTGCTCCTCAGTAGCTTCCTATAGTTTTGAAAATTGACTATTTTGGTTTCCTGGCTTCCCTTTCTACTGCGTGGTGAAATGCCTACATTCACCCCACCAAACATCATGCATATTTCATGATTTACAATTGATTTTGACAAGCTGAGAAGCTAAAATAAGCTAAATAATATAGTTAATTTGCATATTTGTGTTTTTAGAGCAATTGTTGCCCTTTTTGATCAAAACATCTATTTCTCTGTAGCAGCATGTCCAAATTGATTGGATGTGTATAGATGTGTTGAAATTTCAGTATTTGTCTTTTTAGGGCAATTTATGCCATTCATGGTCAAAAAATCTGTATTCTCTGAAAGGGCTTGTCCAATTTCTTTGAAATTTGCTACACAAAAACGATTATTCATGCAGATTTATTCAGTATTTGCTATCGAGAAACTTTCAAAGTTCAACCCTTTTGTGTGTTTTTTTGTGTTGGGATTTGTTGAATAGATGGCATTCTTCGTAGTGTTTTGTTGAATGTTAAAACATGTGTTGCTATTGTTTTTTGAGGCGTTTTTTTGACAAAAAAGAATTGAAAATGCCTTTTTAAAAGCAAATAATACATAATGACTTGATATGTTGTTTTATCATTATTGACGTGTTTCTACTTGTTCACCCATTCTTGCATTCATCATTGCAATAAATGCTGTGAAAAAAATGAAACTGATGTGGCCTGCATCTGTTTACCTTGATCTTAAAAGGCAAATACAACTTTCTGTCTTGACAACCATACCATAGTTTCAATGTTTTACCTAGTGTACCTGCTTGGTTTGTACGCAGGAAACAAGTAGAAAACAGGCTCTATAATTTCATAATTTTCAAGTGATCAGAATACAAAAGTCCTGAAAAGATAAGATAATCACAACTTCCAGTATAAGGGATACAGTTACTCTAAATGTATAAATTAAAATTAAAAATGTGCCGGGAGGATGTACTAAAAAATACAGAAAGTTGCTTCCTGTCGGTAAAATCTAAAAAAAATTCAAAATTTTAAAGACTTTTGCAGATTTTTTTTTTTACGCCTTTGTCTTCTTATTTATTTTTTGCGAACTAGTTTGAAGATTTTTTTTTTCCTAACTTTCTGCTCTGAAAATTTTTTTAGTGTTTTGACCACCCCCTCCCAAGATCTAATGGTCCGTCCCTAAGTGAGAGCCAATCCCTAACAACCAAGGTCACGTAATTTGAAACTGTCTGTATCTCACGCACTACGTAGCTGCAATATGTGGCCTCCTTGGTCGACTGAGCCCGTTTCGACTACGACGATGTAAACTTGTACTTTTTCATCTGGGTGTTGATTTACGTCGGACAGTAAGCATTGCCGAGATCCATGGCTTCGAATAAGTTTACATCCATTTACCAAGCACAGGGTGCAATTACACTATCGCGTGAAGCCGGTCGACTGTCATACAACTCATGCTGCACTTGCACAAAGAGAATGGCAACCACTGTCAAGAGCATACCACTTTACGGCACACATACAAAACACTGAGTTCACTCCGTGTCGTCGGAGAGAACATGTCGCAAAACTGTATTTTTTACGACTTTTTGTGTTTTACAACAGCAAGAACGATTATTTTGTGATGTCGGGCAGATTTTCAAGGGTTTTCAGAAAAAACTTTTGAGAGTTGAAGGACTTACAATGATTGTAGGCGTGTACAGACCTAATGAAATATGTTTTCAAGCTTGAATTGTCCAGAGCTTAGTTAATTCAACCGCTGGTGCACTTGCCCGTCGGACGGGAAGCATATTGATTTTACTTGCCCGAACGCAAAATTCACTAGCCATGGGCTTCAGGCGATAGGAATTTTTGAGCCCTGTACTGGCTAATGAATTGCAAGTATTTATTGTTATTTAATTCATGCAGGCTGCAGTTTGGCTTTGTTTTCAAAATGTCACAACATGCTTTTATCTTGTGCCGTATGACTGCATATGCGGCTATCACAGAGGGCAACAACATGTCCAGTGTACAAAAGCTGCTGTCATCGATATGGAGATTAGCCAATCACAAGTTTGGATTCACGCTGTGTTTTCATTCATGCCAAAATGTCGCAATTAGTTTGGGGTTTTTTTGGCTAATGAGTTTTTCCGCCGTCAGACAACGCGTGTTCCTTCAGACTAGTGTTCCTTCATTCAAGCTGTAGGATCGATGACATGATGACCCAAAATTTAGTGGCAGAAAAATACCACCAGAAAAAAATTTTGGTGGCAGATTGACAGTTTTTGGTGGCAAATGCCACCATTGCCACCGATTATTTCGATCACTGCATATCTTCCCATATCTATATCATTTGCATTGTCAAGTCAGTGTCATAACTTATCCTGGAGTATCAAGATCTGAAACAAAGACAAAGATCACATAGACTCTGCAATTGACAGTATTTGATTGACCAAATTACAGCCAATTTAAATGTAAATTTGGAGAAAAAAAATACTATAAAAAATACCGCAATTATACGGTGTCGCTCAAATTTGATCAGAATTGGTACATACCAGTATGGGTACCAAAGATCAACAATAAATGTTGTTTCTATCTGTTCAGTGCAGGAAAATTCTACGTTGATGTTATGACAATGATTTCTGCACAGTACAACCAGAAAAACAACAAGAAATATTTAAACCAGAAGAACAAGAATGACAAAAGTAATTAAGGTCTGAAACTTTAGGTACTGGAGGTCAACTTTAGCAACATGTTAGTTTGACCATAGACGGTCTTCCTCCCCTCTACTGACAGTCTTCCTCCCCTCTACTGTCTATGGTTTGAGCAGGTCTGTTAATATGTAACAGTTCAATGACAATGACAGGAAATGACTCAAGTCCAGACTCAAGTCAGTGGAGTAAGCCTGTTTCAAGCCTGTTTCAGAATTTCGCTTTTCTTACCTCATTTGCACATTTTTGACACTGATGTGTTCATTTGAACAAATTCACATCTCAACCCCTACATCTACCTGTACACCAAATACTGAGATGGTAGCTTTGGCGGTATGGGAGCCTTGTGTGTGAGGGACATACATCCGCACATACCCACAAATATACAGACATACAGACACCACTTAGACTCATCATATAAGCTCTTTTGGTATTTATATATAAAACCAAATATGAGCTAAAACACATCTGGTCTAGCTTATCTACTCTGTTGTCAGATGTACTAAAGTAGTTTCAAATATTGCCTGTTAGTGGCAAAACCTCAATGACACAAGTTTAGATAGCCTAAATTCGTGACTGGGCAAGGTATTTTATGTAGGTCTATCCTAATCTGCAAATTAATGCCCTGTACTCAATATTCACTGTTGATGATCATTATAGTATTAATGGGTTGCCAAGATCATGTACGTGGTGATAAACAATAAACAAATAAAAAATAATAAACAATGACAACATTTGCACAATCGTGCACAGAAAAAACCTTTCTGATTTTGCTTTAAGGACATACCAGGCCAATCTAAGAAGGCTCCTGTACTGCTTGTCTGTTTACCCAACCAGGTCAAGTCTCTGTACAGGTCTTCAAGGCTCATTTCTCCCAAATTTTGTAAAAGCAACGTGGCAATGAGACTCCATGCCGATATGACAAAGTTTTTCTGTTGTTGCAAAATGACTGTGTATGAAAACTCATTCACAAACTTTTGCTCCTCGGGTGTCAAGGAAAATTTAAATCTGAAAAGAAAAATCCATTTTAATATTTTATCTTAGACTATGAGTCAGGTAGTTTGTAACATACAGTGATCACCTGTTATGGTACTTTTTTATTGGATGATAGCTTACATAAAATATTTTTGTTCAGTAAATAAAACAAAAAATTCACTGATTTAGACAGTTCAAAAACTTCCTTTTTCTATGAGGGAGCGTTTGATATTCCTTTGGGTAAACAGTAAGGGTCAATATGTTGACAATCAGCCATTATGTATGATGATATCTTAAGTATGAGAATTCTTCTGTGCCAAGACTACTTGATATTACTGGTTCTAAACTGTTACCATATAAGCAACACACTTAGATGACCACTTACTTACCTACTTCTGCACAATATGATGAAAAAATTTCATTGATCAATATAAGTGAATAAATATGCTAGACTTAAAACGGGTTTTTAAGATCTCCAAAGTATTAAATATCCGCAAACTGTATTATCGACATACTCACCTGGGGGCTAAATTATGAAGGCTCCTGTCCACTCTTCCTTCACTGTGTGTTCTCAGTGAAATAGGTTCTCCAAAATGGACATAAAATGGACCAAAGTCATCGCTCAGTATACTTCTAGCTTTGAAGAGGCCCTGAATGGCATAGAAATAATAAAATAAATTGAATCGCAATATCTGTTTATGCAATGCAGTTATATGATGCAGGCAGCCATGTGACATTTTATTGTGTTCAAGAAATTAAAATAGTGTCAATGACACTGTCCTCCCATTTTACAGAGATACTAACTACTAGTACACACATGACATTGCATTCTTACAGGTTGACTAAGAAAATTCCATTGCAAGTCCAAATTAATCTTATACCCAGCAATATGAAATGCTCCATCTCATAATGACTTTTACACATCTGACAGAAAACCACCCTAGGATCAAGACTATCATGTTTTACAGCAATCCAACAAATACTTTGGGAGAAAATTATTTTTTGACAAAAATGGGAAAAATTGCCCCAAAAATACAAATATGAAAATTTCACCACAATTTGAACAAATCTGACAAAGGCCAACCCTAGGATCATACATACAAGTTTTCAAGGCAATGGGATGAGTGCTTTCAGAAAAGAAGATTTTTGACAAAAAAACCCGGGAAAATCGCCCCAAAAATACAACTTTCAAAATTTCACCACAATTTGAAGAAATGTAACTTAAGTCACTATAAAGAGCCTGCATACCAAGTTTCAACCAAATCTGGCCAGTGGTTACAAAGTTTTAGCAATTTGCAGGATTTTTCCTTTCTTCCCCTTCATTTGCATATTTTTGACTTTGACATGTTTATTTCAACAAATTCACATCTCCACCCCTGGGTGCACCTGTCCACCAAATACTAAGATGGTAGGTGCTGCGATTTAGGAGTTTTTAATGTGGACGGACATAATCCGCACATACTAACTAACATACATACATACATACATACATACATACATACAGACAGACAGACAAACAGATAGACATGCATACAAGCATACATTTATTTTACAGCTTTTAACCTCCAACAGCCGACCAACTTGTCAATATCAGCTGGTTCAACTTGATACTACTGCTTATAATAATATAAATGAGAGTTAATTACATTCTAATTAAAGTAAACAAGACTTGCTTATCAAGATTTACGTCATAAAAAAACAGCATATCTGTCAGGTTATAAAGAATCTTCAGCTGGATATCTTTATCAGTATTTTCATTCTATTAACCAAGCACATTTTAACTTTCAAATTAACATTGCAAGTATGTTCTGTTGAATAAGTTGAGCCTGTAGGTACTCAGAGAAAGCACACAGAAGAGACAAATGCTTGCAACTTAAGAAGTTCAAGGTCATCAAAAGCATTATAAGGAATCATGTAACACTTTCATTGCACTGTTTACACAGATTGCATAATTGCTATAAATAGCACATGAGGACTCTTACAGCCCAGCTTTACCATAAAAACCCTATCACATTACCACTCTTTAATTGACCACTCTATTTTTTTCCTCAAAAAGTAATTTTATTTTATCCGTACCAAGTCAACCATGAATGGAAATTGGAACTTTCTCTATCTCTATTTATTTGACCAACCTATCATGACAAACTATTATAAGCAATTTCTTTTAGATAACATATAGAGCACAATATGTGATGGTTCAGAATATGTCAAAGTTGGGATTCAGGAAAGTTGCCTTTACATGTTTTAATCCTCCAAGATGGTAAGCATTTCACTATGAACTGTCAAAAAAGTTGAACTTTCTAATAATTCTACACTAAAATTATTTTGGCTTTGTTGATTTCCTAATTAATTCAATTATTTAAAATCATATTAATATTTTTTTCTGGGTGAATTGATAGGGTTTATACAGTACAAGAGTTACATACAATGTACCAAATTCAGTTAAAACATCAATTACCGTCTAACATTGCATCATTCCTATAAATAGCACCTCAGCCTGGAACAGCACAATCATTATCTGCTCATTCACACAGGCAGCACTTGACGTTGAATGAATGACCTACTACATTTCACCTGTGTACCAAATTTGAAAGCATGGCAAAAAGTACCACAAAATTTGCAAATTTCAGCTTGAGTTCACAGAGTCATCTTCAGGTCACTCCTAGGAACTTGCACACCCAATTAGAAAGTAATGGCATACACAGTTTCAAAGAAGATTTTTAAAACCAAAAATGGCAAAAATTGCCCAAAAATACAAATATGCAAATTTTGCCATAATTTTGATGAATTCTATTTTGAGTTATCACAAGGCACCTGCACGCCAAATTTTAAAGCGATCCAACCATTGGTTTAAGAGAAAAAGATTTTTTTACTAAAATGGCAAAAAAGAAAGAAAAAAATTCATTAAAAATAGAAAGCATCAAATATTGACATCAAATCTATATGTTTAAATGAGTTGGGCCTAAGGTACCTAAAACCTAAATATGACAATGATCAGATGAGTAGTTCCTGAGTTATTGATTTTTGACCATTTTCGCCGTTTTTTTACCTCATTTGCATATCTATGAGACTAAAAAGTTCATTTTAACAACGGCACATCTACACCATATATGGCATCACTACACAGAGGTTCGTGAGTTTTTGCGTTGGAAGGACAGACATCCATCCATCCATCCATACATACATACAGACAGACATCTCACATACAGACTTTTTTCAACCATATAACCTCCCAATTGCCATATATGTATGGCAAATGGGAGGTAAAAACTGACAAAATTTTCAGTCTTCACTCTTGAAATGTAAAGATAACAGTTATGACAATTGATGTAATACTGATTAGCACTTTCTTTACCGGACTATGGCATATTCCATTATTTTACTAGGGGTGGATTAAAGTGTCAATATTTGCCCCTATCTTGGTGTAATAGATGACATCCAGAATACTCAAATAGACCAAGGTATAGACATAAGGAAGTGTAAAAAGGTTGAAATTGTGTTTTCCTGCGTTCTTGTTTATTCACACCACCACAACAGGACTTTTTCAGTGTCTATTTTCCACAGAACAATACTGTGGTCAGAGTGTGACATTTTTATCCTGCAGTTGGTCTATTAAGATGACTTACTGAGGTTGACTCTTTAGGTTTTGGAACTCCAAGCATTTCTCTGCCGTACAAGACTTCCTCCAGAACTCTGTCGTAGCTTATGCTGACTGGTATAAATGTGATGTCTGTCAGTTTACCATTGAAATATGGCTCGACGATAGTTCCCATTAACCCTGCAAGGGAAGAGCAATTTGCAAGGTAAATATTCACGCTTTACATGCTGTGAATTTGCATTGGTACCAATGGCAACAGAGCTTTCATATGGTGACTGTCACTGAAAAGACGACTGATCTGTAGCTATCATGCAGTGTGACACACAATTGACTTGAGGATGAATTGCATCATGGGTGTTCTTCAGATCCTCCTCCCATTCTCTTACAAGAGGAATCAAAGTGCCCTGGATGAGAACACATGTTATGCGAATGTTTTCCTTGTTGTTGAAGGCAGTAAATGAGATAACACAAAGGTTAACAGTGACAGGAAAGTAGGAGAATGAAGCAGAAAGGACCTTCTCCCACGCACTGGACTTTTCAGTGTTGGTAGATAGGATATACAGAAAAAACAAGGCTATAGGTGTATGGTGATGACAGTATACTAGGGCTTGGAGACCTGTGGCTATCATGTATTGGCTGGGGACAATGATACTGTGCTGTTAGCTCACTTGACTGTTGATTAAGTTGAAGTCCCTACAGCCATCATCCTCTTTGTTGTTCAGCCTGTTTTGGTTTGCTTCCTTTTTTTCAGCTAATCACTGAGGCAGATGGCTTAGTGGTCTTTATCAATTTTGTGTCCCAAACCTACCCACAGGATTGAATAAAACTAACCATAAATACAATTTTCTATACCTTGTTTTGGAGGCAGAGATTTAGCAGTCCTACTTCTGGTACCTTCGACAAAGAACTCGACCGGTGCATCACCGTTGATCACCAGTTTCTGTACGTACTCCGTGAAAACAGCCCAGTACAGCTTATCACTGCCAAAGGAACGTCTCATGTAGAAGGCCCCAGAGTTCCTCAACAACTTACCAACAAATGCCATGTGCATGAAATCTGTAAAACAAATTATCTGACAATTCAATCATGATAAAAGATACTAGTACTGATCTTTGAAGTACACATGCAGGCAACTTGATGATAAGACTCTTGAACATCAGAGTACTTACATGTGAAACCTGAGTATATTCTCTGGTCTACATTTTTAGAAAATTTTTTTTTTTATGATCAAGACAAAAATTTACTTGGCTATACATGTACGAACATTGAAAGTGGCATGTCCTGAGAAGTACTTAATTCAACTATGTTGCATATACTGAGAGCCTAAGTGCTGCAGGTCGTCAAGTATGGTAAAAACCTTTTGAAAAAAGTATTTAAGATTAATCAAAGAGAATATTTTTTATATTCGAATGGGTTGTATTCCAATTTTTTTGTGTTGTTATCAGCTTATCAGGATTATGAACTCAAGAAGTGCAACACATGCATGCTGGGTAAAGGAAGCTTTCAAAGTCTTCACGCTCATCCATACAAATATAGCTGCAATCATGCAGTTGGAAAAATAGAAAATAATTAACTTTCACAATAAATTTCACAATAAATTTTTTGAATTATTTTTAAGATCAATACTTACTCTGGTATGTTGGTAGCTAAGATGGATATCATACATATCAATAGACACAGAAATTAAATGACACCAGTGTATTCTCATCATTAGTGCAATTTTTTCCTACACAAGTTGACCTGAAAACACCTAGCTGCTCTGATATCCAGACAATGAAATTCAGAATGATTTTCTAGCCTTACCTTGTCCCGCCGCAATACACGGCATGGGCAGATCATACTGGTAACATACATATGATAATATTAAGAAATCGATGTAACTACGATGAGTTGGTAAAAATACAATTGGCGACTCCTTGAAAACTTTCCGCGTCTGCAAAAGACAACAGTAATGGCATAGAGTAGAAGTGATTTGCTGAAATGCATGAAGACAAAGCCTCATTAATAAATTGTATCATGTTGAACAAAATTATCAGTTCAATAACAGCTGTGAAAGAAAACAACTTCAAAGGATTCTGACTTTTGAACAAGAGATTTTACTTCCTTTCTATTGTTGAGAAAAGATTCCTCAATCAACCACTTTCTGATCTTCAGTAGATGTCTTTTGTGAACAACAGAAGTAACTGTACTACCATTTCCCATTTAAGTGAATGCTTTATCTGTCATAAGTTTTGTTATAGGTTATATGAGAGAACTATCAATAGCTTGCAATATTTCATCCAATACAGCACAATATGAAGCATACACAGAGAAGTGCCAGTACTCTGTGAAAAACAAAAAATTGTACATGGGCTATGTTAACGAAAACAATATTACATGTGATATACTATAATACAAATATTTAGGAAGTAGGAAGAGAAGGCATGGGTGTAGTTTTTTCAAATAAACAGCAAAATTTCAACCAACCTTTTCTACACCATCTTTATTTGCATAGATACCTCGAAATAAGAGTTTGAAAGCCTTTGGTAATGCAAGAGCTAGGAATCTGATTGCACCCATATTGAAGTTATGTCCCATCTCATTGACAATGGCTTTGGCCTCCTGTAGTAGTTCCCCCTCATTTTGGCCAGTATCAGCTGAGATCTACAAAGACGAGAATAAAAGAGTAATTCATCAATCATCGATACTATGGTATTAACTCTTTAAAATCATGCATACTCAGTATTGAAAAACCTCTTTTTACTCATAATCTGTTGTTTTCTATCATGTCAAAGACAGTACAGTGTCAACTTTCATGCAAAGAAATTATCTTGGGTGTTGTTTGCACTACTTCTGATAGAAATAGTTGTACAATTTAATATTTCTGTTGACTTTATTTCTAAAATGTTTGTCATATGATGAATGTCATTGATTCTTCATGGAATTTAAACATTTCTTTAAAAATCCTACAATCTCCTGATAATTTTTGAATAGAAAAGTAAACCTTTAGAGGACTGAAAAGAAATATTATTCTCCATTTCAGAGACATAAGATATTTGAATGCAATTTTTATTTCTCCAAACATCCAAAAGCTATTATATTAATTGAACTTCAGCAGAATTAGGACGTATTTACCTATAACATTCTATGAAAAGTAATAAAACAAACACTACACAATTGTTCATCACCTTGGTGATTGAAATCACCTTACCTCTTTGACACAATTTATCAGCCTTGGTGATTGCAGTACTTGCTGTTTGATTCCCTCTGCCGTCTGACCAGCAGCAAATCTATATTCGGGAACGTCTTCACGATTTCTCATGACAGCCCACCAAAACTCCCCAGCTTTCCGTCTCTCCCCCAAGAAATCATGGAGATCATCCGGGTGATTTGCCATTGGAAGACCTGGATATGTCACCAACTTGTCCGTCTGCACAAGAGTTCACAAATTCTTACCTAGAGACATAAAATAATATTTCATATCCTTTTTTAAATATTCATGGGACTTATTTATTATCCTACTCTGATGTAATCTTTCACCTTTGCTGGGGTCAAAAAACTTTGCAGAACAATGGTAGATTAGTGAGAGGTCTGCAGTGCGTACATCATGGAGCTAATTTTAGCTCCATGGGTACATTCACCCCATCAGGGTGTCACCACATGTACAGTGCCACTCATACAACTTGTACACCTAAAGTTTGAGATAAATAAATCATTACTGTACTTTCCATGCATAAAATTTTCTGTGTACCACTCTGTTACATTGCCAAATCAAATTGGAAATCTGAGCTATTAACAAGCATTTGTGATAGGGACTTTTCCAAGTTCTATATGAAAAAATTTGATGCCACCACTTAAAGTTCTCTGGAACAGGAATTTTACATATTAGAGTGTGTTTTCCTCTGAATCTATACAGGAGGCATTCAACGTAGTATATTAGCATGTGTAATATATGTACCTGTTCTGACTGTTACTACACTTGTATTATTGATATTATCATCAAAGATTTCTAAAAGCTCGGAGATGGAGCAAGAAACATATGATTAGTTATGCAAACATACTCCATACATAGATCCCGGAGCACTCCGGGTCTATGCAGATCAAAGAGAGAATATAGGCGTGGTGTCGTATAATACTGATTATTTCTGCACGTTAAAAATGTGGTCTGTCCCAAATGGATCAGAGAGATATCAGGTGCTTACTCGTTGCAAGAACATCATCCCACGCTTCTAGTACGGTATTATGCAACACGAAGATTCATTGGGAATGCCGAGTACAGCAAGACTACAGGTAGTAGGTGTACACTCTCTCAGACTAAGATGTGTTACATGCAATAATCTACGACGTTGTTCACACAAATTGGGAGGGTATTTACCTTTCCTGATGAACTGAGGCGCTTTACGCCGGCCCTGTGCACGATCAGCTTTACCCTTGACACCTTCCACTCAATTCAAAGGTCAGCAACATCAACGTAACTACGTGCACGTAAAATGTCTGGAGAGTGCATCAGGATAGGGCGTGTGTAGCTACACGGGGCATATGGTGTGGTGTGATTCAACGTGGTTGTATTTGCATGTAGGACGGTCCTTGCGTATGATTGGATAATGACACATCAGATGATGCTGTATGTACATCTCTGTAACCAATGGTTTTCGATGTAAACACCGCCAACATTCGAAGCCAAGGACTTACCGTTCGATTTGTATCTCGTATACATCCTGTAGAACAACACAAATATCGTTTTAAGATACACCATGGAGAGAAATAATCCGAATATTACAAAGCCTGGACGTTGTCGTCATTCTTCTCGCACAGACAAGTTCACTATTTTAAGACTCCCTAACTGCAGCTTAATTCTATTGTAGGGCGCAATGTTTTTCACGAGTGTTGTCCAATCATGCCAACGAAACCGCTATTAATGGTACAAATAACATGAGTCAAAGCTTGTCCGATGGCTATGCTTTGCATTTTAAGGGACAAGTGTACTTTAGGATCGGGATGTAACTGAAAATTGCTTTTCGAATCCCTAGGTATCCCAACAATAGTAGCAGTTGACCCCACCAGGTCAGGTCGTGTCAGGTCGTGTCGCGTGTCGGAGGTAGGTGTATGGTATACTTACTGAGCGCGGAGTGGCTCTTTGCTCCGATACACATGATAAAAAAGCACCGCGCCAAACTATACTTATCGTGATGTAGCATCGATTGAGAGGAACCGTAGCTTGCGACACTGAACTACTGGTAGCGCAATCCGCGCAACGTGGCTGCAAGTGCAAGAGCTGCACGCTGGGTGGTCAAGCAGACGACATGAGGGTCGTTGGCTGTTTGCTATGCCTTTTCGTTTTACTGACTTTGGTCACCAGCTGTTTCAGTAAAAAACGAGAAATACAGGTACACGCATTTGATAATAGTCTACGTATCATGCGAGGTGCTTGCCTGCGTACGATGCTGTGTGTTCCCGGCGTATATATGCCCACAGGTGCATGGAGTTGCCAGTGTAGTAATAGTATACGTTCTCCGGCTATACTACGCTGGCAACTTCAGGCACCTGTGTATACGCCGGGAACTCACAGCATCGTACGTATTGAGGTGCAAGTCTCTAATTCAGCGGCAGTATAGTCATAAAATCCATAAAATCCAGGGCATGGATACTACCTCCACGTGCTAGGTAACGATCACAAAATAAAATATGGACATTCGGAATTTGCAGTTGTAACACATTTTTGGCCATATTACTATTACTCTCACCAGATAAACAACATGCCCTATAGAGGATGATATAGTAATGCCCTGAAAAAGAAAGAGTGAATTATTCATGCTTCAACCAACCAAAAACTTTTTTTTTTTTGGTTTTTTGGTTTGTTTGTTTGTTTTTTTGGGGGGGGGGCATATGCAATCAATGTTATCATCATCATCATCATCGTCGTCATGATCATCACCTGTTTCCACTTAGCATCATTCTGTATCTAGCAACAGAATACCAAGACCAGCCATGTTTGAGTGTGAGTGTTCCATCCACCCTTGATAAGCAATATCCTCATTCTTTCCCTAGAAAGCGGCTTCTCAATTGATAGAGAAGGAATCCAAAAAAGTTGACACCAGTTCCTGTAAGTCGTCAAATGCAGATCACATTGTGAAACTAAGATTGAAAGACAAGGTAAGAATATTAGCTGCTATATCTTTTTTTTTTAATTTAAATCTTTTTTTTTTGTGATTTGACTGATTAGCAAAAATAGTGTAATGTGAAAGAGACAGTAGTGTAGTTGGTACATTTAAATACATCTGGGCATGTGTTCTGCACATACTCTAATTTTTATTGGTAATCTGCTCAAGCAAGCCTCTCTCACAAATTTTTCAATTTAGTAGAATATTATGACTTGGGAAAGGTACACCTTTCCATATGCAGAAATGTAAACTTGTACAGCAGTGACCAGTTTTTAAACTTGAAACAGATGTTGAACAAGCATTGCTTTTAGGACAAAACCATTCTTTAAAGAGCAAGGAGGGAGACCTTTAAAACGGTTGAGAAGGTCTGTACTTGTACTGCACATGCAGAAGAACGTTCTCAGAATTCTCCAAGTAAGGAACTTGTTTGAGTTGCTATCACAACACATAGCAGCATACTTGGTGATGAGCGTATGATTAATGTTTTGACAAGTATATGGCTGTCTCTCAAAATCGTTCTGTTTGCTCGGGTGCCAAATTGAGTTTACAAAATTATGGAAAACTTTAAATCATGGACCTTTCCTTCATTGCATGTTTTGCAATATTTCTGTTGATAATCTTGTTGTGTGCTGCATACATGTCATTTGATCTGATTCCTTCTGACAGGGTAAAGAGTTATTGGCATGCCTCCTGAAAAATCTAGAGTTAAATGTCGAAGACGGCTGGACATGGTACTTGAACATTATAGTAATATATGCATCACATTGCAGTTGTGTTTGAATTCAGTAATGTTGACTTTTCGAACAAGAGCAAAATGAGAAATAGTTCAGAGGGATTAAAGGCTTTAGTGAACAAACTGGGAAATATGTTAGCTAGGAATTCTTAAACAGCTGATGTACCTGCACATGTTGTCAACAATCCACCTTTCACTTGAGAATTATGAATGCATATCTGTGTTTTGAAAGGGAGCAAGTTTCAGCAAGGAAATTCAGCTAGGAATATAAAATTATCTCCTAAAATCAATATTAGTGTTGTTTTTGGTATACTGATGAAACTTCAGAGGACAACAGCAATGTTTCCGTTTTTCCAATGCAATCCATCTGTGCATGTCAATACATGAGAAATCTGTGTGCATGACCACTTAAAGAATTGCATCCATTCCCCTCACTTGATTTTACTTTTCATGCTTGACAGGTCAGAGCTTGGGACAATGTATGATAGGCAAGGAGAGACTTCAAAAGCAACGACTTGTCTAAAGCAAGCTGCCAAACTCTCTGGAAAAATATCCTCCCATATCCAAAAGTGGCATTATATTGGTGGGTAACTTTAAAACATACGCTCAAATTATGGAAGCATTCTCAATGTTTTAGCATCATTTATAATTTGTCAGAATTATAAGCATTTCAGTCAATAAATGATGACTGGTAAGCACACTTCAGTATAAACTTAGTATTCATCAAAGATCCTGTTCTTTTGCACATCTTCCAACAAAAGCTGAATAGAGAATCATAACATCACAGATAACCAGAAGGATAATGGTTTAACGATTCTTCATTTACAGTTAAAACAATAAGACATGTATAAAAGCAGGTGTATTTTAGGCTTTTTGTGAGGAGATATTTTATGCAAACCTTTTTCATCAGTGTAAAATTTTTCCTACTTGACCTTGCAATCTCTCTGAAACTGGAAGGGAAGTAAAACCCTCATTATGCAGTCCACTGTTCAAGTTAGATTAGTGTACAGTACACCATGTTACTGAACAGAGTAGAATGTTGTGAATCTTTCTATCCTTAATTGAAATTTTGTTAATACCGTTCAATCAAGCAAGCTAAATAAACTGACACTCATTCATTGCTTATGTAGCATTGTAGAATTTGCACAACAATTCATGATTGAAACTTATGGTGAGGTGAAGCTGTATATTGTCTGATTACCTTCACTTTTAAAATTTTGGATGGATGAACTAAAACTGTGAAGTTACTGGTAAACAAATAATAATTATGAATGGCCTTGGTGAACATGGAGAGTTTGTATTAGGTATAGGTGTTCAGGACAGAAAGTGTACAACATAAGTACACAATGCTGTGCGTATGCAGTGAATATAATCCGCAATCACTACTATGTTTTCTGTACAGGTCCATTTGTGGTCGGTAAGCCAGAGGTGGACGGAGATCCCTTGGAGTTCTATGGCAGCGTTTACAATGCATCTAGACAGCGTTACGACAAAAAAGTCAAGTACTACTCAGAGCTTGTCAATGGATGCGAAATACAGTGGAAGAAAATTACACAAAAGGTCTGAGTGCTGGATCATGTACTTTCAAAAGTTTAATGATTCGGATATTTGTAAAAACTTATTTTCAGTCAGCCTTTGTCATGTAAACTACCACATAGGTTGAGCAGTCATTCATAAATAATTATAGAAAAGTTTCAAGCTTATGTCTTCCTTCCTTTGCTCAGAAGGTACAAAGTTGACACTCTGGAGAGTTGCCTTATAGCACCTTGCTCATTGTACCACAATAACCAAACTTCATTACAGTATAAATGTAGAGTAAAATGCTATGTTTGGTATATTAGATGGAATTACAGTGTTTTTGAAAATTCATCAAGTTATTTCAAAGCACCAATCCCATCAGAATGTGACACATTTACAAAAGTACGATAACTGTCATGTTTTCCTTTTCTTCTGCCAAAATACCTTTTGGCTCTCATTGTATAATTTGCATGTGTCAAGCTACCATATTTGATCTTTTCTATTCATTTACAGACTGCAGCTGACAGTGTTCAGGTCAATCCTCAAATCAACTGGAATGAGCTTGTGTCTGGCTTGGGATCGTTGGCAATTACAGAATGGCAGGTGAGAACAGAAATACCATATCAAACATGATTTTCATTAATAAAAGATGGTCTTTGAAATGTAGAAAGAACACTCACTTTGATCACTTAACTACACAAGATACATTACCTGTACCCAGTACATAAAATGCAAAGTTTAATTGCATATAAGTAAACAGCTTTTTTCTGCTCACTGCATGGACAGGGCTGGGCTGTTGGAGAGTTTGCTGTGAACCAGCAAAACGAAAATGTACTAATCCAGTGTTTAGGTGAGAAACCAATTTCAATTTTGAGATTACATGATTCAAAGTTATGTCATTGTATGTTTTTCAAACTCCTGTTGTAGTGAACATTATAGTTTGTCATAGTCTGATATTTGTACTACAGAGTGCTAGAGGAATTGGCAAAATTGTTTTACTATACTACAGACACAATAATTTGAACACTGTGACAAATTGAATGAATGACCACACAGGTACAACTCGGTTTTGATAGGATGAATAAACTGAACATGCATCTATTTGTCAGGTATCACCACCATGTTTGTTGATGGTATCTTTCTTGCTGGGGATGTCTACAGAAGATCACAATATTGGTGAGTACTATTGCATACATCTCAGCCACAGTAGCAGTTCTACAGCTAGACTATCAAATGGTCATCTCATTTTCTTACGAGCTTGGATGTGTTGATAAATGGTTTGTAATTTCGCATTTCATTTCTTAGCTGTCCACGTTTTGAATAACTGTTTTATATTTCTTACAGTGTGTGTGTGTGTTTCATTTTTACAGGTATTCTGTGCCTTTAACTCATGGAATACATACTCTGTATGTCAAGCTAAGAACTAAAGGCACACAGGTGATGTACAGATAACACATAAAATAAAAGAACAGATTTGCTGACTTTACAGAGATCACAATGGTTTCATCATATTTCTCATGTACCAGTGGTTTACTTGTTTCGTTTCTGTTAGTAAGCGTAATTGCGCTCTGAAAATACTCAGTTGCTAGCCTCCTCTTTTTCTTTTTTCTTTTTAACTTATTCAATACTACTTACATGTATTTCCTGTTGATCAGCAGGTAGGACTAGAGTAGAGCATTATTTTCTCAATCAGCAGTTGTCAAACACCATCATGAATTTGAAAAAGTTCTTTGAATGCCAACAGAAAATGTTGTACCTGCTGTTGGTTTCATCATGTCTGTGAGTTGTATATTCTTTTTTATGTTTTCAGGTATTCCAGTGCAATATCAAAATTTCAGGTAGGCATCCAACAAATTAAGTGTGTCAAGAACCATGGTCTTTCCACACTTTCCTTTGGAGTTTGTCTACCAAAGTATTACAACTTTAATATGCAGAGTCAATGATATATCCAGCCATATGTGGACAAATTACTACAGATAATATAACTGTTTCATTATAAAGTCAAGTGAATACCTAATATACCGGTGGTAGTATTTTAAATGTTACTAATGAAATGTTGCTTTGAAGTATATCAAATACTCAGAATATATATGATAAATAATGTAAATACTTAGGCCCAATCTTTACTCTACCCTCACATATCTCGGTACATAGGAACTGAGGTTCTTGAAGTTCATGAGCCAATCATGAAACCTGATCTTGTGGATGGCCATTTGTTTGGTCACATGATTGCAGTTCCAGTCAGCAATTTGCATTCCAGTAAATGGATCAAATCTATCAAGTAAGTGCTGTATTGCCACTATCACATGGGAAGACATTATAAACTAGGACAATGTCACAATTATATTTGAATACTGGACACAGACTTCAATGACGTTATCTATATCTATCAACAAAGAATGTCAAACCTTTGTGATTTTAATACTTCATCTTTTCTTAGAGTTTCCATTTGAAACAGTTGAATGCAAGACCATTGTTTCTGGAGATAAGTTGTACAAGAATCAAAACTTTTAATCATCAGCTAGTGGGCTGCCTTTTATAATTTTGAAATGTGTGAGATTGCACATAAAATCATCACCAATTTGTAACAGCATAATGTTCTTAGCCTTTTAATATTATCAAAAAGTGTTGATTTATCCGCTATCATACAGTTTAAAAATCTTAATACCGTAACTGTATAAATCTTACATGTAGCTCTGATATTAATATAGAAATTTTTTTTGCTTTGCACTGATTTGTTCATTATGAATTCAAAATAGAGTTACCATTGCAAGTCACAGCTATGGTTCGCCAGTCATAATCCACCAATCAGAAGCCACCAAGCGATTTGGCATAGCTCCCGGTCAGACTATACCTGTTACCATAGAGATACACCACAAAGACGAAACTGACAACATGCCTTGTAAGGACACCAAGTAAGTCAGCAGCAGCTGTAACCGTCGCAATACAGAAATCTACACAGCAGCTATAATGATTGCAATACAGAAATCTACATTTTGATATTCATAGCTTAACACTGCTTGCTTCTCAGTTTCTAAAATAAACTTAACAAATAGAGTATTTCATGCAGACGGAAGCAATGTGTACGTCGAGTAATTTTCTTTTCTTTTGAAGCTCGATCAGCATGTTAAACATATCCAGAAGAAACTTGCATTCATCTGTCTGTCTGTCTCTCTCTCTCCTGATTTGAGTTCATTTACTAAAGACATTCAGTACATACTTTCGGAAGAAAATCCTACAAAAAAGGAAGCAATCCTGAATTCCGTCATCCAAGAGGACAGTTACATCATCAGCCAATGCTGAAAAGAATAGCTTTGGTTGTGGAAATTTATGAACTTTCTCCAACTTTCAGGTTTATTTTGAAATTCAGTACTTCTGATGGTCACTCGCAGCAGTTGCCGATCACATTAAGATGCAGGAATTCTGACGAATCATTCGTTTACACATTTAGGGATCATGATGGATCGGTAAGTATGTGAAATCCCTTTATCTACAGATTTAATAGGTTAAACCCAGAATTGAATTCAAATGTACAAACAGAACCATGTGCACCGTATGCATTTGTACATCCGGGGTTTGTTCGTTAGGTGTTCTGAATCTGTGGAACTGCACCTCGAAAATGAAAGACTTAAACTTTTGCTCAAACTTTCTTTCCTCAAGGAAACTTTCAACCATTCTCTTTCGAAATCAAGAATTAAAATTTGGGGTCATCGCGCAAATTTTGGTACAAGAGAAACAAATTACCCATTTACCAATATTTGAAATTCAAAATGGCTGCCATCCTTGTGTTATCTCTATTCCAAAATTTCGCAAAGCTAAGCTGGTGAAAACTTTATTTAATCCATAAGCTTCACAATGAGCCTCCAAACGTGGTATGCCAAAATAATATTGTAAAAGTATAGGCGTCCGAATATCTGTTGCTGAAGCGCATTCCCCTACTTTAATGAAATAGTAATTTACAAATTGTCACACCAGGTCCAGCAAGCAGCAGCGATTGCCCCACTAGAAGACTGTCCCAATGACGTGTGTCCTGTAAGTATGAAACAATTATATTACCTGATGATCCAAAGAGCCGTACAGTCTCAGTATTCTTGAAATAAATTGCTCTAAGTATCACAACAGTATACAATGTTAAGTTTTTAGAGAGGCAGTATTTACAAACTTTTTCAAATTTTTGACATAAATCATGATGTGAGAACTTTTTTGTCAAATAAACATAAGCACAGCACTTGTGTTGTGTTGATCACAGTCTTTGAAAATGACCAGACTACATTCACCAGTTGCAAGCTACCTTTACCTTGTAAGTAATTTTCCACTCAGATAATTATCACATAGTTTATTACCTGTTGAATACACCAACATTGAGCAGAGTTCATTTGTATGTGTCATTTTGAAGTGAATATTACAGTATATTTTTTGTGAAAAATTAGTGTCATATCACATAGAAGCCTGTATTTCGATACATTATTGTCATATCTTTTTCCACAGAATACTGTATTTATACCATGAATCAACAGAAAAATAAAAGAGAACTGTAAAAAACACTATTCATTTTATTTCCTTTTTCTTTTGTAGGTTTTGTTGACCTTACACGGCACAGGTAGTATCTTACAGAACAAGTCTGCATACATTCGATCATTTTGTTATTTTGCCTCACAACAGTTTATCAAATATTAGGGGCAGAGAAGACATATGATTTGCTGCAAAGTCATGAACATCTGGGAAGAGGTTCTGTTTGAAAATTTGAGGTTGTATGATAAATTTTTTTGAGAATCAAATGACTGTTGATACAACTTAAACTTGACTTGTCCTTTCAGGAGTGGCGGTACAAAATCAAGCAGATAGCTACAAGAGAATGGAAAATGGCAAATGGATCTTCGGTCTTGAGACAGCCTGGGTGCTTGCCAGCACAAGGTAAACACAAATGTCAACTGCAATGAATGCAATTACTCTGAATTATATTCAGCTTTCCAGGCCTGCATTGTTGAAATTGATGTAGGGTACATTAGAATTCATAATTAGCCATTATTATTATTATTAATGTATAATTTCATTTTTCATGCTGACTGCGTATTTCTCTGTATGTGAACAACTCCAAATATTATGGTAGAAACACCATCAAAAGATCAATGTAGGATAAAAACTAATACAGTTTTAGGTAGGGCATTGGAAAGTTTGAACCAAAATGTTCCTATCCTACAAAAACAGTATTTAACTTTTTGAATACTCCAGAATGAAGCCCTAGACGATGTTTGCCAAAATGTTTCAGTAGACGGTAAATAGGTTTGAGGAGTAGTGCAGAAGAGTCAATATTTTGTGCAATTTTGAGAAATTTGGTTTGAAAACTGCTCTTGTGTGTTTCAATCAGAATTTCATCTGACTCAAATATACCGGTAGTCAGTTTAATATAAAACTGACTTCACACTCAGAAAACCAACTTTATGCCATGATACAACTTTCTTTGTGACTCTGTTTCATGTAAGCGGTTTCTCTTATTATTAATTCATATTCCTTTTTTAGTCCCCACGGACACCGTCCGGGGGGACTTATAGGTTTGGTCATGTCCGTGCGTGCGTGCGTGCGTCCGTGCGTGCGTGCGTGTGTGCGTGCGTCCGTCCGTTCACGCAGATATCTCAGAGATGCCTGGAGCGATTTCATTCAAACTTGGTACAAGGATTACTTCATATGTCATACAGATGCACGTCAATTTGTTTTTTGATACGATCCAATATGGCCGCCAGGTGGCCATTTTATTACGATTTTTTCATGTACAGAGCCATAACTCAGACATGTTTCAACCGATTGTATTCAAAGCTGGTACAAGGACATTGACCAATGTCATAGATATGCACATTAATTTGTTTTGTGATACGATCCAATATGGCCGCCAGGCGGCCATTTTGTTACGATTTTTTCATGTACAGAGCCATAATTCAGGCATATCTCAACCGACTTTATTCAAACTTTGTACAAGGACATTGACCTATGTCATACATATACACGTCGATTTATTTTGTGATACGATTCAATATGGCCGCCAGGCGGCCATTTTATTACGATTTTTTCATGTACAGAGCCATTACTCAGGCATGTTTCAACTGATTTTATTCAAAGTTGGTACAAGGACATTGACCAATGTCATAGATATGCACGTCAATTTGTTTTGTGATACGATTCAAAATGGCCGCCAGACGGCTATTTTACTACGATTTTTTCATGTACAGAGCCATTACTCAGGCATGTTTCAACTGATTTTATTCAAAGTTGGTACAAGGACATTGACCAATGTCATAGATATGCACGTCAATTTTTCATGTGATACGATCTAATATGGCTGCCGTGCGGCCATTTTGTTACGATTTTTTCATGTACAGAGCCATAACTCAGGCATATCACAACGGATTTTATTCAAACTTGGTACAAGGACATTGACCTATGTCATACATATGCACATTGATTTGTTTTGTGATACGATCCAATATGGCCGACATGTGGCCATTTTATTACGATTTTTTCATGTTCTGAACTACAACTCAGACATGTATCAAGCGAATTTATTCAAAAGTATTTTTATCACAGACCTAATGAAGAGGACTCTATCCTCTCTGAGGACCTGTAAGCAAAGTACCCATTAACAAGTGGGGACTGTGTCATCAACGATGACTTGTTCAATGTTACAGACATGGTGCTCATAACTGGGAGGGACCAGGTGCACTGACTTCAATTACAGCTCTGGACATGCTGAAGAAGGTATGTAAATCACAGGTTGGTCTTTGCTGGAAAATCCCATCAAAGTTTGAGGTAGTATGTGCCTCGAAAGTGAAAGTTTAAACTTTTGTTCAAACTTTCTGTGCAATCAGTTGAATTGCCTACCTGGTTTACAGTTTGATATTTTGAACTATGAGTAAACTCAGTCGTATGCTGTCTTGGGGAACTCATTTGACTGTTGACCTAGTTACTAAGGTCTAATTCATCTTCAAGGAAAAAACATGTTGTACCCTTTTTTTTCACACAGCTAAGCCAAGAAGCATCATGGTTACAGAGCAAGGCAAGCGCTCATCATGTGATCTTTGCAGGTCACTCCATGGGAGGTCATGGAGCATGGCATTTAGCCACACACTATCCAGACAGAGCACTTGCTGTGATGTCATTGGCTGGTTGGATAAAGAAAGAGGAGTATGGAGATAGCAATGAGTTTTTCAGGTAAGCGTAGCTGCTAAATGGTTTTGCACATTCTTTAATACAGTGACTAAATCAAATGTTTAGATCAAATTGTGAGTGGCTCAAGAAAAAAACTAATGAGGTGATCATTGACAATTAGAGAATATGTTAATATTGAAAACGATATCTGTAGATTTATTATAGTGTGTGTGAAATATTTCAGACACGACACAAGTACAAGTCACACAGATCCAGCTGTCAAGGCCATCATGGAGGTAAAAAACATTGAGACTTATAGTATTTGACATCCGTTTAATTTCAGTGTTTAACTCTCAGGCATCACATACTGTATTACATACAAGCTGTTTAACACTGTGTGAATTTAAGTCTCCCATAATGCTCAAAGGGAGAGTTGTATCTGTAGAAGATATATAGTCATCTGTTTATTAAATATATATATTCTATATGCAAATCTATTCTGTTATTTTAATTTCTTATCAATGAAATCACCATTATGTGATTGCTGTACTGTAATGTCATCAAAACATGACATACATCTACAACTGCTGACTTCAGATAAATTGATTTTGCTGAATGTAAAATCTGACATTTTTTTTACTCATTTAACCAGGCATGCATTGCTGAAAATAATGCAGACATTCATATTTCAAACTTGAAGGTGAGTCAGTTTAGGTGTTAAGAATTCAGATTATTGTGAGTAGTGACAGAAGTAAGATGAACTTTCTCTTTAGTTTAACCTGTTCACCCCCAATTCCCTGTGAACAGGTCCACACTCACCCTTGATAACAATGGATTTGGGCCAAACCATGGTGGTGAAAGGGTTGATTCTATTAATGCTATTGGTATGGTTGGTTGTAACATGTACAACAGTCATGTGTTTATGTCTGTCTGTAACAATATTTTCTGTGTGCAAAATCTTTAGAACTGGTACATGTAATATTGAATTTGGTCTACTTTATGCACCATGGGTCTAAAATGGAATTTTGTGCAGTGAATATACATTTGACTCAAACATGTGAAAATCAGCAAAAACTATTGAGAATAATCAATGACAATTTGTATTTCAGTAAAACCAGATTTTGTTTGTGATATGTAAAGTTGTTTGTTGTTTGCATTTGTTTTGAACAGCATGTTGAAATTTTGACAAGAATTGGTGCAAATGACAGGACAGTACATCCTTACTTTGTGAGGTATGTAGCCATGACAACAAATTATCACTGCCTCATGGCTGTTAGAAAAGGACAATTTTATTCAATACATATACTTTAGAGCCAAATCAAAGATTTTTTCTTCTTTCTAGCTTGGTTTGCATCATTTACTTAATGCTATCATCCCCATTATGTAGAAGTGAACTGTGTGTAACAACAGGACTGGACCAAACCATGGTGGTGAAAGGGTTGGAGAATTATTTCCCAGATTTGTCATCTCAGCATGTAATCATAGTTCATAAATATACAAAGTACCCATCATCTGTGGAAAAAAAAAATTTTTTTGAAAGTCCACAAAGTTGGTTTTTCATCTGCAATAACAATGTTATATTTTTCAGGAGGATGTATCGTCTGCTGAAGGAACAGAACAGTAGTGTAAGTTATGATGAATTACCAGGTAAAGAGCATTGGTGGTGGGACACATGGTGAGTGCTCCAGTTATTCATTTCTTCTGAAACCATACTCAACGTACCTGCAGTGTCACATCTTTGTACGTCAGAAATCAAAAGCTCATGTATTTTTCCTTGACAAATTTTACTCATGAAGCTTTGAAAAGCTAACTTCCCATAAAAATCAGTACCAGGGTAGTTGAAATATGTGAATATTGTCGTACTTTCCCATCATTTGCTTAAAAGGTTAATGTTGGAAACTGGTACTGTATGAAAATGTTGCGAAAAGTGTCTGTTACAAGGTTGAAAGATTCAGTTTTCCCATCTAAATTTTTTTTTATTTTAACTCTTCAAAGAAGCTTTACTCTGGGAGAATTAAAAGATTTGTTTAAAATTGTCATTCCTTCAATCATTACAAAAATAACTTCTGGGATTACAGTGCACTGCACTGTACTGTAGGTGATGACATTTTATTTAAGGGGGCGCTGCACCCAACACAGCGTATTTTGCTCAAAAATCATGTTTTTGCAAATATTCATTCAATTTTAATTAATTTTTTAATCCAAGATTAAAATATTAGTTGGTTACCTTTAAGCTTGTAAAGCAGTCACAAGTTGCATGATAAAGAAGTGTTATTTATGCAAATGTATGCAAATCACCCAATTTCCTGGCTTCTTTTTCCTCCCAATATCAAAATTTCCAAAGAATTTAACTGCACTCTTGCTGGGTCAAATTTTCTAAATTTTCACTGTATGTTCATTAAATGCTATATAACAAAACAACTATTTTGTTTGGTAATAAAATTCTTGTATTTTGAATAAGAGGCATTTTAATTTTACTAATCATGATTTTAATCAATTTTTTTGGAGGGACAATCTTTCAACCCTTGCCATTTTAGAATGAGGATACATATTGAAAAATAAAATATACTCTTCTTTCAATTGAAATATGACATTTCAGAAAATAGTGTCAAGTTTTTGACTTCAATTAATTTTTATTATTTTTTTTAAAATTGAGGTTTTTTACCCCAAATATAACGCTCTTCATCCTTCAAGGAAACTACTGCTACAATTCTAAACTTTAGATTCTCTGCTTTTTGAAAATATATGGTATGAAGGGGTTTCCTTGTCATCTTTGATGAGAAACACTGCATTGAAAAAAAGACTGTTGGCAACATGCAGCTCAAATGTTCAGATGTTATCACTTGCCATATACACATGTCTAAGGTTTAAGTTAACTATTGTGTGACTGAAACTATGCCACTTTGCGGCTACATATCAATTTTCTCAGTTAATTTCTAGAAATGGTATATCAACTCTGATGGATATCTCTTTCATGAGCCATTCATCATGGCCTGACAAAACTTTAGCCGTAAAAACATGCATGTACAATTAAATCTATCAATTAGAAGTTAAAGATTATAATGATGATGCTACACTTTGGTTACCAGGGAAACCAATGATGGAGGAGCAGTGAATGATAAACAGCTGAGAGACTTTGTAGGGAAGCACTCCAAAAATATCATTATTGGAGAAAACGATGAAGATGAGGAAAGTTATTGTGACACGGAAGACTGTGATGATGTCGGCACAGATACCAGATACAGTGGTGCACAGACAGCCAGTGAAAGGAAAGGCCAGTATACGTTAACATTGATAAACCCGGCATTTATGGAAGGACTTCATGGAGTGAAAGTAATTCAACAGACTGTACCGTTCAGGATAAGCAGGGTAGAGGTGAGTGAATGATGATTTCAAATGCTTGTCGTTTAAACCTTTCACACACCACCCGATTCTAGTCTAGATATCCAACTTCACCATCCAAAACGATAGGGTTGGGTCAAAGATTTTGGAGTGTATGTGTATTTAAAAGTATGTAAGGTATAACTGAAAGGTTTTGAGTGCAGTAATCTCACACTTTGTTTCCAATTTCTGTTTTGTGTTTTCCTCATTTCCAATTCTTAGTGGTAATAATTCTTCCTTCAACCCAGGTCAACTGCTGTACTGCTTTATTAAAGAAAATGAAAATAGCAAAAACAGTTTGATTATATACATAGGTGACAGAACTTCTTTGACATGCCTGTGAACATGATACTATGCCAGTATGCATACTGTACTCTGTGGATAATGCAATTAACATAACAGCACATGTGAGACTTAGTTTAAAGTATTGTCAATGATTGTATCTTCTTTCACAGATGGATTTCTCATCAGACAAAGTCACCATGGTAACCACCAATGTTGCAAAGTTTACTCTTTATGAACCTGTTCTCTCACCAGTTGATTGGATGACCAAGATTGTGAAGGTAAATATTGTCTTATATTGTCTCAAGGCCATTTTCTAAGCCTGTTAAAATTGTACCTTTTAACTACCGGGTATATGTCAGACCAGTAATAAGTTTACTCTTGACTTTTATGATGTTGTTGTTAATAATTAAAACAGTTGTATTACTTAGTGACTGTCATAATTTTTGCATACAACAGATTTGATTTAATGACATTTGAAATGTAATCAGTATAGCTTTCAATCAACTGCTGGTATGTTTTCTGTGTTACAGGTTGATGGCTCAGAATTTTCAGGGAAAGCCATCACACAAATAGTTACTGGATCATCATACTTTTGTAAACTTCAAGGTAAATACAATCTCATTTTACTCCCATCATTGTTTCATTTTGTTATGATCATGACATGTTATATCCTCACATACTTTTTTGGCTCATGGCTATTTTCTGCCATTTCTCATTTCTCCCAATTAAGGAAAATGGTCAGTTTGCCAAATGGAGAGTCCAGATTTTGAAACTCACCGTCAAAGGGGGCCAGCCAACCTTGGTCCTGCAAGGAGGGTTGCAGAAAATCAGTTTCTAATTGTTACAGGTACTGTTATTATTAGGACAGTCTATCTGTGTTTACATGAATGTCATTCTTTTCAAATCTAGTCAGCCCATTGACCGTCAAGATAAATTTCTCGAGGGTCGAAAGTGAGCGTAACTGTGACTGTCATGTTATCAGGATTCTTCTAAAGTTTAGATTATGTTGGTATCTCTATTATCACTCTGATTAGTGTAAAATTTAGGAGATGGAAACATCTAATGATGACTTGTCTATTTCAGAAGTTATGGAAAGGGGAAATTTTTCATTTTATTATGTTTTTACAACACACCAAATCCAGGTGCCACAACATTCTAAAATGCCACTTTGGCTCACAATCGACAGGTACACATGCATCTGCTGACATCGTGGCTACACTACAGCAGCTGGCTGTCTACATCGCAAATTTGTTCTTTCTGACCTCTGATACCATTGCCCCTGTGTTCAGAGACAATGATCTGACAGAAGACACTGCCAGTCAGTACAATTTGATTGTCTTAGGGGGACCTCAAGAAAACAGCTGGACTAAGAAAATCTTGCAAAATGGTATTCCACTTACAGTTGATGAAAATGGTTAGTTCTTGGATTTCATTGTTAGTTTCAAGATAGAGAAACGTGTTTTATACGCAGTTTGAAGCCAGTGCACTTCCTTGATTTTGTTAAAAGTCATCTTATTTCTGCATATTTCCTTTAATAACGTGGCATATCTCCTTGGTTTTGACCTCCCAATGCTGAGCCTTACACTCTCTACAGGTTTGAAACTAGAACTGTGCAAAGTGAAAATCAGACCTTAACTTCTCAGCTGAAATTTGTGACATAAATTTCATTTCTATTCAACCGCGATAGGTATTGGCCTTGGTGAGTGTCTCTTTTCCCACCATGCAACTGGAGCTTTGTTGCTGGCACCTCACAGAGGCAATGGTCTGGCCCTGTTACTGCTTGGTAACTCCATCCAAGGAGTTGAAGATGTTGTAAGATTAGCTAGTCCTACAATACCACCGATGACTAGATCACCAGTGAGTATCCAATGTAGTCTATTTTCCTATACTTATGAATCCTGAAAAATGGTATTCCCAAACCACAATTATGCTTCTTTGTCCTTTAATCGCGGGTTAAAATGCCCAACCATTTTGTTTTCTTTATTTACTATCTATCGTAAAAGTAGTTTGGGAACACTCCGAAACTGATGAAATTTATTGTGCATTTCTCGACGTTTACCATAAAATATCATATTTTACGGTAAATGTCACCAGGGTGGAGCAAAATGGGCATGGTATGTGATAATCAGCTGAAGCAAACACATGAAGAGATTGCCAAAATGTTCCTTGGGTTCCCCAACAACGCTTACATCGACTAAATACCCATGATTATGAAAAAAAGCATGATATTGCTTACACCTTCATCTCTCCTGATTTGTGATATCAAATTCTACATTACAAATTCAATGCCTTTTAGTGTTCCAAACGATAGAC
The DNA here is from genome assembly GCF_041260155.1 of Ptychodera flava. Lineage (NCBI taxonomy): Eukaryota > Metazoa > Hemichordata > Enteropneusta > Ptychoderidae > Ptychodera > Ptychodera flava. Next base: position 12,303,828 of record NC_091941.1, read on the forward strand.
AGAAGAACACAGAATATTTCATCTCAGTCCAAGCATTGATCAGCATGCACTCTTTGATTGAAGCTAACATTGTTCTCTTTCTGTATTTTTTATTTTGTGTTTCAGTTTTCTAACCTAGTCCCAGATTACATAATCACTGGAGCAGATTTCAAGAAGAAAGGACCAGGTGGCTACTTGTGTACAGGTTTCTGGGGAAATCAATGGGATTACAGAAGAGAGACTGCATCGTGTGCATGCTAATTCATTTCAGGTCTTGAATCAGTTTTATAAGAGTCATATCCAGTCCCCTACCTCAGACTGTTTAAACCTAAATATTGTCACAGATATGAGATCACAACTCTCAACGCAATCTCCACCGCAGAGTTTTTCTCGGCGTGTATTTCCCACAATTCCTTGCGCTGTCGCCGATAATGACTCTGCCACAGGTGTCTTGTTTACGTGGTAAATCACCACATACCGATCCGCAAACCGTAAGTCAGCTCAAAACCGACACTGTGACGAACTAGTTGAAAATACAGTCCATTCTCCATGCAAAAGTGTTCATCGGTTGGAAAACTAATTACTATACGTTTATAGCAAAACACGAACTGGAAAATATAATTACCATGGGAACTACTTTTAAATAGTGTAATTATTTGGGAAGAAACAAGGCTTTGACCTGTTCTGACCTTTGGGCGAATCCCCTGTATCGTCTGCTGATGATGAATTTCTTGAATTGTGACCCCTCCTGCACTCGAAGTTATTTACCATGGCTGTATATATGAATCTCAAGATAGAACAATAAATAAACACTGAAAAGAGAAAATGCGTTTTTATTTGAATTTGTAGATAACTGTGCGCGTGCTGGAACGAATTCGAACTGCCGCGCGTTACTGTGGCAATACCATAGCTACAGTGCGCGACAGGTAAAAAAGTAGTTCAAAAATTTAATATATTAAGCAGGAGTGTTGAACAACATATATGTGGAAATGAAAAATGACAGTCATGTTCCTAATTTATAGAACAGAAAGCAAAATTGTTTCAACTGATTTGAAATCCCTTCAAGAGCAGAGGTTTGCATAGTGAATTAGAGGAACAATAGGTGTACTACGGCAAGATACAGATACCCCTTTAGTCCATCAACAAGTGATTGAACTTTCCGCCTCCTGGTCCAAGATATGATCAACAAAACATGACACTCTCTTCCATTTTGAAATGTGAATGGAGTATTGAAACTGTACCTTTTAATATAATCAGGATCATTGTTATATGTACCATCGGTATATGAACAGAAAACAAATACAAACCATAGTGAAACATTTAGAAGATCATGTCTGCAGGCGCTAGGTTGGACAATTCCATCTTAGTTGGTGCCTGGAACTTCAATGACATAAAAACACCTCAGCTTCAGTGCCTCGGTATTGTGATTCAACATACTGGGATCCAAAAGTGTGCTGTTTTAGTATTTATGTCAGCATTTTTTCATTCACCGGTATGTTGTTATTTAGTTTCATGGTTTTGCAGGTGCAAATGAAGAAAACTTATGTGCAACATTCCCTTGTCCCAACAGACAAACTTTAATATAGGCTCATAAGCATATTTCATCTTTGGAAAGTAATGAAGAAAAATGATGTGATACTGCAATAGGCCAAATCCGGAATTCGAATCGACTACGGTACAAACAAAGCCGTGTGCGCAAACGCGCATAGACGTACGTGTATTTCCATACGCGTTAGTACACATGTGGGTTTGTTTGTACCGGCATCACATGATTATTTGGGCGTACTGAATCTGTAGAACGCATCGAGTCCTTTTTATTCCGGAGTAGAACCATTAATAGATATGACTATTGTTAGTTAGATCACTTTGATATTGCATCAGGGCTAAGCTTCTCTTCTGCAAAGAGAATAATTTTACGGAGCAGACTTGATACAACCATCTGTTACTTGTCCAGTATGACATCCCCTTTTTATGCCGGCACCTACTGCATTAATGCCCATGTCAAGTCTGTCCCATCTAGTAACTTTGAGTAATTATTGCAGTGTGGAAAAAGACACTCCATCCTGATGACGTACTAAAATAATTACATCAATAATATTCATATTTCATAATCATGATATTAATGTAATTTTTTGTAATAAAGAGTTTTAAGAAGCAATATATGCCAAACATGCCTACAGGAACCCATATCTCATAAAACTTGAGGACCGTAATGATCCTGAGTTCTGGTCCACTTGATTTGCAGTATGTTGAGAATCTAAGACCAAGATATCATCATTTGCTTATGAAAGCAATTTCATCATCAAACATAAAACCATTTATTTTGCCCTGTATAATGTTTCTTTGATTAAATCTTTCAAAGACTTTTTGCAAGGGGAACTTATCATAGAGGAACAGCAAAAGTTTTGAACAGTTTGAGTTTCTGACTCCATGTATCAATGAAAGAGATATTCTTTGAATTATTTATGGTTTCCTCTTTCTTTTTAGTTCCCACAGACAAAGTCCGGGGGTGGGGTGGCAGGGGGACTTATAGAGTTGGTAATGTACTTTCTTGCGTGCTTGCATGCATCTGTGTGTCCATTCATGCAAATTTCTCAGTGATGCCTGGAGCGATTTCTTTCAAACTTGCTACAAAGATTACTACCATGTCACACATTTGCACGTTTATTTGTTTTGTGATACAATCCAATATGAACATCATTTCCGTCAATGGTTTCTGAATTCATCAACCAAGTGGAGACTATGTCATTGACAATGACTTGTTCATTCATAAATAAAAAGAAAGAAATATTTTGTTGTGTATTTGTATCATATCAATATGCAGAGGATACACAGTGCCCAATATTAGCCCATAGTCTCAATTTATGACCGCTCATTATAGGGTGATTTGCATACTGAAACAATACCAACCAATATGATTTGCATAAATGAATACATTTATTCAAGAAATTCAGCATTGGATGCAGAGGTGCCTGTAATTCCAATCAAATGTTTTTCTATCACCTCTTTCAAAGCCTATAAAAAAGGATAATATTTTACTGACTTACTGTTTGGAGGATGTTACTGATGTCCAAATCATGACTTTTGTTTCTGAACAAATATAATGGAAGAAATTCATTGCTGCAAATTTTGTTCATCAGCGCTTGGTTCACATATCCCACCCAAAAACAACACACCGCATTCATGTGTCGACATACACTTATTGCAGCTACCTAGGTCTAAGTTTTTTTTTTCATTGTCATTCAAGAAAATTAAATGTATTGATTTTGAGGACTTCCTAAGTGGCACACTAGAGAAAAATGTATGATATAGAATTTAGTATTCTGGGGTAAAAGTCATAGCAGAACTCTCTTATCCCCACATCCAATTTGCCATCCATTTTGTAGGACTTCTGACTGCTCCCCTGAGCCCACCAAACACCTTCTCGCTGTTTCCTTCTGATGCTCCATCACCGCTTGTCTTGTCATGGTTTTCTTCCACCGAGCTCTCCGCTTTCTCTTTTCCTTCCACCTTGTCAGCTTGGTGTGCTGTGACCGTATCATCATCGCCAGCTCCGTCCTCGCCCTTTCTCTCAGTGCTCTTGATCTCGGCCACTCTCACTTCTTCCACCGAAAGCACGGCATCCACGAAACTTTCGTCCGGTTCGTAATCTGCCGGCGGTTCGATCTTGGTGCCGATGACAATGAGATCATCTGCAGTTGAATGGGCGTTGTTCTTTTTCTTCCTGAAAAAACTAAAAAAGGTAGAGGTGCTTCTTGATTTTTTCACGTTAACCACTGGTAGCTGACTTGTTTCGGGGTTCTCGTTTCTCCCGTCAGTGGCGTTCGGTGATTCCGTCAAATTGTCTTTGGCAGCTGAGGAAATCTCTGTCGACTTTCTGACTCCTGTTTCATTCAGTGGTTCTGTTTCTGCTGGCTCAAAGATATCAGTTTCATTGTCTGACTCAGATTCGCACGGCTTCTCTCTTTCCAAATTTTCTTTAGAATCCATCGCATCGGTTGTTTCCTCCGATTTCTCGATGTCTTGAGTGCCTACCGGCGTGTTGTCCACTGTTTGTCCAGCAGCGTTGGCAGGTTTTTCAGAACCATCGCTCAATTTCTCATCCACTGTTGTCACATCGTCGGTTTTCTCATCACTTTCCTGTGCATCGCTACGGTCCGACTCAGCCTCCGCTGTATCGACGTCGGCTGCCGTCACTTCGCACCCTTCCCCAGGACTCAGCAAACCGATTAATTCCTTATCAGGTTTATCTTCTTTCTTGGCACTGGTATGCGTGCCGACTTCCTCTATGGCATCAGTGTCTTGTTTTTGCTCCTCAACAATTTCCAACTTTCCGTTTATATCTCGTGTCGAAACTTCTTCCGTTGCAAACAGCTCTTCTTCTGCAAGATCTTCTTGAGTTGTCCTCATTGAGAGAAATTTTACATTTTCGTTTGGGGATGACTGAGGGAGTGTTGCTTCCTGCGAAATGATCACAGATTATCTTTAATACTTCCCGATGTTGTCGCCATACGATTTTTTTATGTATACTTGAACTATTAACGCCCTCATGATAATCTATAATTAATAAATTTTGATATAGGCCTATTATTTATAATTTATTCCACGTATATTGGATTGACATACTGGATTGTGGCCATTGAAATGTAAACTTACTAATATGCCTATAATTATAACGTTAAACCCGTCAACGTTTCTGGACAATCGGCATCGTCAAAGCTTCATGTACCCGTTTAGGTGTAACTTTAATATATTTTCATTGACCCCCCCTGTTTACACAAACTTTATAATATTATAGAGAAAACTATTATTGAATACTCTGTGTTGCAAGGCAAAAAAAAACTTGTTGCACTTTGTATCTCAACATACTCTATGGAAAGGGGATTATGTTCTTGTTCGCTTGAATGAAAATTAAAAATAAAAAAGTGACGATTTATAGTTGTGCAACTACGAAACGTTACACTCACTCGACACAGTCTATACCTATACATGTGTATGTGCATTATTCAGACTACAACTGCACCAGAAATTAAAGTTTTGATTCCAGTTTTTCTTTGCCAGTTACGTAAATAAATGATAATCATGGATGTCGTTCTTATTTTTCTAACACATATGCTTACGTACCTTAACGTTGTAACACGCACAAGTATTAGTGTTACCACAAACTGACGGACCTGCACCCATTTTCGGCGTTTACCAGGTTTACACACAGTGTTGAACTTGGTGGTCCGATGCACAACCTGGTGATGTTGAACGATTTTGTCCTGCAGACCGTTGAAAATGCACGTGAATTCCATACGTTCGTTTTACAGGGATCAAGAGAATGCGTTTCCAAGGATGAGGTGCGCACACGCGCGCACATTTTCAACTCGTTCTCGTAGCGCGTAGGCTTTTGGTATTCAAGTTGACTTGACGAAACTAAATAAAAGAATGATGAATATAATTATCGTCATAAATGAGCGGAGTAGTAATTTATGTCATAATTAAACTGCAGATTCTCTCTTGAAATTGATCCGCAAAAGGAGGCGGCGACAACAAAACAAAAGAAAACAAAACAACTCCATCCCCGCCCCGAAAATGAGGCACTAACCTTGCGAAGGTCCCTCCGGTGAGATGGTTTGTGTATCACTTGTTGTCGCGCGCGCTTTATACGGTCGTCAGTACTACACATTTTTCGAAGCCCTTCGAGTATGGCGAGAGTGTACGACTTTGGCTACGCCGTCTCCCAACTCTGGACTAGCTTCTAGCCAAAGCCGGACACTCTCGCCATATTCGTAGGGCTAGTTTTGACAGTGCTGGCCTTCAATCATGACGTCATGAGGAATCCCTCCCGGGAGCAAAAATAACAACCATGTGACAGAAGTTAACCGTGTCAGAGGTCAAAGGGATTCCCCAAACAAAGAACATGGCGGAGGCGCAGTTGGCGTCCAGAGTTCTGAGCTCTGTGCAGAGTTTCCTCCGAGAGGTAAGAGTGTTGAAATTTATTTGAAATCGTAATTATTGTAAATATTTGAGTAACACGTCATGTTAACATTACCGCACCATGAACATGACGTTTCAGTTCGCATTTGCGCAGGGAGCGGACTCCGAGTTCTACGTTAATTCATACTCTTCTGGCGGTCACAGCACCATGATTGAAGCATACCAAGATTTCATGGTCGAATGTTATCCGCAGCGTTGTGAACGCAGTCTCTGAATCGTAGACAATATTATCCAGTCTTCGAAAGGCATGTTTTGTTCACGATACACCTCTGTATATGCCATTGGTAGTTTGAAACATATTCACGGGCAGGAATAGCTCTGCGTGGTAGAGCTAGCTGTATGCATCAGTGGAATTTTGGACATTCATGCTGTCCGGCTATAGCACAGGGAATTAAGTAATCTTGTTGTTGTTGTTGTTGTTGTTGTTGTTGTTGTTGTCGTTGTTATTGTTGTTGTTGTCGTTATTGATGGTGGCGATGATGATGATGACGATAATAAAAAATATTAAAAAGCAATGTGTCATTCCTTGCTGTTGTTTGTCGATGTTGTAGATAATTGTAAAAGAAAACTGTAATCGTGACCAAAAAACGACGTAGGTCGCCCAATAGCTCTGCGTGGTAGAGCTAGCTGTATTCGTAGGGCTAGTTTTGATAGTGCTGGCCTTCAATCATGACGTCATGAGGAATCCCTCCCGGGAGCAAAAATAACATAACAATATAGGACGGGAGTGACGTTGGGCGACCTACGTCGTTTTTTGGTCACGATTACAGTTTTCTTTTACAATTATCTACAACATCGACAAACAACAGCAAGGAATGACACATTGTTTTTTAATATTTTTTATTATTGTCATCATCATCATCATCATCACCATCAACAACAACAACAACAACAACAATAACAATAACAATAACAACAACAACAACAACAACAACAACAAGATTACTCAATTCCCTGTGGCTATAGGCCTCCCACTGGTAGGATGCTTATAGCCGGTAACACACAGCCCTACCACACAGAGGCAGAGCTAGGCAATGGAACTGGAACTACCAAAGTCACGAATTGCTTCAGAAAGTTCGCAGCACTTTTGAGTGTTCTGTAGTAATTAAATTTGATAATTTTGTCTGAACTGTTATGCATATTGTTGCAGGTCAAGTTCAATAGTTGATACACTTCTTAATATATTCTTTTCTATTCTTTAATAAAACCAACCCATGGAACGACTCGGCCAATGAACAGCAGCAACGAAACATGTTGTAGCATGCCATGTAGCTGCAGTGATGTTGCCCATGGTTTCCCCAATCATTTTTAAGGGCCTGTTTATGCCAAATAAACAATACACTTGGGAAAACCGTCACTGCAGCTTCATGTAGGGTAGGTGTTGCCAGATAGTATGGAGAGGAACCAGAAACAGTTTACCAAAACACCTTACAAGCAAAATATACTGATCCATGTTTCCAACACTTTATCATAGAAGCCAACTGAAAGTTACTCCTGATTGATGTTCTTATCTCTTATTTTCAATCCAAACAGTCTAATTTAGACAGAGTCAGTACTTTATCAATCAGTCAAGAACAGCTTAAGACGTCTGTTCCAATGCTGACGTCATCCAGTGGTCTTTGCGCACAGGTGGATAATCTGATTACAAATCTTCAGGTGAGTATATGCACATCCATAATACTGCAAGAAAAAACATCTTTACATATAACTGGTACTCCTCACTTTACATGATTAGTGTGCTCTCTGAAAGGATGGTCTTGTATAGAAATAAACCAGCACTTGGAAAGTTTATAGAACAAACATGATCAGATGCAAAATCTGTGTCCTTTCATTCTCAACTTCAAGTGAGAAGATCGACAGATTCAGGGGGCTGTGTTTAAGTTTTCTTTTCTTGAAAATCACTAAAAATTTGAGTAGGGAGAGGCACACTATGAAAAGCCTGTTATATGTCAACTTGTAATCAACTACTACAAGTCAAGATCTGTTGAATGGACCAAGGCAAAACAAACTAACATTGTACCAGTGTGTCTCTTGAATTAGTTTTGTCATGTCTGGATACAAGTTCATCATGCCATAGGTAAATGTGCTGAGTTGATCTGTTGAAATTAATTACAGGCAATTACTTACACCATTGAAATCTGACCATAGACTGAATTTTGAAAAAGTGGTCTCTTTAGAAAACGTGATGACCTGACCACTCCTTAGCAGATTAAAGATAGCAGGATTATCAACCATATTTTATCTCATTTCACTTAAACCCTTTCACCAGAATGGTTGGGCCCAAACCCATTGTAATCAAGGGTGAGTGTGGACCTGTTTACAGGGAAGTGGGGGTGAACAGGTTAAAAGCCCAATATTTGGTTCACCCAGACCATCAGAGACCATTATGTTACATATACACTTGGGAGTTTTTATCATTTTGTACAACTATCCATTTTATCGGCCAAATTAATTAACAATATCACTAAACTTTATTTCAGCATGCATTGATTGAAACTAGACAGAGACAGATCAAGGTAGAAGAGAACCACACGGACAGCGGTGAAAGTGTTGATGTGAAGCCTGATGTCAATAAAATGAATCTGTCCCTCGTACAAATCAACGCCAGCAAAAGTGAGGTAAGTCTTCAACCATGGATGTGGAAATACCGGTTTTCTTTCTGACTTTCTGTTTGACACCAATGTATGGATGGATTCATCAGGTGAGAGAAGAATTTTGTGAGAATGTCTAGACAGTGTTGCTTTTTTGAACTTTGCAATATCAACGGCTTTCCTATAAAGAATTTGATGTTCAATGCCTTAATTGTAAATGTTAACATTTTTTTTTCAGTAATTACATTCTCTATATCAACCAGAAGTTTTTGGGTATAGTCCTTATCACATGTGGATATACGTGGTATTTTTCTCATCAACATAACCTACCTGTATAACCATTGGTATTGTTGAAAAATTAATCTGTGACTGGATTTGAATTCAGTCGTCATCATTGATCATGCATCTCTGATATACGGGCTGTGTCGATACGTGGTTTTTGAAACATGCTGAAATATTTGAAAATTATCTGAACGTACAATTGTTTTGGCTTTCATGTACTTTGATCTCCTTCATCTCTTAGATTGACCGGCGGATTGCTGCATTTATGGAAAGGAAACAGGTTGAAGTAAACGACAACAACAGGAGAGAGTTTTGTGGCATTATAGATTTGACCGAAGAAGAAGACAGCTGCGCTAGAACTGACGCTGTCTTTAAAGCTAGAAGTGGCAGCAAAAGTCATGTCAAAGGTGAGTGTTTCTCCAAATGTGGATATGGTGTTAGGAGGCTATTTAAGTGCAACATGTGCCCTTGTGGAAAATATGCCAAATGGTGTACAAGTTTTGGTCAAGCGAGGGTCTTTCATTCAAGGAAAACCCATGGATATATTGCTTCAATCATTTGTAGATTGACCAACAAGGTGTAAGCACTATCAACATTTTCAGCCAACTTTGCTATGTCAATAGGTGAAACATGTAATTTGCACGGACCACAGCACAAAGGAAACCTAGTGTAAAGCACCTCGAGTATTCCTATACCCATGCCAATGTTTATCCACACACATTTGTACTACTATAGCAGACTTCTTTAGTGTCCATTGTCCACAGAACATATAGCAATAGTCAGTGTGACATCTTACTCCAGATTAGGCATATTATCACTTCTTTACTGTATCAAAGAGTTATACAACTTGTGTTTTTGCTAGTCATGCCTCTCTCTCTTCCGCAGTGTCCAAAGTTGTCAACCCATACGGACCACAGACAAGACAACCGGTTTCACTATCAGCTGACAGATCTAGACCTGGTCCAAGTGCATCTGCTTCTAGCAGTGCCCAGACAGGCCAAGTTCCAGCTGCAGTAGATGAGAGAATAAACAACATGGAAAAACATCTCAAACTTGGAATGGGTGTGTAGTGTTGCATCTTGTACAATTGATGGCACAAGACCACTAATTCATTTCCCATAGGCCACCACAGTAGCGTTGAGCTTGATTTCCTATTTTACAACATTGAGCGGCACGAATCCTCTAACAGGTGTTAGGTCAATGTCAGCTTGACTACTGATTAATTTTCGTGTGGGCAGTCCACGGAAATTTTGAGATAGCGATGAAAATAGCGCCCTCAGTGGTGTTTTTGACAAATTTCAGGCTTATTGTTATGATTTCTATTAGCCCTAGAACTCCTCATATTACCTCCAAATGCTTCAGCCATTATTCACAACAGTCTGCATTTTGATTCAGGCAGAAAAATATCTTTACAAAAATTCTTGACGTTAAAGTTCAAACTGAACAAGCATCCATGCAGATATCAAAACGTCAAGGTCTGCACTATTTTTCTTCAGAACTATCTTCGTGGGTAACGAACCGGAAGTGAATTAGTGATCTTGTGCCAGATTCCTTAGTCTTTTGATATACCTTCACAGGTGGTACAGTTTTACATAAATCAGTTGATTGATATTCTCTGACATCACCATCCTTTCAGTATTCATCACAACTTGCTTTATAATTGATTTGTTTTGTGATACAATCCAATATGGCCATCACTTTGTCAATGGTTTCCAAATTCATTAACCAAGTGGGGACTGTGTCATTGACAATGACTTATCTATTATTGTGGATAAATCTTATTGTGTTACTTATTCCTGCTGTATACTTGGCAGCATTTGTATTGAAACATTTCCATACAGCCACTCCTGGTAGTTCTCTGTTGAGCTGACCAAGTCTATATAATATGTGTTTTGATTCTCAAAGGACAAGCAGTTCCAAAGGATGTGTACTCCAGAATCAAACGATTGGAAGACAGGGTTTTGCAGCTAGAAGGATTATCTCCAGAGTACTTCCATGCCATTGTAAGTTTATGCTTGAATCACATCCTTTTCCCAGCCTAACTCATATGGTTTATCAGCTCTCTAAAACTGAAATCCTCAATTTTCAAGATTTTACATCACGTGTAGGGTTGTATTGGGGATTTAAACTTGCATTTGATACAAGACTGCATTTTGCGTGAAATACAATGTTGAAATTTTGCTGTGATTGGTAGACTGTCTCTTATGATTATGAAAATGTGAGTGCTAAGAATAATGTTTGCAAGAAGTCACCCAATTTGCTATTGATATGCCATCCTAGCAGTGAGCATGTTGTGTGATAATTTTGGTCTATAGTTTCTCTGAACAATTTTGTAAAACTGTCACCATGCTGCATTTAATTTGCAATTTGAAGAAGCAAATGCCAGCAATATCGATTTTGAATCAACAGCATCAAATTGTAGATATAACACTCGCTTTTTTGTGTGCATATACAGCCTTCAGTGTACAAGAGACAGAGACGTGAGAGTGACCGCAGAGAAATGAACATATCAGAGATCGACCAGAGAATGAAAGAACTTAAAGAATCTCTCTTGAAAAAGAAACAAGGGCTGGAGAATGACAAGACAAGAGATAATGATGTGACATGAAGCCGCAAAAATATAGCTAGTGTAGTTTGAAGCTTTTGAAGTTCATTTGAGCCGTTTTGCTAAACATCACTGGAGGCAAATTTTTGGTCACATTTCTTTGAATGCTTACTGACATTCTTGCTTGCCTGAAAGCGAAAAATAGGAATCTATTTAATTTTGTTACATCTATTCCAAGACCTACCTCATGTTAAAGCCAGTGTCTAAATCACATGAGGAATGCAGATATCAAGAGTTCTTCCCTATTTCCCCTAAGGAAAGTTCCAAACAGGTAGTGTGAAGATCAACCACTTGGTACCAAAACAGACATGTTGGATAGAACATGACAAAATGTATATGACGCAGAGGGAGGGTGTAAAACTGGTCATATTCTTAAATATATTACTTAGGAATATATTAAAGGAGCTGTTAAGAACAAAGACTGCCAGAGGTATAGACTGTGATTGTTTATAGGACTGTATGATTTTTTTCGCAAACTAGGTGTATTATTGAGTAGTATAAGAGTTCATTTACGAGACTTGTATTTGTGATGCTTCAAAAATCTGTATATTCCTTGGTTTAAGAAAATAAAAACAAAATTGAAAATCCTGTTGAAAGTGATTTTTTATTAGAGATTAAGTACTGAGATTTAGATCATGTACAATAAAATTACTAAAATGCATTTGATCAGCATTTGATCATTATTTAAATATAAATTCAATGGAGTAATACATATTATTTTTCAATCTTTCTTTACCAATGTTAACATAAAAATAGTACCATACTGGAATAGCCTTGTTCACGGTTACAGGTTTGTTACTAAATATAGCTGTACGCGCGCGCGACATCGGACACGCAGCTTGAAATGCGGACAAATTTTATCAATGTTGCATGCGTGGCTGTTTTTGCAGCTTGTACTCTGAGTCGTGAATATGTTTTTAGTATTCACTGTTACACTAGCAGTCGCCCACTGAGATGTATTTTCGTCGTTCTTGCATGCGTATTTTCAAAAGCGTAATCTAAAAATGCGGACAAATATTTATTTTTGCATATTAATGAGAGAACAGTGACGTAAACTGTGAACGGCCCTGGAATTTAACACCTATGATTACCGAAATAATTTACTCTTTGTTCCATTTCAAAGTACATGAGGATTTGAGGAGAAAGACAAAATACTTTTATACAATATTTAGCATCAGAGGTCTCCCATACTTGTTGACTTTATAATACATTACGAGTTGTATGCAAATGTCACTTGATTATTGACATTCACAAAATTTGTACATAATACACTGTTAAAAGACAGCAGACACAGAACTGCTCAAGTCATTAGACTCTATGGGTCATCGTAAGCATTTCATTACTGGAGTTAATTGTTGATCCACATTCAAAGATTCAGCTTTCAATCATAGAAATCGAAGTCGTCTTTGTCTTCATCTGGATCAGGCTTCTTGAGGCTGCTACTTCCACCGACATGTGCCGACACTGAGTCTGACTCGTCTAAATCAGAGCCATCCCAGAATGCAGCTGACCTCTTGGCAGCAGACTCGCTCCTTGATTGGTTGCTGTCATGAGATAAAAAGAGCAGAAATGGCAAAGAATTAGAAAAAATCAGGAATGTGTGACAGCCTTTTCTGCATGTCTAAACATTGTAGAGAAACTATCTACTGACTCTAAGGTGTTGAAATCAGGTGACATTAGTGGATGAAATGGGTAGAATTGTCAATTTCATGATGTGTAATAGGCAGCGTTCAAGCATAGTGCTTGAGAGCTTCATGTGTAAATACACAGTACAGACAGCCTTACCCAGAGTCCAATGCAGTAGGTATATATGCTGCAGATCTAGGTGTGGCAGACGGAGAACTTATCAAGGAGCTTTCATCGGGTGAGGCGACATTGGCAGCTCTCCAAGACGGTGACAGCTTACCATCTATGTTCTTATTATCATCATCATCATCACTGCCGTAGGAGAGGCCAAGTGAAGACAACAGATTACCTCTCTTCCTTTAATCAAAAACATTTACAAATAAATAAAGGACAGGTAAGGTAAGGACATGTACACTGAAAATAAAGAAAACAATTTTCATGTCTCTGAACAAC